>NC_043024.1:7851249-7973749 GCF_006345805.1 Octopus sinensis
TGCTTTATAGTTATTTCCCTTACAAACCCAAGCAACGCCAGGCGATACTGCTAGTATAATGATAAATGTTCGAAGAAACCAATAAATTAATAGTTTCTTGTCTTTTTCTTGCAGTACGTCTATATACCAGTGTGTCAGCGGAGCTCCTGTGTTGATGATCCCACAAAATACTTCGAACAAGTACCAGGCCATGGCTTCTATTTAAGATCGTGTCCAAAGGGCACAGCTTTCAACCCCATTCACTGTCAATGTTCAATACACTATGGAAACTGTAAGGGATATAATTTTTTTTTTTTTTTTTTACTATTTTAATGTTATTTTATTTTAGTTATTTTTCACTTGTCTCTTGTTTGTTTCAGTCATTGGCCATGCTGGAACACTCTTTACTCTTTTACTTGTTTCAGTCTTTACTCTTTACTCTTTTACTTGACTGCGGCCATGCTGGAGCACCGCCTTTTAATCGAGCAACTCGACCCCGGGACTTATTCTTTTGTAAGCCCAGTACTTATTCTATCGGTCTCTTTTGCCTAACCGCTAAGTAGCGGGGACATAAACACACCAGCATCGGTTGTCAAGCAATGCTAGGGGGACAAACACAAACACACACATGCATATATATATATATATATATATATACACATATACGACGGGCTTCTTTTCAGTTTCCGTCTACCAAATCCACTCACAAGGCTTTGGTCAGCCCGAGGCTATAGTAGAAGACACTTGCCCAAAGTGCCACGCAGTGGGACTGAACCCAGAACCATGTGGTTGGTAAGCAAGCTACTTACCACACAGCTACTCCTTCACATTACTATGAAAGTTTAAAAAGATTTTTTTTTAAAATTTAAATTGAAATAAATTGATTCCAGATTCCAGGAAGCTATCAACTACTTCTAGTTTTTCTCCCTGAAATGTGGCAGAAGTTGTTCTCTGCACATTTTCAGTGTTTATTGCTCTTGAGCATCTGCCACATACAAAAACTATCTTCCCAGTTAGCTTTCCTTTGATATTGCTGCACCTCTTTTGTGTCCATAGCTTACACTGGGTACATCTTAAGTTAAGTTAAGTTAATTTTTTGGCTCAAAAAGCAAAAAGCAAGGCCATGTAGGGGGACATGGAGTTATGTACAGGGAGGATGTTCATGCAAAGAGTTCAGGCCATTTCTGGTCAAGAGAGACTTTGAACCGAGCAGTCATGGTTCAAAAAGCAAAAAGCAAGGCCATGTAGGGGGACAGGGAGTTATGTACAGGGAGGATGTTCATGCAAAGAGTTCAGGCCATTTCTGGTCAAGAGAGACTTTGAACCGAGCAGTCATGGTTCAAAAAGCAAAAAGCAAGGCCATGTAGGGGGACATGGAGTTATGTACAGGGAGGATGTTCATGCAAAGAGTTCAGGCCATTTCTGGTCAAGAGAAACTTTGAATCGAGCGGTCATCGGCATCTTCACTATCTCGTCCAGCAGCTTATTCCACGGATCCGCAACCTGGACGGAGAAAGCCCTTCTCCTTCGATTGAGATGAAACCGTCGCAGATAGAGCTAATAGAGTTTCTACCTACACCTATTCTACAGATCGATATTGAATGAAGGCATGTAGCTTAGCGGTTAGGGTACTCAGCTCATGAGTTTAAGGTCATGAGTTTGAATCCTAGCAGAATGTCGTCCTTGAGAAAGACACTAAATTTTACATTGCTCCAGTCCATTCAGCTGGCAAAAATGAGTATCATCTGTTTAGCAAAGGGCCAACCTTGGAACATATTTTGTATCATACTGAACCACCCTGAGAACTATGTTAAAATTAAGCATGTTAGCAGGGTGCTGACACACTTGCATGTTAATTTCACAAGCAGGCTCTTGTACTGACTGGATCAACCCAAACACTCGTCATAACCGACAGAGTGCCTTCATATACAATGAGCTGATAAGAGAAGAGAATAAGCATATATTCTCCACCGTTGCAATTTCTGGATTCTCAGAACAGTGGTGAACCACTGTTTTTCTCAATAGTTCTGCACCAGGCAAAAAGCTTTCTGTGAGCTTGGTTTGATATTTTGAATCCCTATTCTTGTTGTATGTGTGTGTGTTTGTGTAGGAGTGGCTGTGTGATAAGTAGCTTGTTTACCAACCACATGGTTCCAGGTTCAGTCCCACTGCATGGCACTGTGGGCAAGTGTCTTCTATTATAGCCTCGGGAGGCCAAAGCCTTGTGAGTGGATTTCGGAGACGGAAACTGAAAGAAGCCCGTCGTATGTATGTATGTGTGTGTGTATATGTTTGTGTGTCTGTGTTTGTCCCCCCAAAATCTCTTGACAACCGATGCTGGTGTGTTTACATCGCCATAACATAGTAGACCGATAGAATAAGTACTAGGCTTACAAAGAATAAGTCGTGGGGTCAATTTGCTCGACTAAAGGTGGTGCTCCAGCATGGCCACAGTCAAATGACTGAAACAAGTAAAAGAGTAAAAGAATATATATATATATATATATATATATATACTCACACACACATATGAGGGAGTGCTGAAAAGATCCTGGCAGAAGACCTGGTTTGAGGGCCAACCTTCTGAGTTCTTTTAGAGGGTTTAGAAAAACTGAAGGACCGCTGCAATAAGTGTGTGAATCTTAGAGGGGAATATGTTGAATAAAATCTTAATTAACTGATCCTCCTGTATTTTCTTTTACCCAAAGCCAGGAGCTTTTCAGCACCCCCTCATATATGTGTATGTATGTGTGTGTATGGAAGGCTTCAGTACAGTTTCCATCTGCCAAATTCACTCACACGTCATTGGTCAGCTTGGAGCTGCAACAGAAGGCATTGCTAAATGTTTTCATTTCTATCCCTGTCTCTCAGCACTGATTTTATAATACTTCCGTATTTCAGCTGGTCGAGTGATTTTCAAATTCCGAAACAACGAAGAGGAGGCGGAGGCGGAGGAGAGTAAGAGAAACGATGAAGAAAATGATCAAGTGGCTGACGATAATGAGGATAACGCAGGAGAAGAAGAAGAAGAGGAGGAAGAAGAAGAAGAAAGGGAACCAGTAGAAGAAGAGGAAGGAGAGAGTAAGAAAACCAATGTGGGATCACTGTTGTTAAATTTACTTTCAGCTGCAGAGGTACGTATACATACATTCATATATATATATTTGTGTGTGCGTGTATATGTGTGTAAATACATATATAAAGGCGGCGAGCTGGCAGAATCGTTAGCACGCCAGGCGAAATGCGTAGCCGTATTTCGTCTGCCGTTACGTTCAGAGTTCAAATTCCGCCGAGGTCGACTTTGCCTTTCATCCTTTCGGGGTCGATAAATTAAGTACCAGTTACGCACTGAGGTCGATGTAATTGACTTAATCCCTTTGTCTGTCCTTGTTTGTCCCCTCTGTGTTTAGACCCTTGTGGGTAGTAAAGAAATAGGTATTTCGTCTGCCATTACCTTCTGAGTTCAAATTCCGCCGAGGTCGACTTTGCCTTTCATCCTTTCGGGGTCGATAAATTAAGTACCAGTTACGCACTGGGGTTGATGTAATTGACTTAATCCCTTTGTCTGTCCTTGTTTGTCCTCTCTGTGTTTAGACCCTTGTGGGTAGTAAAGAAATAGGTATTTCGTCTGCCATTACGTTCTGAGTTCAAATTCCACCGAGGTCGACTTTGCCTTTCATCCTTTCGGGGTCGATAAATTAAGTACCAGTTAAGCACTGGGGTCGATGTAATTGACTTAATCCCTTTGTCTGTCCTTGTTTGTCCCCTCTATGTTTAGTCCCTTGTGGGTAGTAAAGAAATAAATATATACATGTGGATTGTTGGCAATTTTTTTTCTCCTCCGTCTTCCTTTTCTCTTGGTCTTTCCACTGTCTCCTGTTCCTGAAGAAGAGATTTGCTTGAAATGTTAAACAACCTTTCTTTCCTTCCCTGAGCATCTTTTAATACTTTGCATGTACCACGTCCTTGTGTTTTTTCTGAGGTCGTCAGAGACGGCAGTGAGAATAAGTGATGTGAAAGACAGTGGTGATTGAGGTGGAGGGGAAGGCAACAAAGTCAAAGGTATTGATGGTGGTGGTGTCAGAAGTCTGAATGATGTGTGTATGGCAGATGTGGTGGTATTAAGAAAATGAATTCAGCGTTCAGTCCCTCATTCTCTCTCTCTTATTATTACTCCTACTGCCACCATCAACACTACTACTTTTAATAAAAAACATCATCAACAGTAGAAGTGTCATTGAATAGTCAGAGAGGGGGTCAAAGTGTGACACACTGACACAAAAATTAGCTTTTGCATTTATTATATTAGATGGGTGTGTTTGTGTATACGTATGTGTGGCGGCACAATGGCCCAGTGGTTAGGGCAGCGGACTCGCGGTAATAGGATCGCGGTTTCGATTTCCAGACTGGGCGTTGTGAGTGTTTATTGAGCGAAAACACCTAAAGCTCCACGAGGCTCCGGCAGGGGATGGTGGTGATCCCTGCTGTACTCTTTCACCACAACTTTCTCTCACTCTTACTTCCTGTTTCTGTTGTACCTGTATTTCAAAGGGCCGGCCTTGTCACATTCTGTGTGTCACGCTGAATATCCCCGAGAACTACGTTGAGGGTACACGTGTCTGTGGAGTGCTCAGCCACTTACACGTTAATTTCACGAGCAGGCTGTTCCGTTGATTCGGATCAACCGGAACCCTCGTCGTCATAACCGACGGAGTGCTTCAAAAAAATGTGTGTATGTAGGTATGTATATGTGTGTGTGTATGTTTGTGTATATAATATATATATATATGTGTGTGTATGTATATTATATATATATATATATATGTATGTATATATGTGGAGGCACGTGGTTTAGTGGTTTCGATTCCTGGACCGGGCAATGCGTTTGCGTCCATGAGCAAAACACTTCATTTCACGTTGCTCCAGTCCACTCAGCTGGCAAAAATGAGTAACGCTGCTATGGACTAGCGTCCCATCCAGCTGGGGAACACATATGCCATTGAAACCAAGAAACCAGGCCCATGAGCCTGGCTAGGCTTTAAAAAGGGGGCATTTATTACTTATTTTTATATATATATGTATGTGTGTGTATATTACATATATATATATATATATATCTGCGTGTGTACCTTTGGCGATTTTGTTTCCTCCGTCTTCCCTTCTTTGGATCTTTCCTTTTCCTATATTTCTGACGAAGAGCTCCGCTCAAAACGTTAAGCCCTCCTTCTTTCCTGAGCATCCAATAATACTATACTTGTTCCACATCCTCACATTGTTGTGTTTTCTCTTTGTGTTTCCATGTTTGGATTAACTTTATATATATATATGTATATATATATATATATATATGATTGGCTTATAAATTCACATATTTTGAAAAGAAACACGAAAAGGTTATATATTTCTTATTTGTTCTCTTCCAGAGAAAATATGGCAGTTTGTGCAACCTGCAGACTTTCCTAGGTGATTCTACCAAATATTACAATCCGATTGCTCGTGTTGGACATAGAGTACTGCACTGTGCCAAAGGCCTGGTATTCAAGTTTGAATACTGCAGATGCGTACGCAAAAAAGTTACGAGTAAGTGTACTGTATTTTTGCTGTTGTTAGTAACTCTAGGCTGTTTTTTTCTTTCTTTTAAATTTTCAAATCATTCAGGGTTGAGGCATGTTACAGCATTGTCACTGGGTTACGGGATTTTGTCCTCCAGTTAAATTGGGTCTGAGCCAAAGATTCTGAAATCAAATGCTGATAGCTAATCAAGGAAGTGATTTTATTAATATTAATGGATCTTTTCGGTTTGAACGGCAGTTTTTAACATAATTTCTAGGTAACTAAAAAAATTTTAAACTTCGTATACTGGTAGAATGTGTTTATAAAACATCTTTTTCTCTTGGCTTTATTGAGAAAATTCTATAGTTTGTGAGATGTTTGTTTTTTTCTTCAATTTCTGCAATTTCAACTAATCACTGACGTCTATTGAGGTAAAAAAAACATTGTGCCGTATGAATATGTCCCTGATTTAAGAAACAGATTGGTTTATTTACATTTATGAAGAAAAAAAGATACCCTTCCCCCTACCCCTAAAATAGATTGAAATGCAATAGATCAAATATTACAATCCGATTGCTCGTGTTGGACATAGAGTACTGCATATAATTATGGGTGACAATTTCACATGACACCGCTAGAAAAAACTGCTGTTCAAACCGAAAAGATCCATCTCCTCTTTTGAGGAGAATTAGCTTCTTCAATTTCTGCAATTTCAACCAATCAATGACATCCATTGAAGTAAAAAAACATTCTGTGCTGTATGAACATGTCCCTCGTTTAAGAAAGAGATTGGGTTTATTTACATTTGTGAAGAAAAAAAAAAAAGATACCTTTCCCCTAACCCTAAAATAGATTGAAATGCAATAGATCGATACTAGGGTCATAATTATGGGTGACAATTTCATATGACACCGCTAGAAAAAACCTCTGTTCAAACCAAAAACATCCATATTAATTTTTAATCCTATTTTTGACTGTGTGTGTATGGAGGATATCAAACTTTAATCACAACAGTTCTATATTTAAGAGATGAGGAATTATGTACACTATTTACATTTGACGGACATTTCACCTCATCTTGTTTTTTTGTTAACACGTTTCAGCTGATATACGCTCCAGCTTTCATGAAGGCCGGAAGGTCTATCAGCCGAAACGTTGTGTTAACAACAAACAAGATGAGGACAAATATCCGTCAAATGTAAATAATGTATTTAAACACGACATTTGTTTCCACACCACAAACCAGCTTTAATTTGTTGAGTTTAGGAGTGGCTGTGTGGTATGTAGCTTGCTAACCAACCACATGGTTCTGGGTTCAGTCCCACTGCGTGGCATCTTGGGCGTCTTCTGCTATAGCCCCCGGCCGACCAATGCCTTGTGAGTGGATTTGGTAGACAGAAACTGGAAGAAGCCTGTCGTATATATGTATGCGTGTGTGTGTTTGTGTGTCTGTCCCCCTAGTATTGCTTGACAACCAATGCTGGTGTGTTTACATCCCCGTCACTTAGCAGTTCGGCAAAAGAGATCGATGGAATAAGTACTGGGCTTACAAAGAATAAGCCCCGGGGTTGATTTGCTCGACTAAAGGCGGTGCTCCAGCATGGCTGCAGTCAAATGACTGAAACAAGTAAAAGAGTATACCATTATACAAGATTACTGTTGAAAAGCATTCCGCTATACAGTAATTCTAAAGAACGATCTTGTATTAAGGTATATGAATATAAAACTCAGAAACTTAAACCTGGTGAGTGGCTCAGAAAAAGATGTGATCTATTAAAGCCTGGTATCCTCCATCATGTTCTATCATTCTTATAATATATATATATGTGGAGGCGCAATGGCCCAGTGGTTAGGGCAGCGGACTCGCGGTTTCGATTCCCAGACCGGGCGTTGTGAGTGTTTATTGAGCGAAAACACCTAAAGCTCCACGAGGCTCTGGCAGGGGGTGGTGGCAATCCCTGCTGTACTCTTTCGCCACAACTCTCTCTCACTCTTTCTTTTGTTGGCCTGCTCGCTTAGCCAGTGGGGTGGCATCATTTGAAGGCTAAAACAATGCTAACGTATTGTCACCAGCGATGTGTAACATCTGATGGCCTGGTCGGTCACGTGATAATATATATACAGTATATGTATACACACACACATATATGTAAGTGTGTATATACTCTCAGTCTTTTACTCGTTTCAATCATTTGACTTTGGCCATGCTGGAGCAACGCTTTTAGTCGAGGAAATCGACCCCAGGACTTATTCTTTGTAAGCCTAGTCCTTATTCTATTGGTCGCTTTTGCTGAACCGCTAATGTTACGGTGACATAAACACACCAGCATCGGTTTATCAAGCAATGTTGGGGGGACAAACATATATATATCTGCTCTGGCCCCTGTGCCGGTGGCACGTAACAAACACCCGCTACACTCACGGAGTGGTTCGCATTAGGAAGGGCATCCAGCTGTAGAAACAATCCCAGATCAGACTGGAGCATGGTGCAGCCTTCTGGCTTCCCAGACCCCGGTCGAACCGTCCAACCCATGCCAACATGGAAAACGGACGTTAAATGATAATGATGAATGAATGATGAATAATGACAAACTTCTTTCAGTTTCCATCTACCAAATCCACTCACAAGGCTTTGGTTGGCCCGAGGCTATAGTACAAGACACTTGCCCAAGGTGCCACGCCGTGGGACTGAACCCGGAACCATGTGGTTGGTAAACAAGCTACTTACCACAAAGCCACATACATATGGATCTTATGATGATGATTTGGAAGTTATTTGGTTGCTAATTCTAGCAGTTTTAACAATTACATAAATACTCCCTCCTCACTCCACGACATACCAGAATAGAAAATGAGAAGTGTCAACATTCAATAAATCTAAGTAGATTATGTTAATGTATGATATAATATTTCAATGTTGAATATTTCATTAAAAGCTACACATTTTTTTTGTTTTCATGCGAACAGTTCACTGGAAGAAAATCCTACCATACATTTATATCTAAGATGACAAACCGAAAACAAATATTCTACAGTCTCTTCAATTGGTATTCCACCATATAAGGGATATGTGAAGACATTGACCATCTCTGCCATGTAAGGAAATGTCTGACGAGAACTGATGTTCGTCGATGAAATATGAATTTACAAAAATAAAATCTTAAATGAAGTCCTGACAGGTTTTTGCTTTGTTCATTTGTTTAAATGTCAGCAATGTGTGTGTGTGTTTTGTTGTGTGAATGTACGAGGGGTTACTGAAAAGTTCCTGGCTTTGAGGATAAGTTAATTATGATTTTATTTAACATATTGGTGGCACGTAAAAGCACCATCCATTCATGTCCGTTGCCAGCCTCCTCACCTGGCCCCCGTGCCGGTGACACGTAAAAGCACCATCCGTTCATGGCCGTTTGCCAGCTCTGTCTGGTCCCATGTCAGTGGCACGTAAAAGCACCATCCGTTCGTGTTCTTTGCCAGCCTCGCCTGGCCCCCGTGCCGGTGACACGTAAAAGCACCGTCCGTTCGTGGCCGTTTGCCAGCTCTGTCTGGCACCTGTGCAGGTGGCATGTAGAAAGCACCCACTACACTCATGGAGTGGTTGGCGTTAGGAAGGGCATCCAGCCGTAGAAACACTGCCAGATCTGACTGGGCCTGACGAAGCCTTCCAGCTTCACAGACCCCAGTTGAACCGTCCAACCCATGCTAGCATGGAAAGCGGACGCTAAATGATGATGATGATGATATTCCCCTCTCAGATTCACAAACTTAGTGCAGCAGCCCTTCAGTTTTTCTAACTCCTGTAAAGGAACTCGGAAGGTTGGGCATCCAACCAGACTTTTTGTGATACCTTTAACCCTTTCGTTACTATATTCCTAACCAAAATACACCCCTCATGAGTTTCAATTAAATTCTAAAAGAATCATGAATTTAGGCTGTTTCATTAAATAACAGTAACTTTTTTACTTAACATATTAATGTGATATTTGGAACATAATTAAAGAAAGGGTTCTTAATCAATTCTATTGCATAACTTTTGTCTCAAAGTGACTTTAATTACAGGTAAATTGAGCAAAAGGTAAAAATATTAAAATTTTGTTTAAACAGAAAATGAATCATCAGCTAATATTCAAATGGGCATGCAACAAAATTTTCATCAAAAAGAATTGTGCACATCACTAGATCATCAGTTGAATTTAATGCACTACAGGTGTACCATAAAGGTGGAATAAACTGAAATACTGGAATCCACCGCAAGTTTGACCGAACTAAAGAAATCGGTCAAAAAATAATATACGGCCCTGGTTATGGTATGGAAGTGATAAATTCCAGACCACATCGCTGCTTTCGGTTAACGGATAAAGAAATATTCCATTCGTTATTGTACACCACGTGCTTTAAGACCTCATTCATTCCTTTTCACGATATCTCCCTATTTTCCGTTGAAAAAGCTTTAAATTCGGAATCAATGCTTGATAACATGAAACTCCTATCCATTTTCAAAGTTGAAAAATCGATGCCGAAAAAAATCTCCCAAAATTCACTGAGTTGAGATATCACTTGAAGCAATGTCGGATACTATAACTTAACTATTTACAATGTGAAATCACATGTTTTAACGAATGTACCAACGAGATTTGGGTTCAAATTTACATTTAAATAACAATAGGTTCTCTCGGCCGGGATGGTATTATGAACCAAAAAACTTTTCGGCCAGGTTAGTAATGAAAGGGTTAAAGCCAGGATTGGATTATAGGGCGACCTGCTGTGCTTGAGGAGACCTATTGAGTCAAGTACATCAAAATAAAAATCAAATGGAAATTGTAGTTGTGATACCCGTGCCGGTGGCACATAAAAAGAACCATCCGAATGTGGCCAGATCAACATTTCATGTTAATTTGTTTTCCAAACACCAGCTTAACATCAAATATATTTTACTAAACTCTTCGTTTCAAAATTAATGAAGATAGAAATAGTGCATTCAAACAGAAATATGCTAACAAAAGGTATAAAAAATATACCATAATACTTAGCATGTCAATCTGGAGAAGGCCCCTGACATTCTGTAGGCTGGTAGTCCATGAAAAGGAAAAAACATCAAAGTGTAACTGAATGAATGAGAACTAAGAAAGCCATGGACAGAGGTAGTAATGAGTCCATCATGGAATTGAATATGCAGGTAGGGGATCAAGTCAGGGCTCCAATTTATAGCCCTTTAGGCTAGAAAGCATTTAAGACTAACTGTCCATCAGCTCTCCTGTATACCGATGATTTATGTTCATGGTATAATCTTGTTCAGATATAAACGGAAAGTGAAACCTCTCAAAAGAGCTGTTCTTCACTCCTGCTCCAGAGCGTCGGCTGCGGGGTCACTCCAAAAAGCTCTATCTGCGACGATTTCATCTCAATCGAAGGAGAGGGGCTTTCTCTGTCAGGGTTGCGGATCCGTGGAATAAGCTGCCGGACGAGATAGTGAAGATGCCGACGACGACTCAGTTCAAAGTGTCTCTTGACCAGAAATGACCTGAACTCTTTGCATGAACACCCTCCCTGTCCCCCTACATGGCCTTGCTTTTTGAGCCAAAAAATTAACATAAATTCCCAAAACCTCAAATTCCCTGAAACGAAGGTCAAACTGCTACCACCAAATAACCCAATATGTAAGAGGTAGTAGAAACTCTGTACTATACACCATATACAAACTATGATCAGATCCATAATTCCATATCTCTCTTGCCAAGCTTGCACACGTATGGTGTTCTATAAGTTTGCTGTCTGTTAAACGTTCCCCCCCCACATCCTTTGTGAGGTTTAGACACTAGCTTTCTTGCATCCTTACAATCGAATCAAAAACAAAAACAAGTTCAAAAATTTCATTTTTGCTTTATTTATAAAAATATATTTTCATCTGATATCCACTTCATAGAAGTTTAAATATACTTTCTGCCCATTTCATGGAAATGTAAATACATTTTCATTTCAAAATATTGCATCCACTTCACAGAAGTATAAACACACAGGTTCATCATCCAAGTGACTCACTATCTCAACTCGGCGTTCCTCTTCATACCTTCGCTGGATCAAACTTGTAAAAGAAGAAAAAAAAAAAAATGAATTTCTAATAATAATAAATTACAGTTTTAAAAAGATATTTATCAGTACAAAACACTGGATTATGTGGCCTAGTCACAGAAAGAAACTGATAATTGAGAATTACTAATAACTCTACATTGGAGAGGTAATCAGAATCTACACAGATAACACAATCTTTACTGTTTACTAACTGATGTAGTTACAAGAATTATCACTCACAAAATACTATAGTTATTTAGTATTATAAAGGACAGCATTTAGAAAGATTAAGGATATAATTACCTTCTCAAGTCAGAATCCAATAAAAAAAGCGGATGGCGCTACACAGGATGCTTTTTATAGGAGGGGAGGGGGAGAGAGAGGTGGGTGGAGAGTCCAGTATATAAAACCACCTTTCTATTTTCAGCAAACTGAAATAATCTGGAGGGAAAAAGAAAATATTATCATAACAGGTCCTTTACCAGGAATAACAGTTGTACATCTAAATACAGAACATAATAGGGAAAAAAACATGGCCAAAAAATGGCTTATATACAAATAACAAATTTTGAAAATAAAAATTCATACGGGTAAATGGATTATAGTAAAGGCAGTGAAGTATCTACTTCATAGCTATTTGAATACAAGGTTATTTCAATATAGTGGATACAAAGTAAATCTTAAAATGTTATGATTTTGTTTATGATCCTCATAAAATGAGTGGTTATATTTCCATTATATTTGCATAACAAGAGCAATATGCATTTCTTTTTCAACAAAATGTTAATTATGGTTAAGATATCTGGACAAAGAGGCCAATATCATGAGTAATATTTTAAATAGTGACAGGATATTTTTTTTTAAAAAGTGTTTTCCCCCTTAAAAAAAAAATTATATATATATAGAGCACTGAAAAATTAGGGATATTGATAAGAGGTAAAATGTCATGGGAAGGGAAAACTTATGTTGACAATAATATACAGTAACCAGGATACAAGGTTTTTTCTTTTTGTTTTGTTTCTTCTAATTTTCACAGAACATGAACAAAGACAAATGTACAGAATATTATTTCTTGATCAAAACGCATACTTATATTCCAAATATCTCTGCCACAAACCCAGCATTAAAGCAGCCATTACTGACAAAATTTGAAAGGAATTATTTTTTAAAATCTCATATCAGCAAATGTTTACTGTTTATAGTTTTTGTTCCTCCTTTAATGTACATTATATATATATATATATATAAAATAGGTGCCTACTGAGGCATAAATTCCTATTATAAAAATACTACGGTGAAATGGATTCAGGTGAAACAGTGGGTAGGAGCAAGAATGAGAATGCAATTCTTTCAGAATGTCAATGAGAACAAGAATGTTTTTCTACAATTATTTCATCCAGTTTATTTTACTTATAGGATTTATTTAATTTTAAAAAATGTTTTTAATCAACAAAGTATCATAGCCTTACTGTTGCAGTTATATATAACATCAAGAATGCTGCTTTGCGCCAAGAGAAAAAATATTTTTAAAAATAAAATAAAAGAAAAAAAAGCACAATTCAACACCAGGATGCTAACATTATTAGCAACAGTAAAAAGTGACAACGATAAACTGTTTTGTAATTACAAAAATAAGTTTACTTTCAGCAGCTTACTCTCAATAGCTCTATGTAATTGCAGACCAAGCCCATACAAAATGATTTACTATTAACTTTATCAGCTGTTCTTTTGTAAATAGTAGACAGGTTACGCTTCTCAAAATTTAATGAACTTCAAAGCTTTCGACCATCAAAGCTGGTCAGTCCATACGAATACCATATACCTTTCTTAATCACGCTGCTTCCTAAAGCACTGTCTCTACAGTCCTTTCTAGAAAGGACGGACACACACACACGCTGAACACTGAAGAAAACCAGTTCTGTTAAGTTTGTCTTAGTGCCAAATACTTGCTCCACAGATTCATACAGAATTATAATCACTCAAATAACTGAAAACTTCATTTACATTCAACATCTGTGATTCATGGGCGCCATGAGACATAGATACCAACAGAAATCTCTCAAACCACTTAACATTCATACCTAACATATAGATAAGCACAAGGAAAGATCCACAACACATTGCTGGTAGAAATTTTATCAATTATAGAGAATGAAAAGGTGGCTTCAGTAAGAATGGAGGAACAAAACTAGGTTCAATATATTTGATATTTCAGTCAAGGAATATTATTTACTTGTCCAACTGAGTATATTTGTGCCATACTTCAATAATAATTTTATGCTATCACTGGTGGTTATGTTGTCTAGGCCAAAGTACTGGATGCTATCTCCATCATAGATAGGGGTGGGGGAATTTGAGACTAACTGGATGTAATTAACCAGGGACTAGTTTAGCCAATATCAGTGTTAGTTTGAAGCAGATTTTGACAAAGAGGTGGTCAAACGTTATTAATGCGACCTGAGATTAAACAGGGTAAGGTATGATATTGTAGCAGTCTAAAGCTAATGGTAGTGAACTACATCAGGACACAGCAGTTCCTTCATTTCACCATCTCATCGTAGAAATATGCTGCTGTAGCTTTTGAGGCGTTGTTATAATGGCAAGGAAAGTGGAATTGTCTTTAGCAACTAACAAGTATGCCCTACATGTCTTGGGTAAGGCACAGAATAGTTTGTTGTGGAAGGGTCAGGAGTTCTTAAGCAGGTGTGGCCTAATTCACAATAGATTTGTAGAATTTGTATTCAAAATGGCTCTAAATTCTGTATGCTTTGGTGTTTTATACCCTCGCTCTTCTCATTGTACTGCTAGCAAAAAAAGGTGATGTTTGTTATAGTTAACAACACATGGTTTATGCAAGACTAGATGCCAAGATCAACTCCTTACACCCCCTCGAAATATGCTATCTTAAACAAGAGGATATATTGGTAGCAGAGCTCCGGATACACAATGTCTAAAAATGAGATAGTGACACTTTCTCTATTAATCCTAACTATAGACTAAAGGCCCTCCCCTATATCCACTACCATAAGCAACAGCATTCAGCTTTCTTCAATGGTTTCTCTGCGAACATATTTTAGCTTAAAAAATTTTTTTTTAAGTAATTAAATTGTACAGACTACATACAGCTTCTGTTAAAAGATACAGTACACAACTATATATATATGTGGAATATCTTTGCCAGTCCAACAGGCATTTCAAGACCAGATAATATCGACATTTCTGGGCTCATGGCAAACATGCAAATATTAAACTAAGCGTGAAGTAAAACTGATAGAAAAGTCCAAATAAGTTGATGTAATTCAAAGACAAACTAGGATCAAAGTTACGAGAGCTTAATATCACAAAAATGGCTAAAATAGTGTCATTAAAATGAAACTGACGAAAAGGATATCTGCAGATGAAGTAAACTTCACATAACACACACTTCTGTCACATATGCACAAGCTGAATTCACCATATTACACACAACCTAACACCTGTAGTTAAATCACTTTATGTCTATATTTACCTGAAAAAGAAAAAAACATGCCTAACCCCAATTACATACCAAAACACATTTCTCAGGGTAGATCTCATCAATACAGAGCCTATTGAGAAATAAGCATAGTGGTCACATACATATAGACTATATATATATAAGTGATCAAATTTTAACATGTTAAAATGTTCTAAACATCACGTGAACCTATTTTAATGTACAAACTATAAAAAAAGCAATAATTTGTTAAATAATGTAGTTAATTTTCATTAAAGATTTTTAATGAAAAAAAAAAAAAAGATATTTCATTCAAAATCAAATGTGCAGCAAAGGATGAAATTGTTACCTTAAGTAATTGTAGCTTGTACCCCCCAGCCAGTAACACATTTGAGAGAAGAGAGTATTTTGAGGTGAGGGGGAAATAGAAACAAAAAGCAGATAGAATTCATACGCAGTAAATAATAATAATAATAATTTTAAAAAATCAATAAACATCACTTAAAACACCCTAAAACTCATCTGAATAGGTGTGCAACATATTTGAAGAGGACCAGCACAAGTTATGAGCCTGTAGCCCACTCATGACAGACTTAGATCAAGGATTTAAATAAAGCAAAAATTTTCCCCACTTGAAGAAACCATATTCAAACAGTTGATTGGTTTGGAAGTTATTAATCCACAATCTCTATAAGATATTTAATAAATAATTGAAGTTTCTAGTAAGTGCATTTTATCTTCAAACTAATGGTGTGTATGTCTGTATGTGTTGTCTTTGATTGTGCTCAACACACACACACAAAAAAAAAATGTTACAATCACCAGAAAAAACGAAATTTGTGATTGATATTTTTTTTATTAGTTCAACAGAATTAAGGGTGTTAAGAGAGAACCAGAAGTGAAACATGCAGTGGAATATATAACCTACCTATAAAAGCTGTGATGTATAAGTGGACAGGTAGGCAAACTCTAGGGTAAATCACATCATCAAGGTCAGCTGGCAAATGCTGAAACAAGAAATAGAAAACCTCTCCAACCCACAGTTAAAAGTCCTATTAAAAAGGATATGAACCATAAAAAGGCTCATCTAAGTATATAAAAACTGAAGCACATACACAGCAGTATACAACTGAAATGTATGGACCTCCTGTTATTTTACCGGCCTTGCAGTAAAATTTACTATGCCCAGTCATTTGTGAGTTTCAGCAAATATTACAAGACATTAAATCAAATATCTGTTGAATATATTTGCTTTTAAAACTACATAGTAATAATAATAAAAAAAAGCACTAAAATTTTAAAATAACTCTTCTACAGACCTAGGTACCATTCTAGTACTACAATTAAAAAAAAAAATTCAGTTTAGCTCCCTCAATATTTCCTACAATAAATGCTATATTTTATAACAGAACCTAACTAAACTTACAAAGCAAGATCTATTGGACAATGATAGAGCCAACTAAGAGTTCGGTATGTCACTACTACATAGACAAACATTAAGCTAATAGCAATAACCACTGTACCAAGAATATATGGAAAATTTACTATTTTAGTAAATTATATATCAGCAGACTATATATGTGCATACTAATACATAAATCTCCCATTTATCTCAAATATTTTTCAATAAACAATTTCATGATCGCATACCTTCTCTATGATTTACACTGCTGTACACACATTCCCCATTAATCAAGACTTACAAATTATTACTCATAGATGAAGAGTACAAAAAGTATTGTAACTTTGGAATTTGCTTGTTGAGCCCATTTAATTCATGTAATAATTATCATACTAACTAAAACATCTTAATTTTATAATTATTACTGAATATTTAAAAAAGTGAGAATTAGAAATATTCTGATTTTGCTATACTTAGGTTTCCCCACAGTACCTTTGCAGTATTACATATTTTAATATATTTACAGTCCTCCAGCACACTTAAAGCTGGAATCATCTACAAGGATTACTTTATTCCTGTCCTGAAAATGGACGGTAAGTAAAATGTAAATGTGAAAGGTGTTGGTGGTGGACTGGTCAAGAAGATTAGGAAAGAAAATATCTTAGAATCTAAATTGAAAATTCTTAAGAAACGACCAGGGCAAATGACTGCTTTCACCAATCATCACAAACTTACTTTCATGATGGCCACCATGAAAAAGGGAAAATACTAAATTATGAAGCATTCCACTTCCTTAACCCTGAAATAGTTACCAACCCTACTGCGATATAGAATGTTAGTGAGCATTATGGCTGATGACATGTATGACTAATGCTCTCATTCAAAAGTTCCATCTTATTTGAAGACTTCAAGATGAGAGATAAGTGATGCTGTCCCAGAATTTATAGCTAGCAATAGCTGGTTCAACTATTTTGAAAGGTAGTAAAATACACAGCTCTTACAGAAAACAAGACACACCAAGCACTGATAAACAGTACCCAAACATTCTAAAAGGAAGCTATGCATAAGATAAGATATACTCATACACAGGATTTCAATATGGATGAAACCACCTTTTCTGGTGGTAATGCTGATCGAAAGATGAAACCTGTCTTCGAAAATCCCAGAGTATTTACAGGATTTGTGGATGCAGATTTGACATTTGCAATCCAACAGAATGGGACTGGACAACTCAGACTATCTCTAAAGATTGATTCTTCAATTATATTTTTGTTCCATTGGAATGACACACCTGGTCAACTCACAGATCAGAGGGTAATGTATATATTTAAAACAATTTTTGATGTGCTTTCAGACAAATGGTTCATGCAGTGCTTAATGATGTGAAACCTTTTGAAACGAGTTCAAAAACAAAAATGCAATTGACATTTCTAAATGAAACAAATTAAAGAGCTTAACACGAAAGGCATGTGTGGAAATCAAGGCCAGCATGTGTGATTTACTTTTACTTTATCCATCATGTTGTGCACAATGGGTTCAGAAAATCATGGACTTTGCCCATCAAGCGAGCTTTTGAAGCAACCAGGGAAGGCGATAATGAATAGATTCGCATGTTCATTAAGAGGATAATGGTTATAAAGCATTACCATTGCTGAAGAAAAAATAACCACTCACAACTCAAAATTACTTCTGATATTGTGTCCTCCTTCAACCAAGGCTTACAGATCTTTGTTAACAATGAACTAAAAGATTGTAGTATTGCATGACTACTAAAATTACTTGAACTCATAAGAAATATACTGAGCAAATATTTTACCCAAGTCAATATTAGCCACATATCTACAGGCTAATTTTGAAATGTAGATCTAGTTGCACTGCCATTTTGCAGAAGTCTGACCCTATTTTCAAAAAGATGTCTTTTGCCTGATGAGGCAGAATTTCCAAGCAATACAGGGGATCCCTAGTTGTTCAGGTGTTGTATATTTAGGCTTGGATTGGAAACAAGGACTTTGAAGAGAATGTATTTCAATTTTTAAAGTACAAGTCAACAGGACAATTTACAAGTGTTTTCCAGGAACAGAATTCACTTATGTGGGGGGAATGGGTGTACAAGTGAGTGGTCTCGTTTTAAAGTATGTTCCACAATACACAAGTAAACCCCATGAAAAATATAAAGAGCAAGAATTCATTCAACCAACATTCTAGATATTGCCATTGTGGGTCATCCTAAAATTTTCAAGCCGAATAGACCCAATCCCGTTATAAATTTAAATAGGTCATTCTTTTTGAGAACAATACAGTCTTGCCCCAATTTCCATATATACCCAAAGTAACCACACATGTAAACAATGAATCGACACATTGGCAACAACAGTTCATTTTTTTTTACATTCTGAACTTTCGATTTAATTTTCTATCTACAGAAATTTTAAAAAAATTAAAAAACCGTGATCCAACAACTTAAGACCCAAAATGTCCAAATAACTTTTCAAAAATTTGAAACACTAAAACTGCAGTGGGTTTTTTTTATTCTTTACTTTTCACGTTTTCCGTCTGGTTACATCCACTCCAATAGAAGGAAACTACAAGGAGGCTGAAGAGTTAAATTTTAACATAGCTGAATGTATGCAATTTAAAATAACTGCTTCACATTTTAAAACCATTTAAATTTTGAAATTATAAAACTGCAGTGATTAAGATTGAAAATGAATTATTACAATCTCAAGAGTTCAAACCCTGTTACAACCATCGTATTTCACTCCTAAACAAAAGCAAATTCTTTATAATACTTCTAGATAGAGAAGTATGCTATTCTTCATTTGGTAGTCATTAAGAGGCATCCAGCTATAAAATCCTTGCACATCAATTGATAAGTAAATATTCAAATATTCCAATCCATGCTGATTTTGAAAAAGAAAAGGGATGTGAAACTAAAATAGAATAACATTGATAATAAAGCCAACACTATATTGTTAAATATTAATTGGTTTTTAACTGCCAAATGTCCATAAAATCCTATGAGAACATTATCCAGGCATAATGATCCAGATTTGTTTTATTGGTTAGTATAAGAAGCAGTGTAGCTTTCCATATTTTTAATCCCATTGTTATATCAGATCAGATAAAAGGTAAGGTTAATTTGATTAAGTGTTAAGAGGTTCATGAACAGGGATGAGAGGTGCAGTTCAGACAAAACAAGGTTGGGATAAACTGATAGAGGTAAGAGATGAGGACAGACAACTAACTAGTTCAGAATAGAAGAGACTAATAATACTATAAAGAGAGTAGACATTTGTTTGTATTGTAGAAGTTATGTTTTCTAAAACATTAATATGCATAGTAAAGTACACAACCCCAGATGGGCACGAACATATTACACCGTAGCGCTTATTTGATTCACAAATCATGTCGGCATCCTTTCAATATATATATATATATATATATATATATATATACACACACATTTTTTTAAATCATGGTCAACATCAAAAATAATATATTGCACTTAGAGGATTTGAATACTGTTCAAAGACGAAGTAGTCAATTATCTTTGACATGGGTATGAGTGTGTTTTGCAGTGCTGTTGTCATGTCCCTAGTACAGAATGTGTATTTCTATAAGGATGCTATAGCTAATCGGAAGGATTGCATTATGGATGAGGCTTGTATAGGAGAATAGTATCGTAGCAGGTTATCAAGGAAGGAAGAAACTCGGGATTTTAATTAGGTACAAGACATGTTTGTATGGGAAAATAAAAATGATTAACTGCAAAGCATACATTATTTTACTAATATGAGAGATAAAAAGCAAGGATAACTAGCGAGATTAAACTCAATGACATGGTTTAGCTACCTGTCAATTCAGACCCAGTACATCTACTATCAAAGGACATTTTCGTTCTTCAGAGTTAGTTTTATCTATAACTATATTACCAGACATTCTTCTCTATGAGTAGATATGAAATTCGGGGGCTATTTCTAGCAAGTCAGATAAAACTTTTCTCATTAGCTCCATCAGAAAGATCAATGACATGGGATGGGGAGAGGGGACAATATTTGTATGGAAAAGATCAAAGCAAGATCCAAAACTAGCCAGTTAGAGTAGTGAATTGAGAATTTAAGATACCCAAGTATGATAGAAAAATAGGTACAATCTCTTCCACAGAAAAATGGAATAAAGAGAAGTAGCTTAAAATGGTTATAAAGTCAGTATCAGTTCAACTGACAAAGATGTTTTATGGTCATTGCAAAAGAATTCTATTTAAATTGCTTATTAACTTGGACACACATGTAGTATAGGCCCATATAAATTTATAAACCATGTAAGTTATATGTAGCAAAATAACCAAACAAAATCATTTTTCAAGAAATTGAGACTCATTTATTGAGTGTAATTCATTATCAAAGAGGTCAGTGAAGTTATAGGCAATTAGATTATACTCCTATCAGTATTTATTAACATGCAATAATGAGCAGCAATGTATGTACTTAGGATTTGAACTTAAGAAACAAGACACCAAATTGAGTTATGTATATTGTATTTGATCACAAATTTAAACATTTTATCCCAAACATGTCCTGCTGAAAATTTGGGGGAATATGATGGAAATTTTACAGGAATATCTCTGGATAGAATGAAATTTTTAAAAAAGAATCATACAGAATTCAACATATGTAAATCTGAGGTATGGATGTGTTTGATGTTTGATTAAGAAAAACTTGCTTCAGAGATTTTACTTTAAAAAAAAAAGAAAAGAAAAAAATGAGGAAAACCTTGATTCAGAAAGAACAAACTATAAAACTGGAGATTCAGTATAATTTGATTCTTTTTAAAATGGGAGGAAAAAGTTTTGTTTTAATTGTATACAAATCAAAATATTGTAAATCTTCATAATCCTATTTGCAACGGTTGGAATTCATATAGATTTCAGTGGATGATAAAAAGGGACAAAAATGTGATTCTTTTAAAAGGGAATGTTATAAAAAAATATATATTGTTTAGTGGGAAAATATACATACCTGAAAAGTAATAAGACAAAATATGTCAGGTGTGCAGGGAATATTCAGTTCAATTACATGTACACTGCTTGAAAACCTTTGTAGGATGGAATCCCAATGTGGCTAGGTCCAAAACAGCAGGAGAGTTCGTTATATTACAAATGTTTTCATTTGGCTCAGGCTGTAGTAAGCATTCTGGAAGTTCATCTAGAAACAAGGCTGTACAAAAGGGATTCGCACACTTGTTACAAATACCCCATTATACATCATATGCTTTTGGAGAAAACCGCCTCCATTGCTATGGTCTGGTTATTTAACATGGAGATTCCAGCTTCATTAACATTAGTAAAAAGCATTCAGCAAAAATTTTTTATAAAAATAAAACAAAAGACCTAGCTAGCCCTTTCATATAGAACAATAAGAAATTTGATTTGTAAGCTAACTAAATTGTAATGATGTGGAATATGAATACAGAATGATGTACAAAATTACCTATCAGTCCATTTCTAGAAACTTACACTATCATTGGTTCATTGTTTAAGCATATTTCACTTTCTCATTTTCTGTTTTATCCCTTTAATACCAACTTACCCAAGAATGACCATACTTAAAATGAAACCATTATATCATGGGTGATAATGAGACTCCAACTGGTTAACAGTATTTACTATATAAAACCAGCTGGTCAATGCCGAAAATATTAACTAGTTGATCAACACACAACACTGTGTGTACACGTATACATATATGTATATCAAACCATCTGGTCTATACCATTGTAGAAATATTACTAAAACCCCTCAAATTAAGTAAATCATTAGATAATAATCCCATTAAAAACAGCCACAAATAGTTAAACAAGTAAACAATATTTCCCTCTTTTAACTAAACAAATTTTAATTAAATTTTTCAGGGAAATGAAAGTAAAATAAAGAAAACTGATGTGATCCATCTTGGACCAGAGTCATTGGGTGACAGTCAAAAAGTTGAATAAAATGTAGACCTATATACTAAACATCATAGTCACAATAACAGAGCCAGCAAGATTTTACCGACTCCAGTAATGGTACACCTTCTGCCAGTTGTGGAATTTCAGCAAGAGTCACGGTCATTAAAATTTGTACTGACTCAAACATAAAATACATAATCCGTAATAAAACGGCTAGTTTTACTAACTGCATCAACTCCAATTAAAGGTTAACTGTAATGATAGCACATAACAGCTAATTCCACAAACTCGATTATTTTTCAGCATTAAAAAAAAAAATTAAAAATTAAAAAAAAAAAATTTAAGGTCTTCAATTAAGGAGGATCTGATAGAAGCAATTCTGTAAGAACAATATGTTAGTAAACTTCTGGATTAGATTTTTGATTTAACCCTTTTACTATAGGGTTTCTTTAATAAATATCACAGGTATAAACCTTTTTAATAACTTGTTATATAATGTCGATTTTATAAAGTGAAATAAATGTTTGTTACAATGACAGAGCATTAACTATTTTGAGACCAACCCACCCATCCAGAACCAACTCTGGTTCAAAGTAATCTAAATTAAAACATTAAAATTTCATGTTAATTTGCATTATCAAACACCAGCTTAATGGCCAAGTTGCTTTAGTAAATTCATAATTTTCGAACTCAACAGAAATATGGTAGCAAAAGTGTTAGCATATTTCTATTGAAATACACTGCGATTGTTTCATTTAATTTTGAAATTAATGAAGAATTTGCTTAAGTAATTTGGTCGTTATCAAGCTGATATTTAGAAAATAAATTAGCATGGAATTTTGATGGAAAGTTTTAAATTTAGAACACTTTACAAGTTGATGTTTGTATCAGATACCAGAGGCTCCGAAGTAGATTTTTAAGAACTAAAAAGTAACTTGATTCCACATAGATTGTGAGCTTTCAAGCGATAAGAAATACAAATACAGGAGTTGGAATTGAAAGTTTAACCCTTTAGCATTCAGATTACTATCAAGCATAATGCTTAATTATTTTCATTTTTTCAGTTAATCATGCATTGCCTCATAGCTTTTCAATTTCAATAATGCAATCATTTATTGGTAGAATGATTAGAGAATGTATGAGACCATATCTGGCCAATTTGAACAAAATACAGGTAGATTAGTTGTGCTGGATATGGCTATTTTAAATGCTAAAAGGTTAACATTTCCACGAGTCTAAGATAAACCAAAAATTCTTGCCCACGTTAGCTAAAAGTTTGATAATTTTAACAATAATTAAATAATTTCAGATGAATCAAATTTCTCATGAAAGGTTAACTGCTTTATATAATTCAAGGGTACCATGAGAACAAGAGATATGATCCCTTACTAGGGTTCACTTTCAGGTGCCAAATAGATTACAATTTTCAGAACTGCAAAGTAACAGAACACGTTCCACTGCAGTTGGTCAAAGAAGATAAAAATTGGTGGATACTCAGCCAATAGTGAGACAGACACTTCTGGAATGAAAATATACTTCTTTATTGAGTATAACTTAACTATACCTTAATGTATTTAGATGAATGCATGAAAAGGTAAGTAAAAATAAATTTAAGGAGTACAATAAATCCTTTATTCTGGTATTTAGAGTCTCCCCCTTTCCTTTATAATCACAAAGAAAGTTGTGAAGACTTGCTAGTTTATCACATTTTAGTGAAACACTGACAGCAATGGGTGTACATTCATTTCAAGCAAACTAAATTATTTCATAGAAGTGAAAGAAATGTACACTTTAGCATTTCACAAAAGTACGTTGAATAATCTGTTCAGTTGCATCAAGTTCACTACTGCATTTGTGGTCTGCTCAATGATTCTCAAAAGGCAAAATTGAAGTAACTGGTAACACAATGTATGCAGAGCAGTGAAAGTCATAATTAGAGCTGGTAATTTATTTAAAAGCTACAAACACACAGACACACACACTCAAGATTAGAATTTTTTTAGACTATTCACCTCATCTTTACAAACAATTTTGTATTCAAACTAAATCTTAATTAGTTTGATCATCAATGCCAGCCGTTGTTCCTGGACAATTACAGAGGACAAGATAAGCTAAGATCTAGTCTTGTACTGTGTACACATCCACAACAGGCATCCAATGATTGAATAGTATATGGGTATGTTAAACATCTCAAAGATGAGATTAATAGTCCAAAACAATAAAACTACTTCCTTAACATCTCAGACATTTAATCATATATACAAACTGTTTATCAGTCTTGCTCTAAAGAAACTATAGCACTCATTGACATGTGGTTGTGAAACTTTCCTAGTATTTTTATAAAATCAAAATTCCCCTTAATTACCTAATCAAGAGGAAATATTAGAGAACATTCAAAAGGATTAAAAGGGGAGATATATATATATATATATATTTTTAAAAAACCTGATTTTTTTTTTTTTTTTCAATATGAAAAGACAGCATCACAAAATAGTTTACTTACCAAGTTGAGACATGGTCACTAGTGAGTGATCCTATCAGAATAGCTGTTATCACAATGAGCTGCTAGAAGAATTCAACATTAGTCAGAATACAACAGTACTAACTGTCTAGAAGTAGACAGGAGCAGACATTTCCAGATTCATGGCCATGTTCAGCTTGGAGAAACAATAGTAGTCCCCTTCTTTCCTTATCAGTAATCCAATCTTAAAACAGAAACCAATGTGGTCAATTATCAGATCAAACACTTGAAACTGTGGAATTATGTTACCATTTTTTTCTGGTCCATTCCATAACTTCATTTCAAGTGGCAAAAGTCAAACCTGAACTCAGCAAGATTAAATCCTCTCCATGTAAAAAATAAGATCTTAAATTTCAAATTTTTACTTTGAAAATAAAATCTACATAGATGAATCTCTTAGATTCAGATATTTATTATGCATTCTCATTTCAAAATGTGGTTGAGCTTAAATGCATACATTGTATTTTTTAAGTAATTGGTAGTTTCTTGTAATAAAATCGATATTACAAGATACTGATATCACCTTATTTACAAGTATCTGCAAGTTGTAATGAAATAAAAAGATGATGTCTATATGTATCTAGGAGTTTCTTGTATTGAAATTAATATTACAAGATGTTGGGTATCTCCCACTTCTGATGATAGTCACAATCCTTAATATATACTCTCAATGTTGAATCTATAGAGGGAATGAAAAAAAGGTTTCCAAGTTTAAGTGCTTGGCCAAACACCAAAGGTTTTGATATTTGTTACAAAAATAAATTCAAATAAATATTTATACATTTTAATACTGTTACATGCTAATTGCACTATGGTCACGGTAAGTCATTAGGACAAAAGCCATCTGCTTCAGTTGCATGAAGCCATACTGATGTCACAATAAAAGGGAACAATATTCTTCATAAAGAAATCTTTTAAGAATTCTAAATCCAGTTATCAGTATCAGTTTGTGGGATTTTGAGACAGAATCCAGGTATTTTGGAAAAAAAAATGTAAAAAAAAAAAAATATCAAGCACAAATTAATAAAGCATTTAAGTTTCATATAAACATGCACAGTTTAATACACCAATTTTTGTTATGAGAATTTATGGTTTCCTAAAACAGTTTTTTAAAGAATTGATGAAAAAGCAAGTGATGGAAATCAATGAAACCTTAATTCCAAGTATCTTAGATCAACCATTATTCGCTAAAAGTGTGTAAGACTGACAGAAAGACCAAAGAACTAAAAACTAAATGAACAAGTTTTAAAAAGACAACAACCAACTTTAATACTTCATGGAATTGAGTCACCAGAAAATAAATTGTGAACTGATATCAAAAGCATTTTTAAAATGATGAAAGGGAAAATGCTTCCATTCAGGATACACACTTTATCCATCAACAAACAGTTAAATAATTATCAGAAATTAATTTCATTACAAATAAATTTATAGTAGTTAGCAATTTGACATTTCAGCTTTTAAAAGTAAGAAATGTTCATTCAAACTTGAGATATCTTGATTGTAGTTTTTAAGTAAAATCAAAGTGTAAGACCATTAAATATTTGCTACTGTTCCTTCATATTGAATGGAAAGAATTTAACTACAACATTTTAAAATGTTTAAGCATTACTTGGAAACCTATTTTACTGAAATAACCACACTTATAATAAAAAAAAACCTGGTACAAATCATATTTCCAAAGGAAAATAAGTTACAATACAATGAATTCACCGAAGTGACAATGGAAAGTGATTAAGAAATTATTTCTTTTGACAGTTACATAAAGATTTTATACTAAAAAATTAAAATTACTTCGTTATTAACTTTTTAACACTCGACTATCTTATTAACAAAATCCATTTGTAAGTTTGATTGAAACTTAATTAAATACTGTTTACTTTCAAGACTAGAACCAAGAGGAAAAAATATTCTCTTAAAAAATAATGGGAAAAAAAAAAGACCTATAAATTATAAAAATATCAAATTTTAATAAATTCTTAAAACAGGTTTAATTTACTCTAACATTTAAACTGGCCGTAACAGGTCTAAATATTCTATCTAGTTTTATATTCAAATTGGCCATGTGGCCTCTCACAGCTACCCTACAATATCACTCTAAAAATAATCACATCAAAATCTTGAAGTTAAATGAAAAAGCATAATTCAAAGCAATATGAATAAATTAGCAATACATTTGACAGAGTAATTCTGAATGCTAAAGGGGTTAAATAAGAAAGGAAGTTATTGATAGAGTCATAGATACTCAAAAAGAGATTATATCAAGGACTGGGGACATACTGAATTTGTTATGGACCGGATACTTTCAATCAATCTACATTTGACTTTACGTCAAAAATACAAGTTTACCTGTCATCATGAGGTATTTTCATGGATGTGTAGATAACCTAAAGTAGAGGACTGACTTCCTTACCCACTATACAAGCAACGAGAGAGAAAAAACAGTTTGGTGGAATGAACATGTTGAGATCAACTTATCTCAGATTTTAAGTAAGGAGGTGGAGGAGAAAAAAATTTTCATCAAATATCAAATTTAATTTGCATTAAAACTATCTTTTTGTTTTGTTTTTGCCAAATTTGTATGTGCATACATGCAACATGAGGCAAAACAAGACTAATCAATTCTTGATAAAAATAACCAAAATCATAATAGTTACTGAAACACTAATTCCTCTATTACATCCAGTAAATAATCAAAAGGAGAAACGTATAGAGAAATATCTCAATGAATATAGTTAACTATAGTAAGAGAATGTTTTAAAAAAGTACCTTTGACCAAATATTCAAAAATGGAATCCTCAAGAAATATGCTTGACATATGCCAAAACAAGTATCAGATAAAAAGACCACTAACAATTTACAAAATTCATTACACATATTTAAGCATTACAATGAATTTAGGGTTGGGATGAAAAGAAAAAAGGGGTTAGAATAAGCAGCAAGCTCTAAATCTTCCCTACAACATAGATTGGCCAAACCCACTTACCATACAACAGCTTTAGGGTATAAGCCTTATAGAACAGTGGTGACCAGTTGAATACATACCTGCATTTCAGATCCACATGCTGGTATTCAGTAGCACAAGGATTCTCCAAGTAATTCATATTCCAACAAGGTACTTCGTATTTCATCCAAACAAGGACAGAATTTAGAAAGCGTTCCAGACACTTAATTTGCATGGGAAGTTTTCAAAGTAATTGCCAAAATGAACAGAGTCCAGCCATCAGTATTTAAGTATGAAGTATTTAAAAAAAAAAAAAAAAAACTAAATGGCTTTCTAATCAAGAATTCTTATGTAAACTTAAGTTGCACAAGTACTGTTCGTCAAATGGGAAGAGAATCAGAACCGTCGAAGGAGAAAAACGGTTGATGATATTGCAGGAAATTAAGATATAATTGCAGAAGAAATTCCCATTTTATCGGGTGAATTTCTCCCCTTACTCTTTAAATCAGAGATGCTGGTATTTCATTTGCATAATACTTCTCAATATCATTCAAAAGTTCTACTTTTCAGTGAAATTCTTTATATCAAGGACTATTTGGTGTAATTTTTCACATCATGTTATATAACTGTATATATATATATATCAGGTCAAGAAATATATGTATCAAACTTAGGTGAAAAAGCTTATACGGTATAAAGTTCATCTTGGAAACTTTCAGGATTTCCATGCTTCGAGTCTTCATAATCAAATTAAACAAAAGAACTTCAGAAAATCAAATGAGCAAGGGATGGATATTGCTTCAGGCATCACAAGTTCGTTCCAAAGTTAGTGATTGAAGTGGATCAACTTTTAAAAAGAAGGCACTACATGAAAGAATTAAGGGATGGGGAGTGGGGGTATGATGAGTAGATAGGGGGCAAAATAAAAAGTTTACTGATCCAAGTAGAAATGATTTCAAGACCCCCTCATATCATTTTAGAATTAAATGCTTGGGTTACGTGGAATCTAAGTGAAATCATCAAATTGTCTCATAACAATTTAGTATCTTTGCATGGATGTCGTATTTCTGCAATATTGTTGTTGCTGATACAATTTCCGATACCTACCAGTATTCATACAACACAAGTGACATGACCAAATGGCGCAGTATTAGCTTTCACAAAAGAACTTATGTTCTATATTATCATCATCTGTGCCGAGTTGTCAAGAGCTACCATTATCTTGTCAATCATCGAATTTCTTCCATACTTACCAAGGGAAACACTGTAACCAATTATGCCAATCTAGAAAAATTGGCTGACAATTATTCGTTACCACATTCACTCTAGCCTAGACAATTTTCTACAGGTAGGACAATTTTCTTAGATTTTAGAAAAACACAAAAAGAGTTTTAAAAACAGAGAGTGGTAGAGGTAGTTTTTCTTAAGAAAACTATCTAGAGATAGTTTTCTTAAACAGAAAGAGAGGCAGATTTCATACAGATAGAGACAGTTTACTTTAACACAGAGAAGCAGTTTTCTTAAACACACAATAAGTTTTCTTGGAAAGAGACAGTTCACTTAAACAGAGAGGGAAAGAGAGATAGTTTACTTAACCCTTTTGATACCAACCCATCCGAGATTGTCCCTATTTAAGACACAGGCTTAAAATTTTCCATTTAAATTTCATGTTAATTTGTTCCAAACATCGGTCAAAGTTATTTTACTATATTCATTATTTTCAAAATGATTTTAAAAGGGTACATTTGAACAGAACTACAGTAACAAAAGGGTTAAACAGAGTTTTCTTAAACAGAGACAATTTCCTAAAACACAGAGTTTCCTACACATTCTCACAAACCACAAGTATTTCCATGTGCAGTTTCTTAGATAAGTGCACATAGTTACTTAGACTTGTGCACACACTCACACGCATTATGTAAAGTATGAAGTACACATAAGTTTGTGACAGACACTTTCCTGAACAGAAAACATCTATCACAGCTTGTCTGAAGAATTTCATTAAGTATAAACTTCAATAGTAACTAAGTTTACAAACAAATTGACTTTCAAATTTCCAAGTTTTTTAACATTACAATTATGACATTATCCAAAATCATTTAAATATAATACTTAATGAGATTCTGAAATCAGACAAGCCAGTAAACATATACTGCATTCAATTGTTGAGCCCATGCGTTACAGAAAGTTTTTCCCAGTCCTTCAGTTCACCTAGACTTTTACAGCAAAAATTTTACAGTGATTGCTTCCATTAACAGCAGGTATGGCTTCAAAAGATACACTGTACTACTAGTATACTAATGTTCACAAGTATACTTGAATGGTTGCTGGCATAAATAAGCTATAGCTATGGTTATGCCAAGAGTTGGGTAAACTCATATCTACATAAAATGATTGCAAAAATTTCAAGTATTTGGAATGCTTCATCCATTACATGTGTGACCTAACTGTTTATAGTCACAACTTGCACCAAGACATGTTAACATTTTTTTCTTTTCTTTCTTTTGTTAATAGCCAGAGAAAAATAAAAATTAGCACAGTATTCAGAGTAGCAAATTTATTGACATTTAAAAATTATAGCAGTTTTTTAAAGTCTTTAGACATTAATTGATATTAAGCAAATCATTCCATTGTTTTCTATTTGCTTTGCAAAATTAGAAAACTTTTTTCTTCCAATGAATGTTTGAAATTACAACAAATATCTCATCCTATATACATCATATATGTATATATAATGTATATAGTTATTCATTTTAAATATTTACATTAAAAATTAAAATGTTTCATTGTAATAGCAAATGAAACAATTCCTTAATACCACTTCAGGGTGTGACAAAATGGATAAGCAAGAAATGAAAAGTCAAGCAGTGAATATTTATGATGAGGTTTACAATTCACCCTAATAAACTGCCATTTCATAATCCTCAATTTGCACAAGTTAATGCTTGATGAATACTTGGAGACTAAGATTAGAGAAATTTGCCTTGCTCTCTCAAAGGAGTAATTTTCCCCCACAGTTTAGAAATATCTTAAAATGAATAGAAATCCTAAAATACAAGATTAAGAGAGTGTGTATGGTCCAAGTATCTAAATACTTGTTACATACATCTGCCAAATGTGTCTTGTTGAAAACAAGACTGAGAAATTGTGCACAAAATCTAATTGTATAAAAATGTATTTGGCATGTCATGGAAGGAGAGGAAGGGAAGTTGAAGTTTTTATTTCTGTTTATCAGATTATCACAAGCATTATTTTGAAGCATTAGCTTTTTTCTTTAGAAAACTAATTAAGTATATAAAAACTTTTGAAATGATCAAATACCTCAAGGAAGAGGGCTGGTGTAAAATACACCCACACGTTTAAATACAAGATGTAAAACTATAATGCTACTTTTGGTTTTATCAGGTTACACAGTATAGTTCAGACTTTAAGAGAAGAAAATACACTTCCCCAGAGCTATGACCAGCTAAAGAAAGAATTATTGTGAGGGACTCCTTACCACTAACTATATAAATCTTGAATTGAAATCAGAGAAATCTGAAACCCTGCTAAAAAAAATGGAACAGCAAAGAGGGAGGAGCTAAAGAGGAAACAGCCCAACGATATCAAGTTCTCGACCATGACATGCCAAATCTGAAATCTAAAAAATGTGCTATAAGGAAGCAAATCAGAGAAAAAGAGTGTAATTTTTTCCCCTTTAAAAGATGACCAAACAACCATATTGACAACCAAATTTGATAGTTTAGGAACAAGATCATGTACCGTGTAGCTTCCCAATGCTACAGATGAGCCAGGGATGGCTTCGGGTAAGTGGCCAGAGCTTATAATAAAAGATGGCATCAAAGAACAGGCCAAATTGCAGTGGCTTATGAAGTACATGTGGCTTTTTGCATTTTACTTTTTTCCTGCAAGATCTTTTTAACACTAAGATAGGGAATAATTTAAGGAGCTCACTTATTGAAGTTGCTGCATAAGACAATGACATTACTGAGATGGAAAAACTCAAGTCATTGGCAGTAACACTTAAAGTTGTATTATCTTCAGTAAAGTTCAGTTTATAGGTATAGTAAGTCAGAAATGACAAGATCATCAGAATGACCCAAAAGAACATTTTGCCAAGATAATACAACTTCTATAAAGAAACAATGATTTTTAAAAAATTAATAAATAAAATGGAAAAAAAAAAAAAAATCAGTTAAATCAGGCACAAAATTCAAGTTAAAGGTCACAATGTTTATTAGACGGTTAAGTCGAAATGAATATGACAAAATCAGAGTCATGATGATGAAATCCTTATTTTAGACTATGAATAACCAGTGAAACACTGATATGAAGAGCACAAGGATGGTGACACCAACAAGTAATGGTTTTACTACTGTCCACTACATGATATTAAGTTCTCCAGGAATAAATTGATACATTTACAGTAAAAGTTAAGATAAATGAGTTGCTGTCAAAATAATGTCAATGGCATGGGTGTAAAGTTTTTTTTTGTTTTGTATCATTTTGTTTTTGTTTTTTTAATATCGCCGCATTCTTTTCATCTCAGCATAATCTTCTCTGTTGGCATTCTCTCTGCGTCTGTCCATCATGTTACCTCTGTCAGCACTATTTCCGCTTCCACTGCTTCCACCGCCAGCTCCGCCACTGCCGCCGCCACTACCTCCGCCGCCTCCTCCTCCTCCTCCACCACCTCGCATGCCACTGTTGCCAGCCCCAGGCATGTTCCCTCCCATATTGGAATTGAACAAGCTGGGTGGACCATTTGGTCCACCACCCATCTGACCACTACTGATAGGTGGGCCGCCACCGCCACCCATGGCACTGGCAGCACTGCTGCCCATTCCTGCTGACCCGTAATTGTCAGTACCTCCAAAGCTGTTATCCCCAGGTTGATCGTAGCGAGACTGACGCTGTTCAAGTTAAAAGGGCATATCATCAGAATGAGTAGTAAGATCAAGGGAGATATAAATATATATTTTATAAATATATATCTTAAAATATATATATACATATATATATATATTACATAAATGTAAATTATGTAAATATATATATATATTATATAAATATATATCTTAAATATATATATTATGTAAATATACATATATAAATATACATTATGTAAATATATATTGTATTAAATATATATTATATAAATATATTTTGTAAATATATATAAATATGTAAATATATATCAATATATATTATATAAATATATTCATGCAAATAAGTCTGCAAATATATATTATATATCAAATATATAAATATGTATTTATCATGATTATTATATATATGTAACAAATATATTATATAACAAGAGAAAGGCAAATAGCATTATAGGAAGGACGCATGTAAAACAGTTACGGAATATACTGAATGCTACAAGTCTTAGTAGAGAGGACTAGTGAAATGAAACCTGAAATAAAAACTGTATAAGATTTTAGGTTGGGTGAGTATGGAATCAAATACAGAACCATTATTGAAACAGTCCTATTAAAATCTAATGTCTATTAAGGATATAGACATTTCTCGAAGTTAGTAGTTATAATCAGTAAGGAGCTGTCACAAAATTAATTTAATCAAATCCTTAAAAGCAATTAAATTTACTATGGCCCTCTACTGAAAACCCTTCATAAGTTGAGTTATTTTATTAGCAACTCATTTGGAAGGGGCCAGTTTTGTTTTTATGGAAAAGGCATCCATATGTGACAAAACTGCTAAGTTTTAAATGTTAGTTTGCAGCTACTACTTATAAAAAAATTTTAAAAAGCATCTGAAAGAACAGATACTGATTTAACTTTCAGTAAATATTAAATATTCTTGCAAGTTTCCAATAAGTAGAAAGTAACAGTTTCTGTTCTACAAAAAACTAGTTAGTCGTAAATTGACAGTTTTCACTTTTTGTAACATATCCCTGGAAAAACAAGGCCAACAACTTCAAAACTGCAGTTCAGTGGAAGTTCTCAGGGATTCATTAGACAGGAGTACAAGTGAATTCCAAATACCAGTTTCAATGATAGAACGGTGTTCACAAAAGTGTTTTGTAGAATTTAGCTCTAGATCAACCTGATTAAGTAGATCTATAAGTCGAAATAATTCTTGCCATATCCAATACCTCTTCCAGAAGGCATGAGTAACTTGTCCTTCTTTATAAAACAACAGAAGGGAAATTTGGTGGCTATTTCTAGCAAGCTGTGTGACAGCTTAGAGGGTCCCTCATTAGCTCAAGCTGTCTGAGAGCACATGCAGATTCACAAATTGAGAAGTAAGCTCCGATGTTATCACTTAAAGTACTTGTCTTGATATCTTGTTATTTCTATCTATACATATATAAAAACTGATATATCTATACACATATACATAAAAAGGTGTCCCAAAAACTGTATACACACTTTAACAGCTAATAACTCAATTGTCATTTCTTTTTAGATTTATAATGAAGGGAGCCCGACTAAGCTTTGTACAAAATGCATCTACTCTAATGGGCCACTGGCAGTCAAAGAGCAAAAGACAGTTTAGGAGGGACTTTCAAATATATTCAGCTACATGACTTATCAATCAGTTGAATAAGAGAACAGACGGTACTGCTCAGAATATCCATGACTATCAACAAGTTCCATAAAGCATAAAAGAGTACCAGAAACATATTGCAAGAATTCAAGAAAATTTGTGCCCTGAGTCATGAGATGGGAATTTCAAAATTAAGGGTCCCTTGCATTTTGAAAGGTCTGGAGTTTTCCAAGTGGTACTTGGAAAGATGTGTAGAAGACTAAAACTTTTCAACGAAAGTTGCTTGAATGCGGATACATTTATACCAAATGGCTCCAGTTAACTATCGAAAGTTAGTTTACCAGGAGTTCTCTAAAGTGTGACTAAACAGGATTGATTGAACTGTTCTTTCTTAGTGATACTGTAACGACTCCCATTTATTTGCAATTGCTGCAACTGTGTCAAGGGAAACCTTCAAGAGGACTTTGTAGATGTGGAATTTTATTTCCAGCAAGATGAGGCACCCCCACACAATCCAAGTAATATAAGGGCCTACATTTGATCATAAAGCCTTATTAGTAGAAAACCCTCTGCAGTCACTAGGCTTTGTTTTTTTGTTTTTTGTATGGGAATACTGAAACTTTCAGGTACAAAGCTCATAAAAAGAAAAAACAGAAAAAGAAAATCGAGTGCAACCATTGAACACATCTACACACAAATACCAAACAAAATACATTTAAAATTGACGGATATTTGTTCTCATCTTTGTTGTTAACACGTTTCGGATGATATACACTTCAACCGTCATCATGTGTCTTGGGGAAATTTCGAACCTGGGTTCCCTTTCCTAAGGTATTTTTCATTATTATTGTTATTATTATTCAGGACACTGCATGAAATAGAATTTTGGGGTTAGTAGCCCGCGCTCTTAACCACTACGCCATATGGCATTGTGGTTAAGAGCACGCACTACTAACCCCAAGATTCCGAGTTCTATTCCTGGCAGTGACCTGAATAATAAAACAATAACATCGAAAAATACCTTAGGAATGAGAACCCAGGTTCGAAATATCCCAAAGACACCTGATGAAAGTTGGAGGGTATATCAGCTAAAACGTGTTAACAACAAACAAGATGAGGACAAATATCCGTCAATTGCAAATAATGTACATAATTCCTCATCTCTTAAATATAGGAACTGCACCAAACAAAATGTTTCAATATTTGCTATTCCACCAGTTCACATTATGAGCTTGCATGTGAACCAGAATGTTCAGTTTGAAAACAGGCATTCACAATTGAAATTTTGCCTACAGATTCTATTAAATTTTCAAAATGTATTTTAATGAACACTAACTTTATAATCCTCCAATGTGTGTGTATACATTTTTGGTGGGATACCCTATATATATATGGACAAATTCAACTTAGGTGAAGATTTCAAATCCTTATTGTCAAACAAAATCATGGTACAAGAAAGAAAAAAAGTAAAGACAACAGCTATGTTCCTAACTTGGTCATTACAAATGATAGTTTTCAGATGACTTGCAGCCAAGATATTATAGACAATTTATCGGTACAAATATGATCGACTATGTTATTATATATAACCAAATATATTTCTATTCACTAAATACAACAAATGGAAAAGATTAAGTGAAAGGTTCCAAAAGAATTCAAAAAAATATGTAATATTTTAAAGAAACATCAATATAGATAATAAAACAGGAACTGGTACTGGCTCATTTACAATCAATAATAGACGTAGTCACAAATAGCTACTCGACTCCTCTACACACTTTTATATAAAAAACAGTGTGCGGAGTGCATGCATGAAAGAGCAATTATTTAACACCCGTTACTATTACTTTGGAATAGGAGGCAATGCATGCTTTTTTTTTATATATATATCTGAAAGTCACTCTACATGAAGCCAAAATACCAATTGTCCCAATGAAGTTTTCCCAATAGAACACAAGAAATGTAATAAGTGTCAAATATTCACTTTCATGGAGTTTATATTTGAAGAGCATCAAACGTGTTGGAGAGTCCCATAGGCAACCGTTGACACATTTCATATTAAAAATGAAGTTCAAGTGAACATCCTAATATTCTATTCAGTTTTATTGCAAAGAACTGAATTAGATGGCTTCTTGGTATCGCCAAAAAAACACCCACAGGGGTTTTATACCACCAAGATCATTTTTACACTGTGATAAGAAAGATATCACAGAAACAAAATATTGAATTACAAAATTTTGATTAAAGCTGTATTAAAAAATACATAAATTTGTAGGATAAATAGAGTGCGCATAATAGGAATTGTTTTTACAGCATGTGCCAAATCAATTTATTTTACTGAAGTTGTTTTGTATTAGCGGTACACAAGTGGAGATTTGATACAATTTTACATATAGAAATGTGATAGTATAATTGAATAAGTTTCACTTAGGTGAATTGTCCTGGAGAAACTCACTAAGAAAGTATATGAAATTACTCAAATAGCAATTGATATATGGCCTAGAACTAGCAATGTAAACCAGGTTTATAAATGACTGCTATTTATATCACAAGATTAAACATTGTCAAGTGAAGACTGAATCCAACACGAGTCTACCAAGACAACTATCATAGATTCCACATGATCGGAGTCAATGCTTACGTCACAATACTATAACCCTAACTGAAGTGGGGGTAGGGAAAAACAAACTTTTCTTTACATCAAGTTCAGCAGCTTGGATTTGGTCAACACATACAAATCAATAAACGTTATTTTAAAATAGATTTCTTGTTAAACAAATCCTAGATAATTTATATGTGGAGATGAAGCTGGAGTTTATTTTTCACAATACTATAAACACAATTATGAAAACTGACCAAAAATGGTCAGGATTTTTTTCTTCTTCCCCGGTACTGATTTTGGTTGTTTCAGCTACCAATTTTTTTTTTTTAATTCTCCAACTGATTGGGGTGAAATTGTGTAAAGATGAGACACAAGACCCAAGGACCATTAAAAAGAGAAACTTGTATAGCTACCGCTCTAAATTACATATACAACTTCAATGTACCAGGATATTTTTCAATCCACTTGGAGGTGGGGGGGATTTTTGAAAAAATTTATAGGTCCTTTAAATCAGCAACTATAAATAAAATTTTCACTTACCATTCTGTTGGGGACACTTTGATTCATTTTAACCTAAAAGGATACAGTTAAATATATAAGCAAAAGTAAAACATTTATTCAAGTTTTTATTTTAGTTCACATAAAACCCAAGAATGAAAAGAAATTCGAAGAAAAGAGTTATGTAACATTTACCATAGAATTTGCAGTCATTCCTCCACCCGTTGGGCCTCCACCCATATTAGAGTTGCTAGTATTGCCACTGCCACCAGGTCCTCCACCCATGTTCTGTCCACCCATAGGTCCTTGGTTACTGTAATTGTAACCACCACTCATACTTCCTCCACCAGTCATCTACAAAATGAAATCAATTGTCAGTTATCTACTCTTCAGTTCAAAACAAACAAGCTCCACTTGTGATACAAATATGCAATATTTAAAAAGCACTGAGATTATAAAACCCATTGAGCTTTCATTAAAAAAAAAATTTACCTGATTCTGGCCAGGTCTGTCGAGTCCCATAGCTGCAGGAGGTGGGGGAGGTGGTGGGAGAGGAGGTGCACCAGTGTTGGTGTTTCTACCTCTCTGTTGATTATCATTCATTGCTGGACTACCACCCTACAGAGAAAATAAATGCTAGTTTAACTATCAACAACAGACTTGTTACTATTACTGACATCACTGATCGCATGCTACGACAGCCAATGAAAATACACCAAGTTTTTAAGTGGAACAAGAAAAAAAAACCTGCTTCCATACATCACTATTTTAAACTAAACAAAACATTTCTGGTGACTTATGTAATGTATTGTAGCAACTAACATAATACCATCTTTATTATATAAAGCACTGATAAAGTAAAGTTCCAAGAATATGAAGCTATTTGAACCAAGAGAAAGTACTGAAATTCCAATCAAGTTAACTAGTATTTTTTAAGTATAATAAAATTCTTAAACTGATTAAATTTTTTAAATGTGAAAGGTTCTGAACACAGAACCTCTCTATATTCTTATAATTCCTTACATTTTTCTAAGAACATTTTTGTAAATGAAAAAAGCATGAAATTTGAATGAAATTCAAAATGCACAAAAAACAATTTAATATAATTCAAATTTTTCTGCATGGGCTGCAGGACAAACATAGGTCAAGCGGAACAATTCAACTCTAAAATTAAAAAATAGAAAAAAGCACTTGCCTGTCTTCCCATCATATCCCCTGGCCGATCCCTACCCATAGATTCTTGTCCCATTTGTCGACGACGAATTTCCTGGGATCTCAACAGTAAATCTGTACGCCTTCGGTCGTCTTCTTGCCGTCGCCTTTCTTCGTCCTGGCGCCTGTTTGGATATCAATTTAAGAGAAAATTTATATAAGTAAAAATTGTCCAAACTTCTGAGCAGAAAACGATACATTCAGGCAATTAAGTTTTTCGTATGGAAAAAAAAGAAAACAATTTACCTCATTTCTAATTCTTGCCTACGGCGAATTTGTTCTTGTTGGCGTATTTCTTCAAGTCTTCTAAGTTCTTCCTGCTGTCGCAGTAAGTCTTAAGGGAAAGTACAGTAAAAGATTATTGAAAATTGGCTGCAATGAATAAGGACAACACACACTACACATTCTACTACATTACCTGTGCCCACTGATGTCAGTTTCTATACAATCAGGTATTCAACAACACATATCTGAAAAGGGAGGGGAAATCAACACTCAAGATAAAAACATACCTTGACGGATCATTTCAGCTTGTTGTTCAAACATTGCATTTTCCATTTCATCTTCCAATTTGAGGCGAGACTCTTCCATAGCTTTCTTGACACCTTCATGCTGTTGTTTCTCAAGTTCTTCAAGTTCTTTCCAGCGCAGACCAAACTCATATTCAAAAGAGCCGGGAGGTGCAAAGCGGGGTTCTGATTCTCTGTCCCTGTTATCATTAAGGTAAATATTTAGTAACGAGTATATTAAGAAAAAGTTTACGAGTAGGCTAGAAATACAAGAAAATTCGGAAAACTCACTTCTTGTAGGCATCAGTTTTATTGATGAACTTTTCCGGATATCCATCTTCTTCGTCCTTTTGGTCAAGGGGTTCGACTGTCACTGGACGTGGAGCACTATTTAAAAGATGATGAGTTAAGATTTCAAAATTGGCAAGACATTGAAAATTGTCAACATTAATAAGAAAGAAAAAAAAAAGAATTTACTTACGATGACAGAAGAAAAACACCCTCAGTTATTCTTTTATATGCGGCTTGAGCACCAGGTTTTCTTGCAAACTCTACAATTCCTTCACCTGTTGGCCGACCTCTATCATCAACTATGACAACTGCTCGTTCAACCTCACCAAATTGGGAAAATGCTTGATGTAACAATTCATTAGAGACGTGTTGTGATAGATTTTTCACTTTTAAGGCAGAACCTAATGATGCATAACGAACACGCAGTGTTCTTCCTTTGCGTTGCATGCCATCAAGAGCAGCTTTTGCGGCTTCTGCATTGTGACGATAATCCTACAGAAAAGAGGAAGATAAAATGGGGGGGGAAATATTACCAATAAATAATTTGAACTACATCTCACAAATTCTCTATTAATTGCCTATAACAGCTGCAATATTCAAATTAGAGCAAGTGCAAACCCTAACTCATTTTTGTACTAACATTGCCTTGATGTTGGAAAGAGTCCAGCTATCAAAGTCTGATAAACTTTTGCCAAAGTCAAAATAATGAGTTATTGATCAACTACATAAAGGAGCAATCTATGTATTTAAAAATAAAATTTATCAGATAACTACATATTTGTTAAGTGGGAATAAATGGCATGTGTAAGAGGTTATTACCAACAAAAACAGTATGGCATTTTGTCATCATAATTGTGTGTTTAAGCCTTCAATAACTTCCTAAACAAAATTATATATTTCAGGTGTTTTGCTTACTATTAACATTTAGAATTTATATAATACCGTTGGGATATATTCAACAAATAATCATGTTTATGCATATGTTTTTATAGCATAATATCTACTTTTGATTGAAGTTGAAACAGCTTTAAACCTCAAAATTTTTTTCTCAAATATTTGTAAGCTGTCTTCTAAATCCACACCATGTTTAATCAAGATATATTTTACTATTTTCCACGACACATTCAATCTTACAAAGCCATTACTTTTCACCAAGACTACAAAATGTATTCGACGTTTGTTATGGCCATCTCATCTGAAAAGCCACACTAGTGTTATCACATCAGAGATTATCAAATTTTACCGTGAATTGAAATATTAATGAAAGCAAATAATTCATTACAAAGGTGGAGTTTAAAAACATCTTGAAATCTATCTGTATGATGATACACCACAAACTATTTTATCATCTGATGTTATTCATCAGTATGAAGTTCTCCATAACAGAATTCTAATTCAGTTTTTAGGTGTCTGTATGTGCACACATATACATACACAAATACATATTCAAAAATGTGTCTGTATTTACACACATATACATACACAAATACATATTCAAAAATGTATATTGAGAGAGGAATAGAGCTATAAAGATATTTTAATATGCCTCTATATCTCATTTCGAGTTGAATTTAACCGAGAATGCTAAAGCTCGAGATATATAACCTTAAAATTACGTGTGCCTGATTGCTGGCAACTTTCCAAAAAAGAGACTTCACATTTTTCACTGTCTATAACCTCAAACATACTTTCCACCTCACCACACAACAGTTCTAAAACACACTATTCATATCTTGTCAACACAGCCACTCATTTCCACTAGCCTCATCATATTCAAGTAAAAATCTAGAACACTGATGCATCAGTATGAGATAAAAGTTTTTGTTTTATCATGATTTAAACTATTAAGATGACCAACAGAGCCATTTTCTATATATTTAACTAGCAGTATCGCCCGGCGTTGCTCGGGTTTGTAAGGGAAATAACTATAGAAGCATTTTTAGAGAGTTATAGCCAAAAAATGGGGGGGGTGATGGGTTTTTTTTTTATCGTTGACTCATCGTAGACATTTTTAGAGAGTTACTTCCCTTATATAATAGCGAATAAATGCATTAAAATGGGGGAAAATGATGGTAAATTATTTTTAAATCGTAGACTCATGCTAATACCCAAAAGATACACGCTTTTGGTTACACTGCACCGCAAAATGTGGGAGTAGTTAGGAATCTAAATCGTAGGAGACAGACACACAACTTGACTTTTATACATAAAGATGAACTATGCAGAAATCCTAATACTTCATAAATACAAAACCAGAAAAATTTACGCTGAAATCAGTATTCAACAACAAATTCTGGATGTGATAAATTTTTTTTTTAAAGTACCACAAGCTTCTGAAAACAGAATCAGCTATAATTATATTCAGTATTACAAAGAACCTCTATGATTTTGTTAATATTTATTAAGAGCTTAATTTTTTTTAAGGCTAAATTCTTATTTTTACTCATATTTGTTGATACATCAACATACTTGATTTATAACAAAGTTTTTTGAGTAACTACTCATAACAACATTCTTAAACAGAAAAATAGCCGTAGTTTCTTGAATTCCTAATTTGACCATATGCTTTAGGAAATCAATCACCATCAGACATCCTCTTTCTATGTTGGCATGGCCTAGGCCTGTCAACATTTAAGGGATACTGCTCCCAAAAACTGGTTGGTGCATGTTCTTGTGCTACCAACACTAAATTGGCTGAAATCCAACACCTTCTCTACTGATTGTCCTATCACTTTACACTTGTGCTGCTTACATCTTTGTAGTACCAGCCCAAGGGAAATTACCTCACTCATCTGCAGAGGGAGCACAGAAGGTTCAGTTGAAATATATGTAAAAACCTTAAACGAGTAGAATTCCTTAGACATTATGTCCTAAAAACCACAAGGTATTTATGCTGTACATAGACTACTATATGCACACAATATTGGCACTACCCTACACGACACGAGTTCAAGAAATTAAAAGTACACTTCAGTAATTCTTATTAGAAACAAAAATTAAATGCAGAAATATACTCTATGAATGAATGCATTTATGGATTGAGTACTTTGTTGTGCCATCTCATCATCTAAAACATTTTAATTAAGTTCAAATGAATTTGATTTATAAATTAAATTGAAACTATACTATTTCTATTAAAACATCATGTCCTAAAAATTAAACAAAATCAGTAGCCATTTAAATTCAGATATTTTGAGAATTGAAACTCATGAAATGAGGTCACTATTTTTCTAAAAGCTGACCTTAGAAATTAGAATTCTTGACCTTGAAAATCAAATACAAATTAGAACCTAAGAAGGATGGAATTGAAAAACTGTTAACACAGGGATAACTTTTAAAACTAATGACTTAAAATATCTTCCATTTTTTTCTTTTCAAATGAAAAGCAAGTAAAAGTGATTCAGGAATGGTTTAGACAATTACATATATGGAGGATATTTTTTTTATTCTGCCCATCTAACAGCAAGTAATTTCTCATCTCCATTTAACCCATTAACAACTAAAACACAGGAAAGAAAAGTAGTCTATTTTTTGATGAATCACATGTAATGCTCAGAAGAACAAAGCAAAAGTAATGGTTGTCACAAGACATTATGGTTGCATAAGTATTCTAGCAGCTTTAATACACACAAGATGGTGATTTGGCACTAACATTAGCACAACAAAATGCCTTGAAGTATTTAGTTCATACTCTTTACATTCTGGGATCAAACCTGCTTGTCAATTGTCATGCAGCTTTTTGAGAACCAAAAAAAAAGTTACTACTCTAGTACTAGATTCAAATTAATAGTAATAATAGTAATTGATGACCAGGTTTCTCAGCAAGACATTGAGAACTTCTTGCGACTGAGGATAAATGACTTCTTTCTTATATTTCAGTTAAGTTGTTAATAGTTAAATGTAAACTCCAAACGCCACAGTATCTTAGGAGCAGCAACTTTAGGTATCATTAGCTTCACAAGAGAATATCATGTTGTATCAATCTTAAAATTTAATGAGGGTATGTGATGCCCCAGTCATCCTAGCCAGAATGGAATTTGACAGAAGACAAGCACACATCAATATTTACTTGGGTGTCTGTAAAGAGTATATTTATGAAATTCACTTCTCAACTATATGGTTTAAAGTGTAATCCCATTACATGGTATGTTGGGAAAGTTTTCAGCAATAAGTCTCAAGTTAACCACAGCTCTAACTAAATTTTTGTAGATGGGAACTATGTGTGCACATGAACCATGTCTGCACTAATATCAATGTGGACAGCAATACCAACTGTTCTGTATCTTAGCACTTTCAAACAATGGGATAAGCATTTATACCTCAAGAAATCTTGTCCAATTCCTACCAGCACAGAAAAGGGACAAAGTGTAATTAAAAATCATTTAATTTTCGGTGCAAAGTACCTTGTATTACAACAACATTCATGTCAGGAAGTATAATTTATTTCAAGTAATATTCATAGCCACTTCAACATGGCTGTCCATCCAAATGGACTTCGCAATTTTTTAAGCCCCAAAATACATCCCAACCAGCTGGTTATTTCAATTAAAATTAGATTGTAAACAATGTTCTGGGCTAAGTAGCCCACCCTAAATTTCTTTTCCAATAGAAAATGAGGGATTTTTTTTTAACATGAAAATTTACACATCTTTAAAAAAAAATCGACAAATGGGATATCTGAAATCATTCTCCAACCACAATACAATTGCTCCCCATCCCCATATTTAACTATACTTTTTTTTAGAAAGATTCTGAAAATGTTATTTATGTTGCTTACTTCAAATGCAGAGAAGTAGAGACATCTGAAATAGTCAATGTTACTGCTTGATGTCACAACTCTGTACTACATAAATGCAGAACATCCAAGATCCTAGAAATAGTGGGGGGATTTTTCTTCATGAGCACGAGATGGTCTACCATGACACCAGACTTGTAAAAGTTAAATCTCTTAGGGATATAAGTGTCTATAGGATATGTCATTTAACTTAATTCCCTAAGTCTGCCCCACACAATGCAAAGTGAATCAAGCATGTACTAAGAAACCTGGAAGAGGCAGACGAAATTAGGATGGTTGAGTAAAGATACTTTGAGAATATGGAAATGGCAAGGAAGAGAGTGCACAATATCATTTGCTCAAATAGCTGCTATATTATCAACAGTTTCTCTCTATTCAGCTGTTAATTCATTACTACCATGTTGGATGTAGGCCTATTCTGCTCACAGGAGGCAACTGATACATGATGGAACTCAAAACACTGCTAAAGTATCTTGTTCCAAAGCACTAAAACTTTTGTCAATTCATTATATTCATGTGTATGTAAATGTGCTTTGTACAAGTGTGATTAAAGCGTGATCTTGTAAGCATGACACTACTTAATCACATATTTGCATGTAATATCACAAATGTGTTTGTGTGCTGCTATTGTCGTTTAGCATAAGATAAGTTCTGGTCATATAAATCTACCATATAAGGCATTCACTTCAATCACAACTATCCCAGCTTTTTTATTCTAGTATTTGGAAGTGCATTACCCCTGGTGACAGGGATAGGCAGATGTGGCTGTTATCTTTAGTAGGTCATACAACTATGTAGACTCCACTACTGGCTCAAGTTTGTGGGCGTTTTGTTGTTGGATACCACTACTTTTAATACTTCTCATACAACGCAACAAAACAGAAAAATAGGCTACAGAAAGAGTGAGTATCACAGAAAATGAAAGAAATAGTAAGACACTGTAGAAACTATGTGATTAGAGTTCTTATTGGTCATTTGACCAGCTAGAAATGTCATCATGTAAGACAAGTCAGTTGCATGAACAAATGGTTTTCTTTCTCTCCAAACATTGCTCATCCACTAATCACTTTACATACCATATTAGGTACATTTTATTGTAGCACCAGTACCAGTGGAATATATAGGGTTGAAGGGGGTGGTTAAAAAAAAAAAAGATTATATGATAGGAGAAACCAATTCATGTGAGGAGAGTGTAAGCGGCAGAAATGGAAGATAGTGTTGTAAGGAGTAAGAAGGAACAGTAACTACAAAGAATAGAGGAAGAGAGAACATGCAGAGACTGAGAATGGTCAATGGTATAACTGTCATCAATATGAACTTGGCAGAGGAGGAGGTGGGCTGGAATTGAGGATAAAGGTGGTAATGTTAAAGGAGTGATCCAAGAGAAGTGAAGTAGTGACAAGCAGTACAGAGGATAAGACTATGGACATCTATGTCTGCAAATTGGAGAACATGCTATGCTTGGGGTTGTATTGGATGCCATACAGCTGATGTAAACCTTTGGTACACAGACGTGTTCAAGGGGTATTAGTATCATACAATTCAATATAATATCTCAAGATACAAGCAGTGGTAGACAGGGTTATTGAATATAGACAGATGTAATGTTTTTTTTCTAAATTCAAGGCACTATAGATAGAAAAGACAGGTGAGGTGATAATGAATAAGCAAAAAAGCCAATAACAAATTCTCTCTGTTTAATGCTGCATATATCCTACTTATCCTGTAGTTCAGTTGTGCAACTAATGCACTTAAGTTCAATTCATTTCTTTGTAACATTCTCAAATCCTCTGCACTCAAGGACCACACATTAAACTTAGCAGACAAAAGCATCATACACCCTGCCCTTCACTCCTAGAAAAAAAAGCTTTTGTTATAAGCAAAGGTAATAATTCTTTCAAGCTTCTCCAACCAGCTTTACTTGAGCACATTTCCAGAACACCTACCCATAACTGCTAAGTGGATTATAGTCTGCACATGTTAGTGTACCCTACGACTGAACCTCAAATTATTAAAGACAAAGGTTGACCATAGAAACATATAAACAAACTTAAGTGATCCAATGCTCTGATGATGGCAAATAAACATTGTATACACATATAAACAAATTCACACGTACATATGACAGTGCATAACATGTATAAAGTGGCACAAATAATATAACGAATTTAGCGTGGGGAAGTGGAATATCCAAAGTTTCGGTCAGAGGCCTTCTTCAGAATTAGGATAACAGGAGTGGAGAGGAAAGACAACAGTTTTACATCCTCTACGTGAGAGGATGTAAATTTGTTGTCTTTCCTTTCCCCCGCTTCCTGTCGTCCGAAACCGAAGGAATATCTCTTAGCAAAGTTCATTACATTTTTTTCCATATAAGTATTGATGACACAGACCACTAACAGTCTCTTCGAAGTCTATCTCAAACATGCAAACACACGCAATTAAACATGTACATACATACATACATATACTGATATACACGTTTTACGAAGCTTGTAAAGTCGTCGGATATTGGCCTTGAGGCCAATCAATTTATCGAATGGTTAGTGTCGAGGGGCTGCCTTGTTCCTGACAAACCTAAGGTATATTCGATCTTATGCGTGTCTACACACAAATATAGTACGTGGGAAAATGAAAACCCGTTTTTAAATATTTCTACTGAAAGCAATAATCACACTAGATCCTTTATTTTCTCAAGACACTATTATTGCCCTTATAGGTATAATTGTCCCTGGCGAATTAAAATCCGAACCTGAGCACCTCTACCTTATTACCTTGCATTTCAAATTAAAAAACACACCTAGAATAAGCATAACTATTTTTTCAGTCATTTAACTGCGGCCATGCTGGAGCATCGCCTTTAGTCGAAGAAATCAACTACAAGACTTTGAGCTTACTTATTCTATCGACTCCTCTTGCCGAACCGCAAATTGACGAGGACGTAAACACACCAACGGTACTACGCTAGCTAGTCGTAACTAGTCGATCCTTTGTGTTTTTTGTTTTATTTACTGTTTTAAAAAAATGATTTACTTTGTGTTTTATTTACTTTGCTAGGTAGTCGTAGGATCGACTAGTTAGCGCGGATGCGCGAGCGCGCACACCGGGACAACTCTTCTTACGTAGTACCCACACCAACATCATTTGTCAAGACACAAATACATACACGACGGGCTTCTCTAACAGTTTCCGTCTACTAAATCCACTCACAAGGTCTTGGTCGACCCGAGGCTATAGAAAACACTCGTTAAATGTCATTGCAGATTTCTTTTAATTAATTGAACGGACGGACGGACGGACAGACAGAGTTAACCCCGTCGGATCATATCTCAAAATTTATTCAGCCATTGTCATGTTCAACAAACTACACAATCAAGAGAAGGTTAACCGTACACCTGAAAGATAAGTTTCTAATAGCTAAAATTTAAGCTGATAATCACCGAGTTTATTTAACTCGGCACACCTAAGTATTTCTAGTTGGATTTTTTAATAATGCATTGGATGTTAGCACTAACCTTAACTTTAATCTCATAGTTACATCAACATTACATATTAAAAAGCTTTATATATATATATATTTCCTTACTGCCCAGAAGGGGCAAAACATAGAGAGGACAAACAAAGACAGACAGAAGGGATTGAGTCGTTTATATCGCCCCCAGAGCGAAACTGGTACTTTATTTATCGACTCCGAAAGGATGAAAGGCAAAGTTGACCTCGGCGAAATTTGAACTCAGAACGTAACGACTGTTCTATAACTTACAGCGTGCTTCTATATATATATATATATATATATATATATATATATAAATATATATAGATAGATAGATATATAGATATATGTGTGTCTGTGTTTGTACCCCTAGCATTGCTTGACAACCGATGCTGGTGTGTTTACGTCCCCGTCACTTAGCGGTTCGGCAAAAGAGACCGATAGAATAAGTACTGGGCTTACAAAGAATAAGTCCCGGGGTCGAGTTGCTCGACTAAAGGCGGTGCTCCACCATGGCCGCAGTCAAATGACTGAAACATGTAAAAGAGTAAAAAGAGTACAGATAGATAGATAGATAAACCAAGAGCAAGAACTACAATTTAACTTCAATCACTGAACTTATGACCAGCCACGTGCATAGTTCGTAGAATGTTCTGAGTGGGATAAATTTGGGTTTGGCTTTGAACTCCGGCGCTGTATATATTTATGTCGCCATCACCCACTTACGTTTTAGTTTTGTCTATATATCGGATGTCATGTTTCGAAATGACTATTCAGTTTGCATATACTTTTAATGTGTGTGTGTATGTTATAAGAAACGTTTTCCTTTTTACAATGTAGCTTCAAAAAAAAAAAAATTAAGCTGTTCAATTAATTAAAAGAAATCTGCAATGACATTTAACGAGTGACATTTAAGCACTGACAAAGCATACTCGGAATAACCAAGTCTTATTTTTGTATTTCCTCAAATTGTCTTAGCATTATCCAATGAAGAAATCATCATCGTTTAAAGTCCGTTTTCCATGCTAGCGTGGGTTGGACGGTTCGACCAGGATCCGGGAAGCCAGGAGGCTGCACCAGGCACCTGTGATCTGGTAGTGTTTCTACAGCTGGATGCCCTTCCTAACGCCAGCTGCTCCGTAAGTGTAGTGGGTGCCTTTTACGTGCCACCGGCACGGGTAACACTACTACAATTTCCATTTGATTTGGGATCGGCACTTCACACATCTCTCCTAATCCATCAGTAAGTACATGACCATACCAACGCAAACGTCTCTCCTGCACGCCACATCCGATACTTCTTATGTCCAACATTTCACACTACACATCCAGCGGATCATGCTAGCTTCACTTCTATCGAGCCTACGCATGTCCTCCGCAGTCGCGACCCATGTTTCACTGCCGTGAAGCATGGCAGTTCGCACACAAGCGTCGTATAATCTACCTTTCACTCTGAGCGAGAGACCCTTTGTCGCCAGTAGAGGAAGAAGCTTTCTAAATTTGCCCAGGATATTCTTATTCTAGTGGTAACACTCTCTGAGCATCCACCCCCACTATTAACTTGGTCACCTAGGTTGCGGAAGCTATCAACTACTAGTTTCTCCCCCCTGGAGTGTGATGAAATCTTTTCTGTACCTAAAACTAAAAATCACCGAGTGAACCTATAAAGGAGTCTGACTGTCGCCTCTCTGACCTTCCCAGGGGCAAGATGCTTCTTTATCATGTTGTAGCAACTTTCAACAAATAGTTGAAAACATGTTGCCTCCTATTCTCACCACAGCACATTGGCTTCCTTGGAAATTTTAAAACAAGTTAAAAAAACGGGCTTAAGTAGCGAGAGAAGAGATTGTGCAAAATCAATATATTTAGCTACCTCTAAAAACCACTAACATCAAAAGATAACCGTCTCCCCCGACACCTATCAAAATCTGTGAATATACTTCGATAATTTGGTAATGGTAGTTAGCTTAAAGGACCAAGCCGAACACGGCTCCAATGTCTTAGAAAATGAAACCACAAATGACAAAGTTATTTGTTAATTCAATAGAATAAGATTAAAACTAGTTTCATGTTTTAATATCCAATATAGTTTTATGTAGGATATTCGAAGTGTAAATTAAATTTATTTTTAACCCAAATCTAGGTTTAAAAAATTTCAAACAAAGGCTTTATTTAAAATAAAAACCTGAAATAGAACGTGTACTTAAGCACACACACACACGCAATCTGAAATCAATATTATCTGAATGCTATCTTTAAGGTTGATCGAGTAATGTCTGAAGAAGTAAGCCAACATATCTGCCTCGTTCTTCAATTTAGATAACAAGTAGGACACAATGTCACGCCGGATATTTCTGTCGGCGTGCCTCTTTCGGAGACTGAATATATTTATACGACCCAACGAGGAAAAATCGTTACAGTTAAATATCAATTATCTCCGTTTTGCACCCTGCCACCTTTAAAAAATCGAGCCGACATTAGACTGTCTAGTAGTACAACAGTGGTCCCGGTGCGCGCACACACGTACACGCGCATCCGCGCTAGCTAGTCATGACTAGTTGATCCTTACTTTGTGTTTTTTTTACTGTTTAAAAAATTATTTACTTTTTTGTGTGTGTTTTATTTACCTTGTTTAACAAAAATTAATGTGTAAAATAAATTATTTAATTTGTGTTCTATTTATTTTGCTAGGTAGTCGTTGTAGGATCGACTAGTCACGACTAGCTAGCGCGGATGCGCGACTATGCGAGTGCGCGCACCGGGACCACTGTTCTCAAGTAGTACCCAACAGTCGCAATGTACTGTCCTCAACTAGTACCCAACAGTCGCTATGTACTGTCTTCAAGTAGTACCCAACAGTCGCTATGTAAGACGAATTGAATCAAACACTTTCGCCGGTTTACCATAGCAGCACCGACAAGGAGCTAATATATTAAAAAACCATACTTCCTCAATGCTACACGTCTCTTTTACAAGCTACTGCTAAAATTTACAAACATCTATCTACGTCCTACAAAAACAACTCGTCTCTGTGTCGTGTTCAACTGCGCCTTTGTATATCATAATTCCTCCAACTCCACCACCACAGGCTGATATAGTCTTGAGTCCCCATCACCACCACCACCAACTGATGCAATATAATCTGAACATTTCGAGGCGAACTTTTGTCTATCATTTCACACACACACACACATACACACACAACAGACATTTCGTTAATTCGACCCCATATCAGGATGAAATATATAATCAGTAGATTTTTATACTGACGGACTAACCACTAAACATTCTATATATCGTATATCAGTTGGTGCAAACAAGGTAATAAGTGTAACAAGAAGACAATAGTTTTCCCCAAGTTAGTTTAATTAACCTTGACCGATATTAAATAGTGCAATGTCTAGATTACTAATGCTAAATAATTATCATCGTCGCTTTTGGAACCACTAAATGTACACTCGGATGTACGTAGGCCGTAAAAATAAATAGAAAAACTCGAATGGAAATGAAAATTTTTGACATAATGAAACTGTAGAAAATAATCCAATATGGCTCCACGTTGCCGAGAAAAACTAGTTGAGAGCGAGCGTGGCGTCTTGAGTGGAGGCGTTGAGTGTGAGTGGAGTGGAGTGAAGGATGTCGGTTTTTCTAATCGGGAGAAATTCCGCTTAAACTGATTCGATGTACCACAATTTGAGGCAGTATCGAGTAACTACATACATAAATATATATATAGATATGTTATACACACACATGCATATAATTTCCAGCTATATATATATATGTATGCTTTACGCAGAGAGAGAGAGAGAGAGAGAGTGAGGGGGGGAGAAGAGAAAATGTAGGATAATGGCGAAGGGGAGGAGGGAGTAATGGAGTCAAGAAAGGAGGAGGGAGTAATGGAGTCAAGAAAGGAGGAGGAGGAGGAGAAAAGAGGTTCCTTTGTTACTCTCGAGTTAAACTAGGACAAGCTTCAGTTTACTTCGTAAAATTTCTTTATAAACTACATTTTACACTATTTCTACAAGCAGTATTAAATACAAAATTTACACAAACACACACACATTCGTGTGTATACATATTTCATCGAAAATTATTTTGTAAGAAACAAAGTATGAAATATATTCGAGCCAGGCTTTTGTAAACTGTCTGCTTCCAACAGGCATGACTAATGATTCTGTGAGATACATGTTGGGTCTCTCTCACAATAGTAAAATCTAGAAAAACGAATCTGTTTACTACTACTTACTATTTGTAGTAGTAACTATGTAACACAGAAACTAGACCCGTGTAACAACGAAAGCTGTGTGTATGTATATACCTACAATAGCTGTCTATTTGATTTAAGACATTTGAATATCTGAGGTCGGTGATAAAAGGGGGAAAATGGCAGATATGTTTTACATACAATCAGAAGCTTTATTTCATATATCTGCCTGCCTTTTCATAGCACAGAACTGGGCTAGTCCACATTTTCTCCTTAAACTTGCATTTCATGTGGAGTTGAATTACTTCCACATGTGACAGCTCAAGTTCTGTGGGTTCAACAAGATGACGACAGCACATATTTTTTAACACCAATCGGCCAGCAGCCTTTCTTAAAAAGGGTTGCCCAAACCCCATATATTCGCATCTTCTTTATTTTGCTTGTGTGAACCAGACATGTAAGCCGATTCGGACAGAAACTGACTCCCCAGCTAAATAAAGTAACCGAATGGTTGGTTCTTCAATGAGCATGTATGAATGAAAGGAAGGGTTTAATCTCGGCGGGATTCGAAACCGTAATGCAGTGAACCGAAACAACAAAATGCCACAGAACCAACCAACCATCCATCCGATTATCAATTCGCCAACTTGTGAAACACAAGACACACGCACGCAAGCACGAAATCACACAACCAGAGAATAAAAAGTATATATAAAATATATATATATATATATAATATATATATATATATATATATAAACATACAAATAGTAAAAATTTAAGAGGATTAGGCATAAAACTTTATTCAGATGAGAAATCTATGCCAAAATAAATGTCTAACAACTCCTCCTCTATAATAAATATATATATATATATATACATATATATACATATATATAGTTTGGAGTCGACAATTCAGTCATTGCTACTCAGAATTTCTCGATTTATAACCGCAATCATAGTAGCAATGGACTAAGTCCTCCTTGGCTCTCTTCAAACGACATTTTTATTTGAAGCACTGCGGCAGATATAAAATAACATGGCGCAGTTTTATAAGAGCCAACCAGACCGGTCGTACATGGATGGTATTGAGTTTAAATACCATGTTCTACGTAATGTTTTTTTTTTTAAATAAAGTGGATGGGCAAGACTGGAACGGCTTTGATTCGAAATTTGTGGATCTAAAACCAAGGTTTTTCTAACATGTGGTACAAGTCCACATATTGATGAGGAGGTGGTGGTGGTTATGGTTGGGTATGTCGATTTTAATTAACATCCAGCTTTTTAATTAGCTCTGAAAATTTTCGACAAGGAGGGGATGGAATCAAAGATGGACTTAGGGCAGGATCTGAGTGAGGATGCAATGTAGGGTTAGAACTAACACCATATTCGAGTCACTCAAGCTGAAAAAAAATGGGGGGGGGCTAATTCCAAGTCGGTTCTGGTCAAGTGAACTTGCATTAGCGCCCGATCAATAGTTAATCCAGGCGTGACCATCCTCCATTTCTTTGTCTGTGTCTCTCTCTCTCTCGAACATCCAGTGCAACCATCCTGCTTTCAAATTTCAAAAGACAATAACTGTGTGACTAGATTGCTATTTCCTTTGAGTCACCAAAGAGGAAGTATCACGTTGGCACCGGAGGAGGAAAGCGGAACCAACTGACAAAATCAAAAAAAATCGAAATAGCCCTTGTCAATTAATAATTGGCGGGAGAGAACGAGAAATCCGACATGTGGCCTTAAAACCTTTTTCGCCTAAAACTATTCAGATCGAACAAAAATTCGTTCAACATCAACACTTTGATAATTCTGAAACATAATTTTTTTTAAATCTATTTCAAACTGTTCCCATTATTGAGTGAAAAAAAAAAAGATTAGGTAGTATGGTCCCTCGATTTACTAAAACCAGTAGTCGAAATCTTCCTCTCGAGGTTTTCAAAAAAAAATTGTTTCTAATATTCGCACAAGGCCAGCAATTTTGAGAGAAGATTTAGTCGATAACATCAACCCTAGTATTCAACTGGTATTTACTTTCGATCTCCTTCCTAAAGAAATGGAAGGTATAGTCAAACAGGGCAGAATTTCAATTCACAACATAAAGGCCGCTTAAAATAATGTAGTCCTTTTTTTAGATAAAGGCCCGCCAGTAGATGTCTCCACTGAGATTGACCTGAAGCCTAAAACGGTTAAAAAGGTGCCCTCGATTCAAAGGGTCCTTAATTCAAATCCATCTATCACCCACCATATTTTAACGGCCATGTTGGTTTAATCCCCCAAGACCCAAATTTTTTTTTTTTTTTGTTAATTAGAGCGAATTTCTCTTCTTCCTTAATTGATTTTTACGGCGTATAATTAGCACGTTTTAACCTCCACCACACTTACACACATATTAAAGGACTCAATATGAATTTAGGAGCGTAAAAGCGAAGACAACCATCCTTATCTAGATGTTAGTTTTTGAATATATTAGGAAACAGGTTATGCTGTCACCCGATCTGTGCTAGAAATAAGTCCAAATTTTCCTAACATTTTTAAATAAGACGGAGATTTAATCGTGAAAAGATTTTATATATTTTAACGGAAGAAAGAGGTCAGAATATCAATCGACTTGCCAGAAATAAATCAAATCTTGCTCAAACTTTTTTTCTTTTCAATAAGAGGGACATTTTATACTGTAGTCCTACATAAAAGCCATGAAAATAAAAGGGATGGTCATGGCCGTAGATGTTTGCTAAATACGAGTTAACCCAAGGGTAAAATACACGTTATACATACATACATATATATATATATATATATGCGGAAATTCAAAAATCTTTTCACGTTTAAAGGGACTTCTGAATTAGGTCCCTACACACATACATACATATATGGCATAATTACAATATAGTGCCCCCCACCTCTATCCGATACAGTTTCCTCATGATCTTAGGAGAAACATTCTCTAAGAGATAGATTATGATTGTGTCGAGAAAAATTTACAAATATTTTCTGGAAGAATTTCTAATCATTCCATCCTACTCCTTTGTTAAGCAAAAATTTGTAATTTGTATTAACGTCTATGTAATCTACACTCTAGAAAATATTTCTGCAAAATTTCGATGAAAAAAATAATCAGCATTGAAAAGAATTAGGAAACAAAATCAAAAAGGTTATTATTAACTTCGGATCTTTTTTTTTTCTAAATTTTTACCAACGTGATCAACACTCTTGAGTGAGAAGTATATATCTTTACAAAGTTTTATTGAAAATTTATGCAATTTTTCAGGAAGCTGAAGAGAATTTTGCGTGGAGACAAACCAGTTTATGACTTATGAGGAATGAAATTTTTCCTTAATATTATCTACAACCTTGAGATAATTATATTTCAGGGAATTTTCAATGAAAATAAAATGTCATTTTTCAGGAAATTGCAAATATGTGGGGAAAATTTGTAGGTTCTTAAACTATAGCTATGTCATATACCAAAAGTGGGGTAAAAATGACAATTCTTCCTGCATAACAAGTAATCGACACGATCAAAATTATATATTTTTTTAATTTCACTGGAAACAACATGTATTTTTTTAGTAAATTATGAAAAATTAACGTGGGGCACTCTAATGTCGCAATACCTCTTCTATATGTAACTCGAGGTGGTCAGCAAAAATGATAAATTCTAAATTATAATTAATCTAAGTTATTGAAAACATATCTCGGCAAAATTTTCAATGAAATATTTTTGTATTGCTCAGGAAATTATAGGGGGAGAAGGGAAAAACTGCGTGGGGCCCTAAAGTGTAGTTATGCCTTATATATAACATGGCTACATCCGTAAAGGAAAAAAATGGAATACTCACCAGTCGGATAAATCCAAAACCTTTGCTAGCATTAACGTAGACTTCGGAGATCTCTCCATAAGGTTGGAAGAGCTTTCGAAAGTCGTCTTCTGTGATGTCAGGTGTGAGATTACCAACGAATAAACGACATCTTCCCGTGAATTTCTTTTCGTCTCTTGTCGACAAGGCCGCCGCACTGGCAGCCGACAGACCGGAGACGTCGCCTTTGCCTTCCTGGAGGTTTCCACCACCACCACCTTGGCTGTTGTGTTGTTGTTGATGTTGCTGGTGATGTTGGTGGGACTTGCTGCCAGAATGTAAAGATCTTTCGTTCGACGATTTGCCTTTGTCGTTACTCGAACCCGTGTTGCCGCCACCGCCTCCGCGGGAATTCGGCGACATCATCTCCTGTTTGATGCTATCGGGCTTGTTCTTGCCCGGGTTGTTGTCGGTTTGTTTGCCCTTATTAAAGCCTCCAGCCATACCGCCGCTGTTAGCCTGTCTATTCCGTTTGGGAAAAATCGTGAAGCCTTTGTGGTACCGATTATAAATAAAAGTCCAGGTATATATGTATATATATACCTCTTAGAAAACCTTTTGGGGGGTTTCTGGATGTTCTAAAAAAATACTAATAAAAATCCTTCTCTTTCTACTGATAAAGAGAACTAGAGAAAGAGAAGAACGTGTCCAAAGTGCGTCCTTCTTGCCCTTCTCTTATTCTCTCTCTAACACACAATTACTCAATATGGCGACCCTTCTTCACTGAGAAAATATTTATGTACCACGTGCTCTTCCCCATTCGCGCGAACTCCCGTCTAAATCTCGCACTCGACTAACATGGATCGTTTTCCGTTTTTTTTTTTTTTGTTCTTTCTTTTTATTATAAAAATTATTAAAAATAAAGGCAATGAATTAAAATCGAAAATATAAATTGATTGTCGTTGTTTTATTTTTTCGGGTTCGTTATTTTTCAGTCAATTTCGTTCGTGTGAAATAATTTGGAAATGCTGAAGCTTCGCAAGTTTTTTTTAACTTGTCGGCTGCAAAAACGAGATAACCAATTTTCGAACATGGCGCTCCTTCTGACGTCACGAGCCACATACAATTATATACATATACACATTTATATACATACATACATGTGTGTGTATATATATATATATATATATATATAGCAAAAATACAAAGTCTGAAATATAATAAATATATCATACATACATGTATATATATGTGTGTGTTAGAAGTATTGGGGATGATGTACAGATTTAATACATTTGAAAGAAAAATGGGTGTTCAGAATGCTGGATGCTTGTAAAAATATATATTTATTTACATATCACATATTATTTCTTCATATTAGCGCTTTCAACTACTCCTGTAGTTTCATCAGAAATGTATTAATAAATAGTATATATATATAGTAATTGTGCCTATGAATTTATAGCTTGTATTCTTATTTTCTTTAATATTCAGTTCAACAACACCTTACTAGTTTCTGATCAATTTGATGTCAATAAAATATATTGAACACCACTTCTTGCCCAAATTCTATTCACTTTTTTTAAAGATTTTTATTAACATTCAGTCCGACTTTTCAACCGTCTGCTTTTATGAAAAGAACGTCGCAGTGATAAAAGTGGAAGTGCGACAATTCGGTTCAAATACAAGACGATGTAATAAAGAAATATATGGTGAAAAGAAAATTGTTGCAAATTTATAAGATGTTTCTAAGGAAGTCATAAGTGTTTTGTTGAATTGAAAGAGCAAAAAAAGTCGCCGGAAAAGTTTAATCACTAATTAAATGAGGGGAAGGGGTGCTTTATATTTTATTTAAGGTATTAAAAATGTAATGTTTTATTACATACTGTAATGCCATGTACATGCATATATATATATACACACACATCTATATGTATGTGTGTATATATATATATTCACAGACGTATATATATGTATGTATGTATATATATATATATATATATATAATATATATATATATATATAATATATATATATATATACATACACATGCGTGTGTATATACACATTATATGTAAATACATGTTATATGTTTTACGTTATTCAGGTGAAACATGGTTACATGTTGTGTACATGTTTATTGTCTGATAAACAACTTCAGAATATTGTTTAATCTCTTACTTATTATTTACATATTTTGAAATTAAATGCGACATTTTCGTTGGCAAAATCGTGACTTTATCAGTTTAATTAAACGTTAATAAACGAAATTAAATATTACATGACGTATGAAACTCGTTTGTTTAATTAATATTTCATTTCATCGTCACGAAGGGAATATTTATTCCATTATAAAGGAAATATTTTTGCTTGGAATCAACACATTTTTTTTTACAATATAACTAATTGTAGCCTAACATTGTTAACATTCTTTTATTAACATGTTTTGTTAAATTATATACGTCGTTATATGTAACAGAACTTAAAACAATACACGAGAGAAAAGAATTTATTGTTTTATTTCAATTTTTATTACATGATAGGACAAAACATTTCTGTACTTCTCATTTAATGATGGGTTAACTATAAATAAAAATAAATTCATTTGAAGATAGTTTCTGTAGAAGCTACAAGTTTAATTTAATATTATAAAAAAAACGTTTCAATATTTAAAATAAAAATTATTCGAAACTTCCAAGAGGAAATGTTTAAAAGTTCAATGGTTGCTTCCTCTTCCATTAATAATCTCCCTTTTCCTTCTCTATTAACATGTGTTTCTTTCGACATTATTACATTTTTCTGAATATTATTCTCCATAAATATATTATTTCCGAATAATAAAACAAAAGACTAATACTGTTTTTGGAAAATTTTCTGATTTTCCTTCAAATATTTTTTATTTCAGTGGCACATTTCTCTTCTTCAGATTTTTTTTCTCTGATGTTTCGACCACAGCAGATAAATTTCGTTTAATCTCCCTTCTCATTTCTAATTAACATGTGTTTCCTGCATTTACTACAAAGCTGAATGCGGTACATGTATTCGCTCTTAAGTTCTGGATTCAAAAAACCCACCGAATTCTACTTTACCATTTATCAATCGGGAGTTCATAAAGTACAAATCGAGTACTAAAATAAAATTTTCTCAAATAAGAGACCATTAATAATATATCTGAATAATAGTCACTATCGAATTATTACTTTCGAATAATGAAAACTTCATGTAGAGTTAGAAAAATTCTCCAAATTTTCTTGAATTATTTTTGCTTTCAGTAGCATGCTACCTTCTTTCTTTAGATTTCTTTTTCTCTGCTGTTTCAACTATATAAGATATCGACACGCTTAGTTTGAAGGCATTTTACACATTGTGGAGTAAACCGAAGAGAGAAATATTAGATTAATTCTAATAAGAATAGACATAAATTTATTAGACAATACATTCTTTCACATACAAGTGCAACAGCTAAACTTTGTGTGAACTAATGTGTCGGAGAATCGAGATTTTGACCACTCTTTTCATTTCCACTATATTTTTTGCGTTACTTATCTGAAAAATAAAGTCACCGTAAAATATATATATATCACTTTCTAATAATGGTTTCAAATTTTGACAAAAGGCCAGAAATTTTAGGGGTGGGATTAAGTCAATTACATCACACCAGCATTCAACTGGTACTTATTTTATTGGCCCCGAAAGAATGAAAGGGAAAGTCGACCTCGGCGGAATTTGAACTCAGAACATAAAGACGGACAAAACACCGTTAAGCATTTTGACCAACATGAAGCAGAATAATAAGTAACATATCTTTTATCTTTCATTTATTTCAGTCTGGGGACTGCAACCAATCTGAGACACACATTGAACGGTTTAGAGTCGAACAAATGGGCGAAGGTAAAGAATACGCACACCCGGTGTTTAGGGTTACGAGTAGGGTTAGAGTTTAGGGTTAGGGTTACGCCGAAAACGGGTGGTGTTCGTATTCTTTACCTCCGCCGACAAATCCACCATAGTACTTAATTTTTTGAGATCTTTTCGGTTTGAACGGCAGTTTTTTTTAATAATTTCCACGTAACTAAACATTTTAAAACTTCGTATACTGGTAGAATGTGTTTATAAAACATCTTTTTCTCTTGGCTTTATTGAGAAAATTCTATAGTTTGTAAGATATTTGTTGGGTTTTTTCTGCAATTTCAACCAATCAATGACGTCTGTTGAGGTAAAAAAAACATTCTGTGCCGTATGAATATGTCCCTCGTTTAAGAAACAGATTGGGTTTATTTACATTTCTGAGGAAAAAAAGATACCCTTACCCCAAACCCTAACCCTAAAACAAATTGAAATGCAATAGATCGATACTAGGGTCATAATTATGGGTGACAATTTCATCTGACACCGCTAGAAAAAACTGCCATTCAAACCGAAAAGATCCCTTAATTTTTTTTTAATGTCAGCTACTTATTCTACCGGTTCATTTTACTGAACCGCAAAGTTACGGGGACGTAAACAAACTAACACAGGTTGTCAGTAGGAGGGAACACACGATAATGGCTGTCTACTCGTGACTGACCATTGCCAATGTAAAATGTTAGCAAAATGGTAATTGCACTTCACTTGGGCTCACACACGTGGCTTCCTCAGTTGTCGCAGGACCCCAATTCAACCAGGCATCAGAAATTAGCTTCGCTGGCAATCAAACAGCTTAAAATTTTAGGTCCAATAAACCTTGCACAACACCTCACAGACTCTCTCCACCCCACTGACATAATCCAGAGACAAGCCAGTACAAAATATTCAGTGCTAATATGGGTCACAGGCTTACGAATGTGGGAGCACCATAATCTCAAGCACAAGAAAATGATCCCAAAAATGTCCAATGCTATTTCCGATCTAGTGTCGGATTTTTCATAGACATGGCATAAAAAAATAACCAATGATTCAAAGGAGTGAGTGTCGTGGAGTTTAGTTACATCCCGCAAACACTAAAGTTTTTGCCCAAAATCCAGGGTTTTTATAACTGCTCAATTTGACTTTAAAGAATTGGAATCTTTTCAGTTTGAACGGCAGTTTTTTCTAGCGGTGTCATATGAAATTGTCACCCATAATTATGACCCTAGTATCGATCTATTGCATTTCAAAGTGTTGGGGTGGGGGGAAGGGTATCTTTTTTTCATCAAAAATGTAAATAAACCCAATCTGTTTCTTAAACGAGGGACATATTTATACGGCACAAAATGCTTTTTACCTCAATGGACGTCAGTGATTGGATTGAAATTGCAGAAATTGAAGAAAAAACAACAAATATCTTACAAACTATAGAATTTTCTCAATAAAGCCAAGAGAAAAAGATGTTTTATAAGCACATTCTACCAGTATACGAAGTCTAAAATTTTTTAGTTTCTTAGAAATTATGTTAAAAACTGCCGGTCAAACCAAAAAGATCCAAGAATTGAAATCACATAAAAATATTCTTTAACTAATTTTTAGAATTCCTATATGAGCAGTTATATCAATCAATGGGAAAACGACAATCATATTTCTTCGGCAATATGACATTGTGTCATATTGCCAGCTACCACAAATTGGCGCTACTATTTGAAAATGGCTACGCACTACACTAGTAACCTTCTCCAAGAGACCTGCTTTTAACAAAAACTGGAGAGTGTCTCACTCCCAGTTGTCTTTCAGCACACTGGACACTAATCTAGAATTTCTGAGGGCCCATGCTTGATAGTCATTGAGTTTACACTAGGTTCTTCCATCCTAGTGGCTTTCTAGTAACCTTCCTCACTAGGCTAGCCTAGTGGGGGTACCAGTTTAGTGACCAATGACCCCACCATGTAACAGGTTCCAGATTCTATGTCACCAGTAGTACTCATGAGCTGACAAAAACGTTAGTACACCAGACAAAATGCTTAGTGGAAATTCGTCTGACGTTATGTACTGAGTTCAAATTCCGCCAAGGTCGACTTTGCCTTTCATCCTTTCAGGGTCAATTAAATAAGTACCAGTTACATACTGGAGTCGATGTAATCAACTTAATCCCTTTGTCCTTGTTTAGCCCCTGTAGACATTAAAGATATATATATATATATATATATATATATATATTGGGTTGTCCGGAAAGTTCATGCTGACTTTTAAAGGAAAGAAAAAGGTCAATAAAAACTTGCTATTACATTTTTATTCAACCAAATATGAACCATTTTGTTGCACAATGCTTCTCCATCTTTCCTTTAACTTGAAAATACCTTCTTCCACAGAATTGAGGTGGTTTCATGGCAAAGAATTCATCAAGGTATCTTTTTACATCATCCTAGGAATTGAAATTTTTAACATTAAGACTATTCTGCAGAGACCTGAATAAGTGGAAATCCAAAGGAGCAATATCTGGTGAATATGGAGCATCCCAGCCAAGCTACAGCAATTTTTGTCTGCTTCCCAAAGGAATGTGCAGCCTTGCATTATCATGTTGGAAAACAACACCCTTCCTGTTGGCCAATTCTGGACGTTTCTCTTGAATTGCTGCTTTTAACTCATCCAGCTGTGTGCAATATTTCTCAGAATTAATTATCTGGTTACTTGGGAGAAGCTCATGGTACAGAATTTCTTTCCAATCCCACTAGACACAAAGCAAGACTTTTTTTGGGTGAAGACCCGCTTTTGGGGTGGCTAAGGGTGGTTCATGTCACTTACTCCAGGATCGCTTTCTCTGAATATTTCAGTAGATAATCCATTTCTCATCACCTGTCACAATTTGTTTTAAAAGAGGTGTGTTTTCATCCTGTTTATAAAATGAATCACAGATGGAAATGCGATCCAAAATTTTCTTCTCACTCAACTCATGTGGTAACCAAACACCATAGCAATTTGTTTACCCAAGCTTTACCAGGTGCTCATGAATGATGGATTTTGATAGGTTGAGGCTTTCTGCCAATTCTCGGGTTGTGCAATGTGGGTTATTCTCAATTTAGGTTTTAGGAGGTTTTATGGGGTAACAGATGATGATTTAAAACTTCTTAATATTTTAGAGGGGGATTAATTAACCAAGGGGGTGTAATTCTCCTAAGGGTAGTTGCCATTGAGGGAATTGTCCTATGAGGGGTAACTGTCCTGACATGACCCCCTGCACCCACTGTTTCTGAGCCAATTTATCTGAGGCTTCAACTATAAATCTGAACTATAAATCCAAACCCAATATTCTGTTTGTTTTATGTTCACACCGATCAGATCCAGCCACTCATGCTTACCCGACAATGTCATCCTAAAGATAAACAAATCACATCGAAATCGCATATTCATAAGGTTGTAGTTTCGGTTTCTAGACTAGACGACATTTTGTGCCCTTGAGAATGGCACTTCATTTGACATTGCTCCACTCTACTCAACAAAAACAAGTAGCGTATGAGTGTTAGTGTGACCCTTCCTCTCTCCATCTGTCACATCCTGGATGCGTCACTGGGTTATGGGAGAGAAGGTGCTCCAGAAAGTGCTTCTGTCTACTAAAGATAATTAGCAAAAATATGACACTTGTTCCTAAATCATAATCATAATTGCTCAGTAACAGCTGGCTCTCTATTACAAATAACAGTGATGGTAATGATGATGATGGTGATACATATATATATATGGATCATCATCATCATCATCATGATGGAGCAATGTGAAATGAAGTACCTTGCTCAAGTCTGGAAATTGAAACCACAACCTTATGAATATGTGATTTTGATGTGATCCTCTATCCTTAGGATGACATTGTAGGGTAGGCGTGAGATGCTGGATCCGATCAGTTTGAACACAGAACATCCTCCTTCCATGCTGGCATGGTTTGGATGGTTTGACAGGAGCTGGCCGGACAGAAGACTGCATAGGCGGCGAGCTGGCAGAAAGGTTAACACGCCGGGCAAAATGCTTAGCGGTATTTCATCTGCCGTTATGTTCTGAGTTCAAATTCTGCCGAGGTTGACTTTGCCTTTCATCCTTTTGGGGTCGATAAAATAAGTAGCAGTTACACATTGGGGTCGATGTAATCAAGTTAATCCCTTTGGCTGTCCTTGTTGGCTGTCCTCTATGTTTAGCCCCTTGTGGACAATAAAGAAATAAGAAGACTGCACCAGGCTTCTGTGTCTGTTTTGGTATCGTTTTTACAACTGGATGCCCTTCCTAACACCACAGAGTGGGCTATGTGCTTTTTATGGGGCACCAGAACAGATGCTATAGTAGCAGAGGTCAGTTTTGGAATGGTTTTTACAGCTGAATGCCCTTCTTAACACCAGCCACCCCACTGAGTGAGCTATGTGCTTTTTATGCTGGCATGGGTTGGACAATTTGAATGAGGACTGGTGAGCCAGAAGGCTGCACCAGGCTCAGTCTGATCTGGCAAAGTTTCTACAGCTGGATGCCCTTCCTAACGTCAACCACTCTGAGAGTGTAGTGGGTGCTTTTATGTTCCACTGGCACGAGGGCCAGTCAGGCGGTTCTGCCAACAAACATGCTCAAAAGGTGTTTTTTTACATGCTAACTGTACAGGAGCCAGTCCAGTGGTACTGGCAATGACCAAGCTTGAATGTTGTTTTTCACATGCCACCAGCACATGTGCCAGTAAGGCGACGCTGGCAATGATCAATGCTTGAATGATGCGTTTTACGTGCCACCAGCACGAGAGCCAATCCATGGCCCTGGCAGCAATCATGCTTAGATGTGCTTTTAATGTTCCACTGGCATGAGTGCCAATCAGGCAGTACTGTCATCGGCCACGTCAACGATTTTGATTTTGATTTCACTTACCTCAATAGGTCTTCACAAGCAAAGTTTATTGTCCAATGAATGAGGGGTTTTCATAAGTGGGCTGGTTACAGCCACTGGCATAGATCATGGGCTGTGGTCTCACTTGGCTTGTCAGGTCTTCTTGAGCACAGCATATATATATATATATATATAGATGAGTGTATTTTTACCTTGTTAACAATTAACACGGAAAAAATAAATATCAGTGGAATTTTCGAAACATGTGTCGAAAGTAAAAATATTTGATTTACACCTGCATTAAACTCCATTTATTTATTCATATATAAATATATATATATATATATATCCAAATAATAAAAATAAGCAACAAGTATATCCAAGGTAGAGTAGTACAATTGTTTCATGCTACTTCATTTTATTAAACACTGTAAGAATTACATCAGTTTTAAAATGTCGACCAATCTTCAGCCACTTATAGAATTTTCCAATCAAACGAGCAATGCACATTCTTATCCATATTTCATTCGCCAACATTATAAAGAGGGTAGATATATAGACAGAGAGGTTGATTTCATTCCTAAGAACATGATAGTAGCATATGCAGAGATGCTCAAAATATCTGGCAGTGTCGGCTATAACCTAGTCACCCGTATAGTCAACCAGGTGATACACGAAGGAGTCATACCCAATGACTGGTGCAGCAGCATACTAGTCAACTGCTACAAAGGTAAAGGTGATGCCCTAGATACAAATAATTACAGAGGTATCAAGCTGTTGGATCAAGTAATGAAGGTTACGGAGAGGGTCATAGCCCAACTAATTAGAGAGAGAGTTAGTTTAGATGAGATGCAGTTTGGGTTCGTGCCAGGGAAAAGTACCACTGATGCTATATTCCTGGTAAGGCAGCTGCAGGAGAAATACCTAGCCAAAGATAAGCCCCTGTACCTGGCTTTCGTTGACATGGAGAAAGCTTTTGATAGGGTCCCCCGATCCCTTATCTGGTGGTCAATGAGGAAACTAGGGATAGATGAATGGCTGGTGAGGACTGTGCAAGCCATGTACAGAGATGCCGTAAGTAAGGTTAGGGTTGGCAACATGTACACAGAAGAATTCAAAGTAGAGGTTGGGGTCCACCAGGGTTCAGTACTCAGCCCCCTCCTATTTATCATAGTACTCCAGGCAATTACGGAGGAATTCAAGACAGGCTGTCCTGGGAGCTCCTCTACGCTGACGACCTTGCTCTTATTGCTGAGTCACTATCAGAACTGGAGGAGAAGTTCCAGGTGTGGAAGGAGGGTTTAGAATCAAGGGCCTTAGAGTCAACCTAGCTAAAACCAAAGTACTAATAAGTAGAAAGGTAGACAATCCACAAATATCTTCAGGAAGATGGCCCTGCTCGATCTGTAGAAAAGGTGTAGGTAGAAACTCTATAAGATGTACCCAGTGTAAGCTATGGACACATAAGAGGTGCAGCAATGTCAAAGGTAGGCTAACTGGGAAGATAGTTTTTGTATGTGGCAGATGCTCGGGAGCATTAACCTCCGAAATCTGCAGAAAACAACTTCCGTCACTTTCCAGGGGGAAAAACTAGAAGTAGTTGATAGCTTCCGTTATCTAGGTGACCAAGTCAGTAGTGGGGGTGGGTGCGCTGAAAGTGTAACTGCTAGAATAAGAATAGCCTGGGCAAAGTTTAGGGAGCTCTTACCTCTGCTGGTGACTAAAGGCCTCTCGCTCAGAGTAAAAGGCAGACTGTATGATGCGTGTGTACGAACAGCCATGCTACATGGCAGCGAAACATGGGCCGTGACTGCTGAGGACATGCGTAAGCTCGTGAGGAATGAAGCCAGTATGCTCCGATGGATGTGTAATGTCAGTGTACATACTCGACAGAGCGTTAGCACCTTGAGAGAAATGTTGTACCTAAGTAGCATCAGTTGTGGTGTGCAAGAGAGACGATTGCGCTGGTATGGTCATGTGGCGAGAATGGATGAAGATAGGTGTGTGAGAAAGTGCCAATCCCTAGCAGTTGAGGGAACCCGTGGAGAGGTAGACCCAGGAAAACCTGGGACGAGGTGGTGAAGCACGACCTTCGAACTCTAGGCCTCACTGAGGAAATGACCAGAGACCGAGACCTTTGGAAATATTCTGTACGTGAGAAGACCAGGCAGGACAAGTGAGCCCAGCCCACTTATGAATGCCTTTCCTCCCTTGGACACAAAGACCGGCTGAAGCAAGCGAAGTCGATATAGACCTCATCCGACGACAGACACCCATGCCAACCCCCCATGCTTGCGAAGACATGTTGGGGCAAGCGAAATCGAATCGAAACCGAATTGAACCAGCCAGGATCCCATGCCTGGTGGTACGAAAAAGCACTATCCAACTCGTGGCCGTGGCACGTAAAATACTCCAATGCGACCGTACGACAGGCACCCATGCCAACCTCCTTTGCTTGTGAAGACATGTTGGGGCAAGCGAAATCGAAATCGAATTGAACCAGCCAGGATCCCTGGTCTGGTGGTACGTAAAAAGCACTATCCAACTCGTGGCCGATGCCAGCACCGCCTCGACTGGCTTCCGTGCCGGTGGCACATAAAATACACCAATCTGACCGTGGCCGTTGCCAGCCCCGCCTGGCACCTGTGCAGGTGGCACGTAAAAAGCACCCACTACACTCACGGAGTGGTTGGCGTTAGGAAGGGCATCCAGCTGTAGAAACATTGCCAAATTAGACTGGAGCCTGGTGCAGCCTTCTGGCTGCCCAGAACCCCGGTCGAACCGTCCAACCCATGCTAGCATGGAGAACGGACGTTAAACGACGACGATGATGATGATATAGTCACAGGATTGGCTGTGTGATAAGAAGCTTGTCCCTCTATGTCTTTAATCTTTTGTCAACTGGCACAAAACCAGCCCACCTCAATACTTACTTTCTTGTACTTGTGGCGACATTCACCCTGGGCGGGTTGAGTCGGCTTCTTCTACCATCCTCGAGGCATCTCGAACCATAGCAGCCCACGCACGACAGTCCTGTGCCAGTTCACTGGAGATGGCAAGCCAGTCACGGTTCCATCAGCGCAGGCCGACCACCTGTGGAGCATGAAGAGGTCCTCCTTGATCATTGCAGCCCAGGTCTTCGGCTGCCCTCTAGCACATTTCTGCCAGTTGGGAAGTGGAGTTGGGAGAAGGACATCACGGCTCGGTTCACCCACCGGACACCTACATGCATGGCCAAACCACCGCAAGCGCCGTTGCAGAAGGACAGTACTTGAAGTAGCAGTAGTAGCAGTAGTAGTAGTCGAGTGAGAATTCACCATTGTAATTAGTAGCGTACCCAAAGTTCATCCCCTCCTCACCGTGGCGGGGATGCTGGCAACGGGTAGTGTCAGAGCTATGCCGTCGGGAACTTCAGTTCCTGGTAGGGCCACCCAAGGCGGATTGGTCTGACACCGAGTGGTATTAGGGCCACAACCCAGCAAGTGAAAATCCTCGGAGTGTCTGTTTCGGCAACTGGTGGCTCCTCGGTCATTCTGTCCCTGCATCTGCGGACAATCTGCGGCAAATAGGATGTCTCTACATGCAGGATTGTTGGAGACCGCTTGTGAATTTCATATTCCCACGAAACTTCTTCTATGAATTCTCAATGGCACTACTAAATACCTCAATACTACTCTCCACTCACAGCTGAAGGGTTTTTGTCTTGAAAGTTACTTGGTGACCTCATCAGTACTAGTGCCACATAGAAAGCACTGAATACATTCTGAATATTCTGTAAATGGTTGGCATTAGGAAGGCCATCTATCCATAGAAACCATGCCAAAACAGATAAAGGAACAGAGTGCAGCTCTTGGCCTTACCAGATCCTGTCCATCAGTTCAACTTGAGCCAGCTTGGAAAACAGACGTTAAATGATGATGATGATGAAATATATATATATATACTAGCACTATGACCTGGCAACGCGGGTCATAATGCTAGTGCATACATATACAGCTGCGTGTGTGTGCACATACACGCGAGTACTGTCCAAATCTCCGACCAATCACATACAGCTAGCTGGCATTCAATTGGCGTATCAAGTTTTGGGCATTTTGATTGGGTTTTAGATAGAAAATTCACAAAAAAGTCACTTCTATTGATTTTTTAATGGCTCAGCGGGGTGACTGGGGAAATGTAAAGATGTGCACAACCACCCTTGGACGGTTTTGAATGACCATAGAAAGTGTGAGCCCTCTAACTGAAAAATTGTGGATTTGTATAAAGGACACACACTGACATTTTGCCTTTTATATATAGAGAGATATGTATACACATACGTAGGCATATATACATACATACTTATATAAAGTATATTACAATTGCAAATTAGGCAATGAGAAATAGGTGATTCTGCTAAAAATGATAAAATGATACCTTCAACACACACTCTCCTCCAAAATTCCTTCTTCTCCCATCATCTTCCCTCATCCCACCTTCCATAATCTCCCCTCATCTCACCTTCTATATACATATTTTGGTGAGAAATTAGACCAGAGATGGCTGGCTGCCCTAGCTGAATGCTCATACATTATATTTATTTATTTATTTATTTTGTTTCACCTGTAAAATTGGTTGCTACACCTGACATATTTAATTTAATACCAATACCACAGAGACCAACAGCAGTACTAAATGGTTACTACCTACAACAAACGAGGAGTAATTAGTTTATTGATTACTCTCTCTCAGTGTTTTTCTGATACTCTACACCATGTAGAGAGATACTGTACACTATCTATATACTATAAGGCTATTGCTGACAGAAATGTCACCTTCTGCACCTTGAAATATAAATTTTTTTTCATTATTTTCCTCAAACTACAATCACAGCAAATCTTTATATATAAGATAGAATGTTTTTTCTTGATTTTTTACATGTTTTAGTTTCTAGGAACGGAACTTATGTATGGTGTGGTGTGGTGAGGTGTGGTTAAGGTTTGGGGGTTTAGGTGTTTGCTATTCAAAATTTACTGGTATTGATTTTTTCTTTTTTGTTCATGTCTGGCTTTCAATATATTGGTTTATGGAGACGACCACAATGGCTTCTATGGCTTTTCCTGAGATATTTATTTTTTTGGTCTTATTTATTATTATTACTATTATTATTATTATTATTATTATTATTATTATTATTATCATCATTATTTTTGTTACTGTAATTTTCATATTTTCATTGAGATAATGAGTGACAAATTCCAGAGTATCTCATTTGCATAAAGCACAGATAGGTATTCATATCTTTCAACTCATTCCAGGAAAAAAGCAAAAAAGCAAAAAGCAAATTTATGAGTGATTTGTCAGATGCAGACATGACCGTGTGGTTTAAGAACTCGCTTTAGAACTATGTGGCTTCGAGTTCAGTCCCACACCGTGGTACCCTGTTACCTAGGGCAAGTTTTTCCCCAATTTTTAGCCCTGGGCTGACCAATATCTTGTAAATGAATTTGGTAGATGGAAACTGTGTGGAGGCCTGCCATGTGTGAATGTGTGTGTGTGTGTGTGTGTACCTTTGTGTTTTTTTGTCTCCCTGCCACTCCATGACAGCCGGTGTTAGTTTGTTTGCATTCCCATAACTTAGTGGTTCAACATAATAGACCAATAAAATAAATGCCAGACTCCAAAAAAAAAAAAAGACAAAAGGCGCAGGAGTGGTTGTGTGGTAAGTAGCTTGCTTACCAACCACATGGTTCCGGGTTCAGTCCCACTGCATGGCATTTTGGGCAAGTGTCTTCTACTTTAGCCTCGGGCTGAGCAAAGCCTTGTGAGTGGATTTGGTAGACGGAAACTGAAAGAAGCCTGTCGTATATATGTATATATATATATATATATGTATGTGTGTGTAATGTTTGTGTGTCTGTGTTTGTCCCCCTAGCATTGCTTGACAACCGATGCTGGTGTGTTTACGTCCCCGTCACTTAGCCGTTCGGCAAAAGAGACCGATAGAATAAGTACTGGGCTTACAAAGAATGAGTCCCGGGGTCGATTTGCTCGACTAAAGGCGGTGCTTCAGCATGGCCACAGTCAAATGACTGAAACAAGTAAAAGAGAGTAAAAGAGAAAGAGAGAGGCTGGGGTGCTGGGTTGGGATTTGTTTGACTAAACCAGGGGCTCTCAACCATTTTTTACCTGTATACCCCTTTGATTCCTATTTTACTCAAGGTAGAGGTACCCTCATAGCGATTTGATGTCTAAAAACTCCTGTTGTATTTTTATGATTAAACTAGCAGTATCACCCGGCGTTGCTCGAGTTTGTAAGGGAAATAACTATATAAGCATTTTTAGAGAGTTATAGCCAAAAGATAGCAAAAAAATGCATTAAAAATGGAAAAAAAATTATGGTAAATTTTTTTTTCAATTGTTGACTCATCGTAGACATTTTTAGAGAGTTACTTCCCTTATATAATAGCGAAAAAATGCATTAAAATGGAAAAAATAATGGTAAATTTTTTTTTAAATCGTAGGCTCATCGTAGACGTGCGCTAATACCCAGAAGGGCTCGATATGAATCACGACTATAAGATACCCGGTTTTGGTTAAACTGCACCGCAAAATGTGGGAGTAGTTAGGAATCTAAATCGTAGGAGACACACACACAACTTCTCTTTTATATATAAAGATATTAACAATGATATACAAAAATGTCTAAATATTTTGTGTATTGTAGAAAGAAATATAACCATATATAACCAGAAATATAGGCGCAGGAGTGGCTGTGTGGTAAGTAGCTTGCTTACCAACCATATGGTTCCAGGTTCAGTCCCACTGATTGGCACCTTGGGCAAGTGTCTTCTACTATAGCCTCGGGCCGACCAAAGCCTTGTGAGTGGATTTGGTAGACGGAAACTGAAAGAAGCTCGTCGTATATATGTATGTATATATATATATATATATATATATATATATATATTATATATATATATATATATAGAGAGAGAGAGAGAGAGAGAGAGAGAGAGATAATTTAATTAAATAAATTACTTTACTCTGCTATGTATTGAGTACCTTATTTACTGTGGTTAACCCCGACTCAACCCGAGACCTACATATATATATAGAGAGATAGAGAGATAGATAGATAGATAGATAGATAGATAGATAGATAGATAGATAGATAGATAGATAGATAGATGCATATATATATATATATATATATATATATATATATATATATATATATATATATGTATATATGTATATGTGCTTGTATGTCTGTGTTTGTCCCCTCAACATCGCTAGACAACCGATGTTGGTGTGTTTAGGAGTGGCTGTGTGGTAAGTAGCATGCTTACCAACCCTATGCTTCCGGGTTCAGTCCCACTGCATGGCAAGTGTCCACTGAATACTTAGTAAACCATTGATATCTTGCTTACATCGGCTTGACATCGTTATTATAACGTTGATTATCTCCCTTGTGTTTTTATTCAAGTCGTCTGCCTTTCCAGCTTCTTTTGTTTAAATGTCATCTGCTCAAAAGACAACTGATTAGCAGTTTCGTTTTCAGCTTGAAAAATGGTGAAATAAATTATTATTTTGACCAGAAAACTCTGGGTGGCTGTATTTAATAAGATTTGGGTTTTTTTATTATAATATTATCTTTACTCTTATTTGCTCAAGTGCATTTCTGCTTGTGGAGACCTTACCACATAATATATATATTATATATATATATATATATATATATTATATATATAGATAGTGTATATATATATAGATAGTGTACAGTATTTTCTGTTGGACTGCTCGCTTAGCCTGCGGGGTGGCGTCGTTTGAAGCGCATTGTGACCAGCGATGTATAGCAACATCTGATAGTCTGGTCGGTCACGGTGATCACGGTGATATATATATATATATATATATATATTATATATATATATCTGTAAAATAATATGTTACATTACTCGATAGTCAAGATAAAACTCTGAGTTTCGGATGCCGAAGTGGGAATCCACAACATCTCTTCCCACCTCGGCATCCGAAACTCAGAGTTTTATCTTTACTATCGAGTAATGTAACATATTATTTTATAGATAAATTTCCTCTATTTACATAATATTGAGGTCTCTTTCTTTCTTTTGTTATCTTACAGTTTTACCAATATATATATATATATATATATATATATCACCGTGATCACTGTGACCGACCAGACTATCAGATGTTGCTACACATCGCTGGTCACAATTCGCTTCGCATTGTTTTAGCCTTCAAACGACGCCACCCCGCTGGCTAAGCGAGCAGGCCAACAGAAGAAAGAGTGAGAGAAAGTTGTGGCGAAAGAGTACAGCAGGGACCGCCACCACCCCCTGTCGGAGCCTCGTGGAGCTTTAGGTGTTTTTGCTCAATAAACACTCACAACGCCCGGTCTGGGAATTGAAACCGCGATCCTACGACCGTGAGTCCGCTGCCCTAACTGGGCCATTGCGCCTCCACACACGCACACATATATATATATATATATATCATCATCATCATCATCATCATCATCATCGTTTAACGTCCGCTTTCCATGCTAGCATGGGTTGGACGATTTTGACTGAGGCTGGTGAACCAGATGGCTGCACCAGGCTCCAGTCTAATCTGGCAGAGTTTCTACAGCTGGATGCCCTTCCTAACACCAACCACTCCGAGAGTGTAGTGGGTGCTTTTTACGTGCCACCGGCACGGGGGCCAGCCAGGTGGTACTGGCAACGACCTCACTCGAATGCTTTTACATATGCCACCAGCACAGGTGTCAGTAAGGTGACGTTGGTAACGATCGCGCTCGAATGGTGCCCTTTTATGTGCCACTGGCACGGAAGCCAGCAGGCTGCTCTGGCAACGATCACACTCGGATAGTGCTCTTGGCACCCTACTAACACAGGCACAAGTGCCAGTAAGGCAATACTGGTAACGATCATACTCGAATGGTGCCCTTTAAGTGCCACTGGCATGGAAGCCGGTTAGCTGCTCTGTCATTGACCATGCTCGTATGGTACTCTTTGCACCCTGCCAGCACAGATGCCAGTCATCGAATTTGATTTTGATTTTGCTTTGATTGATTTGATTTCACTTGCCTCAACAGGTCTTTGCAAGCAGAGTTTTAGTGACCAAAGAAGGAAAAGGTTACGCATAAGTGGGCTGGTTATGCCCCTGGCATAGGCCATGAGATTATGGTTTCATTTGGCTTGCTGGGTCTACTATATATATATATATATATATATATATATTTGAGTAGTAGAATGAATTATCTTGTTATGGAAATATATATATATATATATATATATATATAGATATATATATGTTCCAGTAATAATGTTGTTATGAATGAAAGTTACAGCTACTGATGTGTAACATGAAAAACATGAAACTCTATGGGATCGGTCAGTGTCAAGAGTTTATGACATCAGGGTTTGTTTTGATTCTTGAGATACCAGTGGCCACTAAGATATCATAGAAGATTGAGCAGACAGTTCAAAAACACAGGATATTGGTCAAATAAAGTAACTCCAGAAAGTTCTCCCAAGGCCATAGGACTAACAAAAAAAAAATGGAAAATACATTTGACTTTTATCACACAGGTGAACTAAAAAGTTGTTTTTTTTAAATGTTGAAAAAATACAAATTTTGAAAAATGTGCTTGGGCCGAGTGGTCACTCCACTGTTTCCCTATTTGCTGCACCGCTGGTTAAATTCTAACAATATCAGATATTCTGAGAAATAATTAAAGACATAACAAAGAAACAACACACAGTCCAACGGGATTCAAGCCAAGCATCTTTTACATCTATTGCTTGTAGTACAAAGTGCCTACCTATAATATGGTTATTTAGTAACCATATCAGTGGGTGTGGAGGTGCAATGGCCCAGTGGTTAGGGCAGCGGACTCGCGGTTATAGGATCGCGGTTTCGATTCCCAGACCGGGCATTGTGAGTGTTTATTGAGCGAAAACACCTAAAGCTCTACGAGGCTCCGGCAGGGATGGTGGCGAACCCTGCTGTATTCTTTCACCATGACTTTCTGTAGTACAAAGTGCCTACCTATAATATGGTTATTTAGTAACCATATCAGTGGGTGTGGAGGCGCAATGGCCCAGTGGTTAGGGCAGCGGACTCACGGTCATAGGATTGCAGTTTCGATTCCCAGACCGGGCATTGTGAGTGTTTATTGAGCAAAAACACCTGAAGCTCTATGAGGCTCCAGCAGGGGATGTGGTGTGGTGAACCCTGCTGTATTCTTTCACCACAACTCCCTCTCACTCATTCTTCCTGTTTCTGTTGTACCAGTATTTCTGTTGTACCAGTATTTCAAAGGGCCAGCCTTGTCACACTCTGTGTCACGCTGAATATCCCCGAGAACTACGTTAAGGGTACACGTGTCTGTGGAGTGCTCTGCCACTTGCACGTTAATATCATGAGTAGGCTGTTCCATTGAACGGATCAACTGGAACCCTCATCGTCGTAACCGACGGAGTGCCATCTAATATCAGTGGGTTTGTTGCTAGTTTTTATCTCAAATTGGCAGTGTGTATAATAATGCTGAAAGCTGGTGAACTAGTAGATTCATTGGCACATTGCACAGAATGTTTAACAGCTGGAAGACTGGCTCTTTATATTCTGAGTTCAGTGGGATTGAACCAAGAACCGCAGGGTTGGGAAGCAAACTTCTTACCACACAGCCATACCTGTGCCCACACACACACACTGAGTGCATCACGTATTTGAGAACAAATAGCCGCTCTCTGGCTATCTATCTGCGGCTTTATATAGCTATGGTAAGACCTCACCTGGAATTTACATCACCGGTCTGGAACCCTTATCTTGCCCAGGATATCAATCGTCTGGAAACCGTTCAGCGACGTGCAACCAAAAGAATACCCTCCATCAGGCATTTGCCATATTCTGAACGCCTTATTTCCCCGGCCATGGATACATTGAAACTCCAACATCTGGCAGCTGACTTTGCAGACACCCATAAAGTTATTAACCATCTTTCAAACAATAACTCTTAGCACCTTTTCAAACTCCACCCGTCTAACACCCATGGACATGTTTTACAAAGTCAGAAAACAGCACAGCTCCCATGACTTTCGGAAACATTTTTTCACGCTAAGAGTTGCTGAAGTATGGAACAAACTGCCAGCATCAGTTGTTAGTTGTCGGAGCACTGCATCCTTCAAAACTTCCATGCTTCCTGAGATTCGCCAACACTACACCTGATTTTCTCCCCTCCATACACATGCAAGCACGTATCTGACTCATACATTGTTCGCTTTCCAGACTTTATATGCACTTTCTGACAAGTTGTGGTGCACCTGAGCACTGTATACAATAATTTCATTATTATTATTATTATAAAATTTTAATTTCAAGAAAAAAAAATTTAATTGCCTCTAGGTCCTGGTTACATTCCAGGCCAGTGTCTGCAATCAAGTTATCAATATAAGTGTAATGATGTTTTCCTCTTTTTACATAACCATAAAGTGGGTCCCACAAGACTAATTAGATGCTTCCATTTCAGGGTGGTGCACGCAGTAACCACTTAGTTACAGCCATCTTTACTTGATCTTCTTGCTAACTTTTGGCAGGTCTCCATAAAGGCATTCGTTTGTCATATGTTGCTGCCATTTCACATTTAGGGCCATTCGTAGCATCCACTTAACCTATTTGATAATTTCTTTTTCAATGTCCATGCTTCACTGGCATATATATTTCTTTACTACCCACAAGGGGCTAAACACAGAGGGGACAAACAAGGACAGACAAACGGATTAAGTCGATTATATTGACTCCAGTGCATAACTGGTACTTAATTTATCGACCCCAAAAGGATGAAAGGCAAAGTCGACCTCGGCGGAATTTGAACTCAGAACGTAACGGCAGACGAAATACAGCTACGCATTTCGCCCAGCGTGCTAACGTTTCTGCCAGCTCACCGCCTTCACTGCCATATAACAGCACCGATTCAACAGTTACAATAAACAACTTGATTTTGATTTGCCCAGGAAATTTGGAGTTCCAGATTGATTTTCTTTACTTTGTGACAAACTGTCCATGCTTGTGCCTTCCTGATCTTGATGTCTGCTTCCAAACTGCTCACCTAGCCACCAAAGAACTTGAAGTCTTCAGCAACATTCAATTTGGAACCACTCAAAGCAAACAGTTCAGTATGTATTGGGTTGTCTGGAAAGTTTGTGCTGATTTATACTAGCTTACCTTTCGACTTCTATTAGAACATGGTTGAATCCGTAAAATAGGATTTGACTACACCTCCATATAGAGCACAGTTTAAGCTATCTTTTCGTGGAAGAAGGTTTATGTTCCTATAACTGGTGTTAATTCTGTAACCCTTTAAAATGGAAGACAAGAAAGTTCATTTTCGGCACTTGATGCTTTGGGAACCAAACAAAAATTGCTGCAGTTCGGCTGGGATGTGTTACCCCACTCTCCATATTCACCAGATATTGCTCCTTTGGATTTCCACTTATTCAAGTCTCTGCAGAATAGTCTTAATGGTAAAAATTTCAATTCCTTGGATGACGTAAAAAGATACCTTGATTAATTCTTGCCATGAAACCACCTCAATTCTGGGAAGAGGGTATTTTCAAGTTAAAGGAAAGATGGAGACGCATTGTGCAACAAAATGGTTCATATTTGGTTGAGTAAGAATGTAATGGCAAGTATTTATTGACCTTTTTCTTTCCTTTAAAAATTGCCACGAGCTTTCCGGACAACCCAATATATATGTCTATGTGTTTCTTTGTATTTGTGTTTGTCCCCTTTCCCTTATCATTTGACAAAGAGTGTTAGTTTGTTTACACCCCTATATCTTAACCCTTTAGTGTTCACAGTATTCTGCCAAAATTAATCCTTTTTCATCCACATTGCCTTGAACTAATCATGCATTATCTTGTAGCTATGAGATTTTGATGAGGTAGCTCTTAATTTTTAAAATGATATTGTAGGGTTGGTGTGAGAGACCAGATCTGGCCAGTTTGAATGTAAAACAGGCAGAATACTTCTGGCCGGATATGGCTGGTTTAAATACTCAAGGGTTAATTATTTAGCAAAAGAGTAACAGAATAAGTACCAAACTTAAAAACAAGGGGCTGATTTGATTGGCTAAAACTCTTCAAGGTAGAACCTAAGGATGGCTGCTGTTCAATGACTACAACAAGGAAAAGAGAAACAATGAAAGATATTCCAAGCGCTGTAATAGATATTGATTTCAAATTTTGGTACAAGGCCAGCAATTTTAGGCAGGGGATAAGTCAATTACATTGACCCTACCCTGAAAGGATGAAAGGCAAAGTTGACCTCAGTGAAATTTGAACTCAGAACAAGAAGATGGATAAAATGTCAGTAAGCATTGACATGCTAACGATTCTTATTTCTTTATTGCCCACAAGTGGCAAACATAGAGGGGACAAATGGATTAAGTCAATTACATTGGCCCCAGTGCATAACTGGTACTTAATTTATCTATCCTGAAAGGATGAAAGGCAAAGTCAACCTCGGCGGAATTTGAACTCAGAACGTAACGGTAAATGAAATATCGTTAAGCATTTCGCCCAGCGTGCAAACAATTCTTATTTTTTTATTGCTCACAAGGGGCTAAACACAGAGAGGACAAACAAGGACAGATAAAGGGATTTAGTCGATTACATCGATCTCCGTGCATAACTGGTACTTAATTTATCAACCCCAAAAGGATGAAAGGCAAAGTCGACCTCGGTGGAATTTGAACTCAGAATGTAACGGCAGATAAAATACTGCTAAGTATTTCGCCCAGCATGATAACAATTCTGCCAGCTCGCTGCATATATTAATTTTTAATAATGGTTTCAGATTTTGGCACAAACAAGGCCAGCAATTTTAGGGAAGTGGTTAGTTGATTACATCAACCCCAGTATTCAACTGGTACTTATTTTATCGAGTTCTAAATGATGAAAGGTAAAGTTGACCTCAGCAGAATTTTAACTCAGAACAGAGTGACAGACAAAATGATGCAAAGCATTTCACCTGGCGTACTAACGATTTTGCCAGCTTTCTACCTTAAGCACTGTAATAGATATTGGAAAAAATTATTGATTAGAAAAGCAATTCGTAAAGAGTAATTGTTCAAATTAATGAATCAGAACAAAACGTTTCTCAGAAAATGAAACAAAAAGCCTAACTAGCTTTTATCTTTTACTGTTTTCAGTCATTGGACTGCAGCCTTTTTGTAGCACCATCTTGAAGGATTGCTTCAAATGCATTGTTTAAAAATCTGATGCTTATTCTGTTGGTTTCTTTTATTGAATTGCTAAGTAATGGGAATGCAAACAAACCAATACTGGTTGTCAAGTGGTGATAATAATGAACTAGGGATAGGCACAGAAACACACACACACACACACGCGTGCACACACAAACATGCGCACGCACATACACACATATATACACACATACACATTTCAACTCAACTGGGTGAAATATGTTACAAACATATTTTAACTAACCTAAATTTTGCTTATGCTTAAACACTGCTTAGCCCTAACATTTTGTTTTATATAGGGGTGGCTGTGTGGTAAATAGCTTGCCCACTGACCACATGGTTCCAGGTTCAGTCCCACTGCATGGCACCTTGGGCAAGTGTCTTCTGCTATAGCCTCGGGCTAACCAAAGCCTTGTGAGTTGATTTGGTAGATGGAAACTGAAAGAAGCCATTTGTATAAACAGGGGTTGGACAAAATAATGGAAACACCTTAAAATTTCAAACAAATTTATTTTAATATGGGGTGGGACCACCTTTGGTACTAATTACAGCTTGAATTGTACTAGGTATGGACTCGTAAAAAGTTTAAATTGTTTCCAAAGGAATTTTTGTCCATTCTTCAGCTAAAACAGTGATGATGGTGGAGGATATTGACTCCTTACTTGTTTTTCTAAAATGCACCATAAATGTTCAATAATATTGAGATCTGGGGATTGCAGTGGCCAGATAAGATGTTCAACTTCGCTAGAATGTTCCTCGTGCCATTCAGTAACAACTTTATCTATGTGAGTTGGTGCATTATCATCCTGAAAGATTGTGTTTCCCTCTAGAAACAGTTCTGCAACCACAGGATGAATTTGATCAGATAAAATGCTTAAATAGTCTTCACTATTAACTCTGCTATGAAGGGAAACCATTGGGCTGGCAGATTTCCAAGATATAGCCCCCAGCCCTGATCATCACAGATCCTCCTCCATGTTTAACAGTTGGAAGAAGGCAGTCTGGGTCAAATGCTTCTTTTGGCTATCACCACACGTATACTCGGCCGGTGGTTAGAAATAAGGTAAAGGATGACTTGTCTGAGAAAATAAGATTCTTCCACTGCTTTAAAGACCAATTCTGGAGGTTTTTACTCCACTCTAAATGTTTTGCAATGTTTGTTTTTGAAAGTAGTGGTTTTCTGATTGCAGCCCTCCCGTGAAATCCGGCTTTGTGCAGCTCTCAGCGAACAGTTTTTGTGGAAACTGGGTTCTTGAGGTGGTCATTAAGCTCTGCAGTAATTTTGGGAGCTGTATTTTTGTGATCCTTTCTAACAAGAGTCCGACAGTCCCTATCTGAAAAGTTTTGTTTTGTTTTGACGAGGAGGTTTTTCCCTTTTTCTCAAAGCCTGTCATTACTTTCGAGACAATACTTCTTGATACACCAAACATTTCAGCTGTTTTCATAATGCTAGCGCCTGCCATACAAGCACCAACAATTTGACCTCTTTGAAAGTCCGATAGAAATGTCAATTTAATGAATTTTAATTACCTTCTTCTGTTGACATCTGAAAAGAAACAGCAATTTTAGCAAAACATATTAAGCAACACTTTTGATGGTTTTATAGATATTTCAAAACTTATGATGCTATGATGCTAGGTGTTTCCATTATTTTGTCCAACTCCTGTATATATATGTGTGTGTGTGTGTTTGTGAATCTGTGTTTGTCCTCCTACCATCACTTGACAACCGATATTGGTGTGTTTATGTCCCTGTAACTTAGGGGTTCAGCCTAAAAGACCAATACAATAAGTTCTAGACTTACAAAGAATGAGTCCTGTAGTTGATTTGTCCAACTAACGGCAGTGCTCCAGCATGGCCTTATATATATATATATATATATATATATATATAGAGCAGAGTTATTAGTGAGAGATTACCAATCCATGTAAATTACTTTATAAGCTCTCCAGGTTAACAATATTCTTCAGATAAGTAAAGAACTCTGTGTATTCCTGTGGACAGGTCTATAGTGTATATCCATGGTTGTGCTCAAGTTCTACTGGTTTTTACACAGAGTAATATACAAGACAAGGCATAAATAATGATCATACCGTATTCTTCTTTATTGTAGTAAATTTTGATTTAGAGCTGTTTCTCTGTAGCCTTTATAGGTTTGTTATTGATAGGTTTACTCAATCAGTTCATTGATCAGTTGAGAAGAATTGAATGAGCTAGGGAGAGTTTACGAAAAAGGCAAAGACAGGTAGTGTAAAAAACAAACAGATGTATTTGTATAATGCTCAGGAATAGAAAAAGTTTTTTACGTTTTGAGCCTACGCTCTTCTTCAGAAAGAGACACAGGAAAAACAAGGAGAGAAAAAAATGTGTGTAGTGGCTAATGATCTATCATGGTGATATATATATATATATATACACACACATATATATATAAATATATATATCTATATATCTATATATCTATATATATATAGGGAGAGTTTACAGAAAAAAACAAAAGACGAAGATAGGTGGTGTACAAAAGAAACAGATGTATTAGTATAATGCTCAGGAATAGAAAAAGTCTTTTACGTTTCGAGCCTACGCTCTTCTACAGAAAGCGACACAGAAAAAACAAGGAGAGAGTATGTATATATATATATATATATATATTATATATATATATATATATATGGCTGTGTGGTAAGTAGCTTGCTAACCAACCACATGGTTCTGGGTTCAGTCCCACTGCGTGGCATCTTGGGCAAGTGTCTTCTGCTATAGCCCCGGGCCGACCAATGCCTTGTGGGTGGATTTGGTAGACGGAAACTGAAAGAAGCCTGTCGTATATATGTATATATATATATATATATATGTATGTATGTATGTGTGTGTGTGTTTGTCCCCCTAGCATTGCTTGACAACCGATGCTGGTGTGTTTATGTCCCCGTCACTTAGTGGTTCGGCAAAAGAGACCGATAGAATAAGTACTGGGCTTACAAAAGAATAAGTCCCGGGGGCGAGTTGCTCGAATAAAGGCGGTGCTCCAGCATGGCTGCAGTCAAATGACTGAAACAAGTAAAAGAGTAAAGATATAGGGGGAGAGTTAACGAAAAAAAACAAAAGACGAAGACAGGTGGTGTACAAAACAAACAGATGTATTAGTATAATGCTCAGGAATAGAAAAAGTCTTTTACGTTTCGAGCCTATGCTCTTCTACAGAAAGGGACACAGAAAAAAACAAGGAGAGAAAAAAATGTGCTATTTTTATTAGAATTATTTCTGGTTATGACCAAGCAAAGCACTGAAGGAATGGTACAAGCATGGCGGGGAGGGAAGCAAAGGGAGGCAATAAGAGTAAGTATAAGGTAAGTGGAAGAGAGATAAAGAGGAAAGGGGGAAGAGAAGTGGTAATTTGGAAGAGAAGGAGTAAAGGGAAAAGAAGGAAAGAAAGGAGGAGAGGAAGAAATAGGAAAAATAGAGGAAGGGAGGCATTCCATGGAAAAGGGGGAAGAGGACAAGAGAAATTAAGGAAGGAGCAGTCATAGAACCATTAATGTTTGTAATTTGGGTCATCAGTGATGACTCATCACACAGGAGGACATTTGAACTATCTACTGTCAGAGGCTATCCAGATATTGTGTTGAAATTTGATATATACTCTTTTACTTGTTTCAGTCATTTGACTGTGGCCATGCTGGAGCAACGGCTTTAGTCGGGCAAATCGACCCCCAGGACTTATTCTTTGTAAGCCTAGTATTTATTCTATCGGTCTCTTTTGCCAAACCACTAAGTTACGGGATGTAAACACACCAGCATTGGTTGTCAAGTGATGTTGGGGGGACAAACACAGACACACAAACATATACATCGAGTGTGTATCGTTGGCAATTTTTTTTTCCCCCCCGTCTTCCATTCCTTGGATCTTGCCTTTTCCTATGTTTCTGACGAAGAGCTCCGCTTGAAACGTTAAATCCTCCTTCTTTCTTTCCTTTCCTGAGCATCCAATAACACTATATTTGTTCCATGTCCTTGCGTTTTCTCTTTGTGTTTTCATGTTTGGATTAACTTTATATGGAAATGAACTTGGAACCATGTGGTTGGTAAGCAAGCTACTTACCACACAGCCACTCCTGCACCTACTGTGTGACGCTTACAGCACCTAGGTTTCCCAAGCGTTCACCCAACTAAGTACTAACTAGGCTCGACATTGCTTAACTTTGGTGATCAGACGAGAACTGGTGCTTTCAACGTGGTATGGCCATAAGCATGAGATTCCATGCAGTTTCCATCAACTGAATTCACTCACAAGGCATTGGTCCCCCTGGGGCTATAATAGAAGATACTTGCCCAAGGTACCTTGCAGTGGGATAAAATCACATTGTTGCAAAGCAAGCTTCTTAACCATACAGTTATGTTTGCATTTAATTTTTTTTTTCTAGTTTCAGCTCAGAGCTGCGGCCATGCTGATACACTGCCATTTTGTGCAGCACTGTTATTACTAAGAGCTCCCTCTAATATGTGGCACTTGATGAAGAATGGAGTTTGATATAGCTACCCTCATTTGCATCTCTACGGATATTATCCAACTAAGTTTTTCTTGGTCTACCCCAAGGTTTCTTACCAGTTAGCTCAGCTTGAAGAATCTGTCTTGCAATCCTTTCCTGTGACATTCTAATTACATGTCTGTAGTATCAGAGCTGTGACCTCCCAATGCAGAAAAGTAGAGGCTCAACCTGATCTCCAAGCTATGTACACTGTTGCATAGCATTACTCCAAAGGTCCTTCAGGAACCCCATTTCAGCAACTTGTATTCTTGATTGTACTCTTTCAGTCAAGACCCGACATTCATGACCATAGGTGAGGTTAAGCATCATCATCATCATCATTTAATGTCTGTTTTTCATGCTAGCATGGGTTGGACGGTTTGACCGGAGTCTGGTAAGCCATGGAGGCTGCACCAGGCTCCAGTCTGATCTGGCAGTGTTTCTACAGCTGGATGCCTTTCCTAACGCCAACCTCTCCGTGAGCGTACTGGGTGTTTTTTACATGCCACTGGCACAGGAGCCAGGGGAGGCTGGCAAATGGCCACGATCAGTTGGTGCTTTTACATGTCACCGACACGGACGCCAGTTAGGCAACACTAGTAACCGCTACGCTCGAACGGTGCTTTTACACATGTAAACTAAATTGAAGGTGGTAATGACAAAAATGGTAGAATTTAAAAGGAATAAGGGCAATATTTCGTTTTGTGATCCAGAAAGCAAAACTACTGAAGTTAGCAGAGATTATTGTTTACCAGAAAGTCAGGAAGGAAAATAAAAGAAGTTTTGTTTGAAATGAAATAAAAATTATACAAACTTAATATAACAACATTTCTCTTTTCATCTGTTTTGTAAAAATGCTTTTGATTGATCTCAATATATATGAATGGCAAAATGTCTGCGTGTGTGTCCTTTATACAAATCCACAATTTTTCAGTTAGAGGGCTTGCACTTTCTATGGTCATTCAAAACTGTCCAAGGGTGGTCGTGCACATCTTTACATTTCCCCAGTCACCCCGCAAAGCCATTAAAAAATCAATAGAAGTGACTTTTTTGTGGATTTTCTATCCAAAACCCAATGAAAATGCCCGAAACTTGATACGCCAATTGAATGCCAGCAAGCTGTATGTGATTGGTCGGAGATTTGGACAGTACTCGCATGTATGTGCACATACACGCAGCTGCATATGCATGCACTAGCACTATGACCTGGCGTTGCCGGGTCATAGTGCTAGTATTAATTGAAGAAAGAGTCAAGATTTTCCGTTAATTTCAATAGTATAAATATTTATTCCTTGATTCGCAATATAAACAGTTCCTTCCTCTGGGCGAATCGGCAGCCTAGGAGCTTATCGGCAGTAGTCTAGTGGAGTGAGTCAATCCTGCCCATTCAAGCATAGCGGAGATGCACCATGAGGTAGCAGCTCAAGAGAGCTGCTGAAGACATGTCTGTATCATTCAGATGCTAGTGTCAAAAGAGCCCAAGATGGTTGTTATCTAACACGAGATCATTTCTAGGATCTTTGCGGTTTGAACAGCAGTTTTTAAAAATAATTTCTACGTAACTAAACACTTTTAAACTTCGTATACTGGTAGAATATGTTTATAAAACATCTTTTTCTCTTGGCTTTATTGAGAAAATTCTATAGTTTGTAAGATATTTGTTGTTGTTTTTTTCTTCAATTTATGCAATTTCATCCAATCAATGACGTCTATTGAGGTGAAAACATTCTGTGCCGTATGAATATGTCCCTCGTTTAAGAAACAGATTGGGTTTATTTACATTTGTGAAGAAAAAAGATACTCATCCCCCACCCCTATCCCTAACCCTAAAACAGATTGAAATGCAATAGATCGATACTAGGGTCATAATTATGGGTGACAATTTCATATGACACCGCTAGAAAAAATTGCCGTTCAAACTGAAAAGATCCCATTTCTAATATATCTCTCAAACTGAGGATATCAGCTACGCTATACCTGTATCATGATGATTTGTGCTGGATATCAAAATACCGACATCATGATGGCTGCAGAGCCATCTTGAGGCCGTGATTAATCATTTCCAATAGTCAGTGAAAATGTTTTGCAATGGGGAAATATTACCTTATTTGGAAATAGGTGAGGGTTGGTGGTAGGAAGGGCATCTGGTCATAGAAAATTTGTGCCAATAAACTCTGTCTGATCCATGCAAGCATAGAAAAATGGATGTTATGATGATGATGATGATGATGTAGGCATGTGTATCCATGGCTGTGTGGTAAGTAGCTTGCTTACCAACCACATGGTTCTGGGTTCAGTCCCACTGTGTGGCACCTTGGGCAGGTGTCTTCTGCTATAGCCTTGGGCTGACTAAAGCCTTGTGAGTGGATTTGGTAGACGGAAATTGAAAGAAGCCCGTCGTATATATGTGTGTGTGTGTCTGTTTGTTCCCCCCCCCCACATCACTTGACAACCAATGCAGGTGTGTTTAGGTCCCCGTAACTTAGCGGTTCGGCAAAAGAGTCCCTATAGAATAATTACTAAGCTTACAAAGAATAAGTCCTGGGATCGACTAAAGGCGGTCAAATGACTGAAACAAGTGTGATCTGTGTAGCCACGTGCATGTACGAGAGTATGTATGTATGTATGTATGTAGCTATGTGTATGTATGAGAGTGCTTGTGTTGTACTTTTTTTGAAAGTCTGGTACTTATTCAATCAGTTACTTTTGTTGAAACACGTTAATTTACGCTGACATAAACAAACCAACACCGGTTGTAGAGGACAACACAAACACACGTATATGGATACAAAGGAGGATAGGCGAAGATACAACACTGAATGCAGACTGAATCCGAAAAATCTACGTAGAGCTCTAAAATCAACAGTAGCAGTCATGCGGCCAACTGTATACGCAAGTTATACAATACATACTCATACATATATACGACGGGCTTCCACACATTTTCCTTCTATCAAATTCTCTCACAAAGTATTGATCACCTGGGGCTATTTATAGTAGAAGCTACTTGCTCAAGATGCCACGCAGTGGTACTGAACCCGAAACTATGTGGTTGTAAAATGATCTTAAATGGACAGTCATGCCTGCACAGATTTCATAGTTTTCTATCTTCTGTCACGAAAATATCCATAAAAAAAAAGTACTGATATAAATCAGTGGCATTTTACGATTAGTGTTTTTGTTGTTGATTTTTGCTCCCAATTATGTTTAACACTATCACTCAATAGTTATTGTAATTTGTCCGCCATATTGTATACCAACTTCGAAAGATAGTAATTTCTGAGTTCAACCTTATAAAAAACTAATTTAAAAAGCAAAATTAGCAGTCTTTTAAATATACCATATTTTGGGCAAAGGTGGGAGCGATTGGTTAAGCAAAAAACAAAAAAAAAAAACTTAGGTCTACGGCAAAAGAATTATGGCTTTTGCCAGGAACATTAGCAATGAGCATAAAATGAATTGATTCCAAAGAGGAATTGAAGCTATGTCTTTATTTTAACTCATATGGGTTTTCGACGATCGCCACGAATGCTTAAAGAATGTCGTTATTGAAAGCAGTCAACTTGAAAATGTCTTATGTCAAGGATTTTTGGCAAGAGGCAAAATCAAGTATGGAGGATATAATTCAAACTTTTCGAGAAACGTAAGCTAGGTAACAAAGCAGAAGGGGTTTAATGGGAGACTCGAGTCTGGTGGCAAAGTAGATTCGTTGCGAGATTATCTCTCCAAAAGACATAATTGTTTTATCTGAAGAGAAAGTAAATTTGTTTAAAAATGGCGGAATGTAAAAGAGACGGGCATTATGGGTAGTCATGGACATTAACACAAGATCAACAACCACTTGTGTTTGACTTAGGAATTATGACATATACCATTGGTATATGATATTCTTTATTCGCACGAAGACATTTGGTAAATTAGAAAATTAAGCATAATAAATAATTTTCTTTAAAAATTTTAATAGCAAAGTGCTTTTTGGCATTATAAACTATAATGAAAAATAAAAAAATAAATACAACATCTATCACATTTATTGCTTTTTCGTGTTTTTTTTAAATTAGATATCTCATTAAAAAAATTCTGAAACTTGGTTTAATTTTAATAAAACCTTTTCCTCACACAAACTAAAAAACAAAAATAAAACACAGCAGCCAAGGGAGGTAATAACTATTCCGAGGAGGCTGTGCAGCAAAAATAAAAAAAAACAAACAAAACACGAAATATAATTTCAGCTTACTTTTTGATCTAATTTTCATATTCCGACTTTTTAATGTATTTGAACGATAATTTCAAAAAGCACTTCGTGTAAAATTTCGATTTTATAATTTGTTAAATAATTTAAAAGTGGCTGAAATCGAGGCCCCTATGTCTTATGTGTGGCGGCCATGAGACTTAATACATTCGAATCCTTACACAGCTTGCTGTGTATTTGCAATATTTGGGAGACATACCGCACATTTTTTGAACCACCCCCTTTTTTTAATGTTGTACAAAGAAAACCCTTCCGCTATCACCCCCCAGTTGGTTTTATTTAAGTTGTTTTCTCTCGTGTTTCTCTTCCTCTGCTTCGTCTTCAACATCGAACCGTGAATATGTAATCTGAAAAAAGGAAAAAGCCAAGAAGAAAAAAAGCATGGTTATGATGGACTTGTATACGCATGCATGCATAGCTCGCTATCTACATATATACACACACATGCCTGCATAAAATGTGTGGCAGCTGAGCAAGTCGGGAGGAAAATACGTGAAGAAAACAGCAAAAGAAAGCCAAGGAATGAAGGATCTTTAAAGCATACAGAAAAAATGGTAACAGAGGAAAGCGACCAAAGGAAGAAAAGATATCTGCAGAGTGCTTGCTTACTTTGGTTGCTTGTATGAATGTATGTATGTAAATATAAATACGATTTTGAGTTTGTTTTTGAGACAGTCGATGCTTCGAAATATGAAGATTACACAGGGAAAACACAGTAGTAGTATTATTATTATGTTTAATGATAACAATAAACGGAACATTCGTGCTGCGAAGACGACACATAGTGATACGCTGTCGGTTTGCTCTCTCGCTCTGTGGAACCTTTTTTTAAATGGATGGTGCACTGTTTGAGCTTTTGCACACTTTTAAACAAACAAACAAGAAAAGAAAGAGAGAAAAAAGCACAGACAAACAACCCCAAACACAAATACACGCAGACTTTATTTAAAGTATCCACCACCACAGACAGACAAACCACCCCTTAACATCAGAGGGGTGAGAGAAAGAAAAAAAAGGGAAGGTACGTTGTCTGATTAAAAAATACCCCTAAATTATACACATATATATATATATATATATATATATGCATATATATGTGTGCTTGTGTGCACATATATGTATGTGTGTATGTATATATCTGAGATTCTCTCTTGATAGTAATAATAATATACCTCTTTAATGCTAATTTGATTAAACTTGAATGCAACAGCCATTTGTTGGTTTGGATATATTTTCACCAAGTGACAACACACGCCAACATTTAATTTGCTACAAGAACTGTCGAAGAGTTTTCGAGTTATATATATATTCAATTCAAACCAAAACTACAGCAGCATCATCATCATCATCATAAATCAGAAAACACCACCACAACCACCACCCTCATCATCATCATCATCGCCATCACCACCACCAAGTACTACTATCATTCATTATTATTGTTTTTAGTAATTAATTTTTATCACACTGATTATTACCAATGGATCTAGGAAGTGATGCTGCTACGGTCACTGCTGCACCACCACCGCCGACAACACCATCAGCATCATCCTCCGCCTCTCCCCCTCTATCATCATCATCATCATCATTAACAACAACAACAACAACACCACCTCCTCCAGCCTCAGGACACGATGAAGGAGGTGATCAACTCCACACGACAGACGTAGGATTGAAACCCGAATCAGAGGTACGGCAACATGTTCTTTTATTTGTTTGTTTATTTATTCTGAAATTTTTAATTATGCTTTATAAATTTTCCCCACCTCCACCCCTCCTCATCCTTAGTTTACTACTACTATCACTGCTGCTGCTGCGACTACTACTACTACTATTATAATAATGAAGCAGTGTCGATATGGCTTTGGATACAATGCAGTCCTAGAAACACTGAATGAAGTGGCTATCAAACCTGCTAAAAATAGCAGCCATATCTTGAAATCACACCCTGCTGTATTAAAAAGGGCGCATTGATGTAGCCTTATGCAGCCCTTCCGAGACACAAACCATTAAAGACGAGATGGTCACTGTGGGAATGCTTTGAAACATAAGGTTGGATGGCTGGCTGGCTCGCTCACTACGATATTCTGGGGTTAAACTACTACTACTATTACTACTGTTACTACTACTACTACTACAAGACAGTGGCCATGGCGTTGGGTGGGATCGTTCCTGTTGCCCATCAACGTGTTACCCGTTTTTTTTATAAGGACTTCTGACCCTGTTGGAGGAATTCCTGTGGTTTTTGTGGGTAGAAGGGATTTCGACCGTTCTTGGAGAAAGTTTATGGGGGAAAGAAAGCAATTTGCACCAGTTATATATTGAGGGTATCGAATCAATCAACCTCGTCTGTAAATATTAGCCATGTGCCTAATTAAAATAATAACTATTATTGTTATAATTTAGGTATTTTTCTTTCGAAGTGTGCAACTATAATGTAATAGGATTTGAAGAGCTACAAAATTTTAAACCTTAAGTCTTCGTGATGCTAATTACTCGACTGATTAATAAATTAATATTTCTTACTTATCCAAATACGTGTAATTATTTACAAATTTTACGATTAATAATTCGAGCAATTAGCACATAAGCAGATTCAATTTCTTAAGGGTTACACATTTGAATTGAACATAAAATATTCAGAAAGCTCAACACCTGATTTGAGAATTAAATATATAAGTATATTATTATTAGGATTTTCATTTCTTTTGGATGGAAGACGGACAAAAGATTGTTGTTGCCGCTCTTGCCGAGCTGGCCAAAGATTGAAGGCGTTCCAGCCACGACCACCCCATAATGTATATGAGAGGCTAACATTAACTGATGTAATTTAATGCATAAAGGTGTGGTTTTAAGGGAGCGTTTGGTGCAAGTACTGAGTAGGCCTTGGGGGTTGTGTAAGGTAAAATGATATCCTTAAATCCTTAAAAAATGTTTTAGCACGGAGGCCGCGGCCATGCTGGGGCACCACCGCCTGAATAGGTGAATAGATAAATGAATGAAAAGAAAACCTAAATAATAATAATAATAATAATAGTAGGAACAGTAAACCTTTCAGATATCGACATAAAGCCTGAAATTTTGGGGGGAGGAGTTCGCCGATTACATGGACCCTAGTTTTCAACTGGTACTTATTTCATCGAGCCCCCGAAACGATGAAAGGCAAAGTCGACCTGGACGGAATTTGAATTCAGATCGTAATAATAATGATGATAAAAATGATGGTGGTTTCTTTTATTATATATAATAATAATAATGGTTTTAAATTTTGGTACAGTGCCAGCAGTTTTTGGGAAGACTGGGAGTCGATTACCTCGCCCCTAGTAGTTGGCTGTTACTTGTTTTATCGACCCTGAAAGGATCGAAGGCTGAGTCGGCCTCGGCGATATTTGAACTTGGAACTTGAATAATAATAGTTTAAAGCGTTTTGATTTAACGGAAAATTTCCAGTTTCGGGGGAAGAAAAGAAGAAAAAAGATAAAAAAAACAAACAACAACAACAAAAAGACTCAATATTTTTACCGCCATCAATAAAGGGAGGTAATTAATGTTTAGAGCGAGTGCACGTGGGGAGGAGGAGGAAGTAAATAGGGGGCGGTACCTGTACAAGAGGAAGAGGGAACTGGTGGTGGGGGAGGTGCAGGTGCAGGGACTTGTAAGCAAAGGGGGAGGGAGGGGGGGCGACGGTGGCGGGGGAATGTCAAGGTAGCTTCCTGGTCTGGTCTACCCAACGCGGTTTCAATTTCCGGTTGTTTTACGCGTTGACTCGGCTTCTTGTTTAACCCAAGGCTAAGCCTCGATCGAACAGTCCTATCGTCAAAGGCGTTCCAGTAATTTTTACTCATATCTTCTTGTTTTCTTCTTTAATATCTCTGATACATTGTGTCTCGACTATTTTATTCAAAGGTGTCCTTACCTTTTCCTCACTCTGTAATACCCTGGATATTTAGCTGTTTTTAGTATCTGTACACCAAACATTGACAACCCTTTTCAAGAAGCGCGCCGCTTGAGGTATGGCTCATCATTAGGCGGGTTACACTACTAAAAAAAATTGAAGGTAATTTTTTGTTAAGGTCTAAGGCGGCGACCTGGCAGAACCGTTAGCACGCCGGGCGAAATGCGTAGCCGTATTTCACCTGCCGTTACGTTCTGGGTTCAAATTCCGCCGAGGTCCACTTTGCCTTTCATCCTTTCGGGGTCGATAAATTAAGTACCAGTTACGCTCTGGGGTCGATGTAATCGACTTAATACCTGTGTCTGTCCTTGTTTGTCCCTTCTGTGTTTAGCCCCTTGTGGGCAGTAAAGAAATAGCTAATTTTTAAAGTCCTGCAGGTTGCTGAACACAAAGTGGCGAGGAATTTATTTTTATTTAGTAGCAGAGACAAATTATTAGATGGTGTGGATCTTTTCGGTTTGAACGGCAGTTTTTTCTAGCGGTGTCATATGAAATTGTCACCCATAATTATGACCCTAGTATCGATCTATTGCATTTCAATCTGTTTTAGGGTTAGGGGTGGGGGAAGGGTATCTTTTTTTCTTCACAAATGTAAATAAACCCAATCTGTTTCTTAAACGAGGGACATATTCATGTGACACAGAATGTTTTTTATCTCAATAGACGTCATTGATTGGTTGAAATTGCAGAAATTGAAGAAAAAACAACAAATATCTTACAAACTATAGAATTTTCTCAATAAAGCCAAGAGAAAAAGATGTTTTATAAACACATTCTACCAGTATACGAAGTTTGAAATTTTTTAGTTACCTAGAAATTATGTTAAAAACTGCCGTTCAAACCGAAGAGATCCCAAATTATTAGATGGTGTGCATGTGTTAAGAGAAAAATAACGAATTTTTAATTTTATAAATTGATAGGTAATGAATGACATTGAAATTACTGTTTCTGATCCCTATAGGGGGTAGAAAAAAAGTTTAAGAGGAGAACAGAATGTGGTTCCAAATTTGAATTTCTGTAAATTTTTTGTCCCACGAGTAAACATGGGGAGGTAACGAGTGGGTTTGTCTTTTAAATTTTATTTAGATTTTTAATAATTTGGTCGTAGCTCCCTTGATCCTTTTTCTCTTGTATGGCAACGGAAGAAAGTTCAGATGTTGAGAGTAAAAATGTTAAAAAAACTGAACAAGCCTCCACTTAGCCACTGCTGTTCTCCGGTTTACTCTGACCCAGAGTACTAACACCTATCAGGTTAGTGTCAGGGTATGTAGTAAAAACCACAGGGAGTGAGGGACCCCTAGATGTTATCCCAGCATCTTTGGAGAAGGACACTGATGTAAAACCTGCAGTTTTTTCGTGTAATCACAGATCATCTAGCTTTGGCTTGTCACTAACTACTAATTAGAGACTCAAGAGTGGCTGTGTGGTAAGTAGCTTGTTTACCAACCACATGGTTCCGGGTTCAGTCCCACTGCGTGGCACCTTGGGCAAGTGTCTTCTACTATAGCCTCGGGCCGACCAAAGCCTTGTGAGTGGATTTGGTAGACGGAAACTGAAAAGGAGCCCGTCGTATATATGTATATATATATATATATATATATATATATATATATATTATATATATATATATCTATATGTATGTCCCCCTAGCATTGCTTGACAACTGATGCTGGTGTGTTTTATGTCTCCATTACTTAGCGGTTCGGCAAAAGAGACCAATAGAATAAGTACTGGGCTTACAAAAGAATAAGTCCCAGGGTCGAGTTGCTCAATAAAAGGCGATGCTCCAGCATGGCCGCAGTCAAATGACTGAAACAAGTAAAAGAGAGAGAGAGAGTGGTACTTGTGTTGTACATGCATTTATTACTATAATCCAATGGCATACAGATGTCTTTTTATGGTGACCGTTTGTCATTCCATCTACTGGTGTTCTACGGTGATGGAAGTGTGGTGACATGTGCCGACCTGACCAGTGGGATGTGCACAGTAAGTTGCAACTTTCAATTGTCACCTGTGCTTCAAACCATGTAGAACTGCAACTGGACTGAATAGTCATCTGAAAGGTCATGGATGGAAAGTTACAAATGCCATTGACAACGAGGGAGCAATGACCAGGGCACAAACAGTCACACACACACATCTACATGATGGGCTTCTTCCAGTTTCCATCTACCAGATCCGCTCAAGGTTTGGTTGGCCCGGGGCTATAGTAGAATACATTTGCCCAAGATGTGGGTTGCACATTTATATATGAATGAAAAGAACACAAATGGGGTTTAAAATTTACGACAGCTAGTTTGGTAGAATTATATTGATGTGTTCATAGATTATATCATACCATGTATATATATATATATATCATCATCATCATCGTTTAACGTCCGCTTTTCATGGCAGAGTTTCTACAGTTGGATGCCCTTCCTGACGCCAACCACTCCGAGAATGTAGTGGGTGCTTTTTATGTGCCACCGGCACGGGGGCCAGTCAGTTGGTACTGGCAATGACCTCACTCGAATCTTTTTACATGTGCCACCGGCACAAGTGCCAGTGAAGCAACGTTGGTAACGATCACGCTCGAATGGTGCCCTTTTACATGCCATGGATATGAAAGCCAGTTGGCTGCTCTTCCACTTTCCATGCTAGCATGGGTTGGCCGATTTTGACTGAGGGCTGGCGAGCCAGATGGCTGCACCAGGCTCCAATCTTGATCTGGCAGTTTCTACAGCTGGATGCCCTTCCTAACGCCAAACACTCCGAGAGTGTAGTGGGTGCTTTTTACGTGCCACCGGCACAGGGGCCAGTCAGGTGGTACTGACCTTGCTCGAATCTTTTTACTCGTGCCAGTGAAGCAACGTTGGTAACGATCACGCTCGAATGGTGCCCTTTTACATGCCACGGGTATGGAAGCAGGTTGGCTGCTCTTCCACTTTCCATGCTGGCATGGGTTGGCCGATTTTGACTGAGGGCTGGCGAGCCAGATGGTTGCACCAGGCTCCAATCTTGATTTGGCAGAGTTTCTACAGCTCGATGCCCTCCCTAACGCCAACCACTCCGAGAGTGTAGTGGGTGCTTTTTACGTGCCACCGGCATGAGGGCCAGTCAGGCGGTACTGGCAATGACCTTGCACGAATCTCTTTACATGTGCCACCAGCACAGGTGCCAGTGAAGCGACGTTGGTGACGATCACGCTCGAATGGTGCCCTTTTATGTGCCACAGGTACGGAAGCCAGTTGGCTGCTCTGGTAACGATCCCGCTCGGATGGTGCTCTTGGCACCCTACTAGCACAGGCATATACACACATACACGCACACACACACACACACACACACATGTGCACACATTACCAGCAGCATTTTAATATCCACTTTGTTCTTGCATGAGTTGGACAAAATATATAGAGGTAGATTTACTATGGCCAGGAGCCCTTAATGTTGCCAACACTCACATTTCCAAGCAAGGGGATATTTCCCCAAGGCCAGACATATTATAAGGGGCAAATGAAAACAAACGACACTACTTGTATGGTGGTGACTCTTGTTTACATCTATTGGTTGTTATGACCAGAAATAAAAAAATGCGAGTGTGTGTGTGTGTGTGTGTGCGTGCGCGTGCCCCCTCACACACACATACTTGAAGGTTCCTTTCAGTTTCTTTCTATGAAATCCACAGTAGCTTGGTTGCCTTGGGGCTATATTTACATGATATTATTTATAGCTTTGTGGAGATGCGTGGCTTAGTGGTTAGGGTGTTGGACTCCTGACCATGAGTTTGTGGTTTTGATTCCTGGACTCGGTGATGCAGTTTGTTCATTTCATGTTGCTGCAGTTCACTCAGCTGGCAAAAATGAATCAGCCTGTGATTGACCGCTGACCTGTCCAGGTGGGGAATATCTATGCCTTGTAACTGGGAAACCAGGCCTTATGTGTTTGTATGACTCGAAGGTAGCCTTTTTTTTTTGTCTTTTGTTATAGTAAAAGACACTTGCCCAAGTTGTAAAAGGGTAAGACTGGACAGAAAAGCGAGTGGTTGGCAAGTTAACTTCATGACCACACAATACACTTACTTATAAATGTGCATATATATATGCATGTATATGTATGTATATACGTATTATGCATGTATTTGTGTGTGTGTATATATATATATATATATAATATACATACGTGTTTGTATGTATCATCATCATCATTTAGCGTCCGCTTTCCATGCTAGCATGGGTTGGATGGTTCAACTGGGGTCTGGGAAACCAGAAGGCTGCACCAGGCCCAGTCTGATCTGGCAATGTTTCTATGGCTGGATGCCCTTCCTAACGCCAACCACTCCGTGAGTGTAGTGGGTGCTTTTTACGTGCCAGACGGTGCTGGCAAACGTCCACGGTCGGATGGTGCTTTTTACGTGCCACCGGCACGGGGGCCAGGCGAGGCTGGCAACGGCATGTATATATATATATTGGGTCATCCCATAAATAATGCTGTGTTTTTATACTTTTATATGGGATGACCCTATATATATATATATATATATTATATATATATATATATCATCATCATCGTTTGATGTCCGTTTTCCATGCTAGCATGGGTTAGATAGTTTGACCGGGGTCTGGGAAGCCAGGAGGCTGCACCAGGCTCCAGTCTGATCTGGCAGTATTTCTACAACTGGATGCCCTTCCTAAACGCTAACCACTTCGTGAGTGCAGTGATCAAATCCAAGCTTCTCTGCTAGTTCCTCAAGAGTTAGGATTTTATTCCATCAAGGTTTGCAGGATGTCCTCATTGAGCTCTACAAATCTTCCAGGATGGGACTCATCTTCTAGGTTGTAGTTTTTGGCTCGGAATTTCTGGAACCACCATTGACACTGTCTTACGCTTGTCTGATCTCCGAGGCTACTAAAGTTCAGTGGGATTGAACCCAGAACCATGTGGCTGAGAAGCAAGCTTCTTACCACACAGCCACACCAGCCATATTTATATATGAAATTAGCGCTGATATGACTCAATCTCGCTTACCGTAGAGAGCTTGTCTACCTTGTCAGTCATTAGATAAGTGCTCCCATGTGGCTAAGAATTGTTCTGACTCTTATTTCTAGCAAAGCTGGTGCTGACTAGCACCCTCCCATCAGTGACGACTACACCGGTTGCCTTAATAATTTATGTATGTATATATATTAGGTCATCCCATAAATAATGTTGTTCCAGTTCACTGGAAAGGGGTTGTGATGTCACTGGTGCCAAGATGTATTGGCCTTTGCGATTTCCCTTGGATAACATCAGTGGTGTAGAGAGGGGAAGCTGGTTTTCATTGGTGAGTGGTGGTCTTCCATAAACAACCTTGCTCCCAGACTTGTGCCTTGGAGGGGAACTTTCTAGGTGTAATCCCATAGTCATTCCTGATCGAAGGATGACTTTACCCTTTTGTGTATATGTGCCGGTGGCACGTAAAAAGCACCCACTACACTCACGGAGCGGCTGGCGTTAGGAAGGGCATCCAGCTGTAGATACACTGCCTGATCAGACTGGTGCCTGGTGCAGCCTCCTGGCTTCCCAGACCCCAGTCAAACCGTCCAACACATGCTAGCATGGAAAACAGACATCAAACAATGATGATATATATGTATATATATATATATAGGGTCATCCCATATAAAAGTATAAAAACACAGCATTATTTATGGGATGACCCAATATATATATATACATGCCGTTGCCAGCCTCGCCTGGCCCCCGTGCCGGTGGCACGTAAAAAGCACCATCCAACCGTGGCCGTTTGCCAGCCTCGTCTGGCACCTGTGCCGGTGGCACGTAAAAAGCACCCACTACACTCACGGAGTGGTTGGCGTTAGGAAGGGCATCCAGCCGTAGAAACACTGCCAGATCAGACTGGTGCCTGGTGCAGCCTCCTGGTTTCCCAGACCCCGGTCGAACCATCCAACCCATGCTAGCATGGAAAGCGGACATTCAACGATGATGATGTATGTGTGTGTGTGTATTGCATACATACATACAGTACATAATTAGGTAAATGTATCTGCAACTCAGTTTTGAGCAGTGCCATTCAGTGGTGGCTTTTCAATCCTGTTTAGGACCTACTCCCTTTTGCACAGATGTGGAAGTGATGTTCACCGCCTGCAGCAAATGTTCAGAGAGCTTACCATCCACTATATATACATTGGTTGGCGTTAGGAAGGGCATCCAGCTGTAGAAACATTGCCAGATAAGACTGGAGCCTGGTGCAGCCTTCTGGCTTCCCAGATCCCCAGTCGAACCGTCCAACCCATGCTAGCATGGAGAACGGACGTTAAACGATGATGATGATCATGATGATATGTGTGTGTGTCTGTTTGTTCCCCCATTACCACTTGACAACCGGTGTTGGTGTGTTTGTGTTCCTGTTACTTAGTGGTTTGGCAAAAGAGACTGATAGAATAAGTACCAGGCTTAGAAAAAAAGTCCTGGGGTTGATTCATTTGATTAAAAATTCAAGGTGGTGCTCTAGCATGGCTGCAGTCTAGTGACTGAAACAGGTAAAAGATATATATACACACACACACACATGTATGTATATATACAAACATATGCATACATCCCTCCAATCCCTTGATAATCTCCTTCAAAATGTTCAAATACCAGTATGTGAAAAACATGAAGAATACCTGAACACCTTCAACCAGTAATGTCCTAAGCATAGCATCTGTTGTGGCTAAAACAAAAATCTTTGAGAATCTATATTTCATATAATTTAGTATATTTTCAAACTCACCCCTTGTTTAAGGTTTAGGGTTCTTATGAGGTTTAACTGTTCATTTGCGCCATGTCTTTTTTGTGTATCTCAAGAAATCTAATTTTGTAACACTATATTATTATTATTCTTTCCAACTCTACTAACAAGGCCTGAAATTTTTGGGGTGGGGATCAGTCGATCAGATTGAGCCCAGTACACAACTGGTACTTAATTTATCGACCCTTAAAGGATGAAGGGCAAAGTCGACCTCGGCGGAATTTGAACTCTGAATGTAAAGGCAGATGAAACACCGCTAAGCATTTTACCTGGTGTGCTAACATTTCTGCCAGCTCGCTGCCTTAACACTATATTATTATGATTACTAAAGTGGTGAGGTGGCAGAATTGTTAGCACGCTGGATGAAATGCTTAGCGGGGTTTTGCCAGTCTCTACATACTGAGTTCAAATTCCACCGAGGTCGACTTTGCCTTTCATCCTTTTGGGGTCAGTGTAATCAGCTAGTCCCTTCCTCCCAAATTTCAGGCCTTGTGCCTATAGTAGATGACTAAAGCAGGGAGCTGGCAGAATCATTAGCCTGCTGGACAAAATTTGTAGCGGCATTCTGTCTGTCTGTGTTCAAATTCCACCAAAATCAACTTTGAGCACTGGGGTCAAAGTTCCATATTTTAACATGTATAAGGAACCCTTTTTTGTCAAAAATTAGGTTAAAAAAATATGGGAGTTTCTTATACATTGATAGTATTATAATCCCTTAGAAATTCTTTTTATACATGGATAGTATTATAATCCTTTACAAATCCTTTTTTCCAAATTTTAAGCCCTCCAAATTAGGGGGTTCCTTATGTTAATATACAGTTGTTGACTTAGCCCCTCCCTTCACTTTGCAGGCCTTGTGCCTATGGTAAAGAAAGGTTTATTGAGGTGGTGAGCCTGTAGAATCATTAGCAGCATTTCGTCTGTCTTTTTGTTCTGAGTTCAAATTCTACCAAAATTGGCTTTGTCTTTCCTCCCTCCCTTTCAGGGTCGATGAAATAAGCACCAGTTGAGCCCTTGGGGTTGAAGTAATCAACCAGCCAACTCTCCCACCAAAATTTCATGCCTTATACTTATAACAGAAAGGATTATTATCATGATGACTATAATCACCACCATATTTGGATTTGATTGCTGCTTTATTGATATCATTACAGTTAAGAATTGTGTGCATAAGACTATTATTGTGCAACAGTAATAGTATTAAAATCAGCAACCTGTGTATCATACTCAGTGCAGAGACATCATGGAAAGCCTAATTTGCTACGATAGTTTTTATTAGACACTACATCTATGACATACCATCTCCTGATGAATATCACAGTTAATTAATCTTACCATTCTGTATCTGCATTAAGTATGATACTCAGAATATATAAATGTGTATATTTGTCCCCTCTCACTGCTTGTCAACTGTTGATGGTTTATTTGCGTCCCTGTAACTTAGCGTTTCAGCAATTGACCGATAAAATAAAATACCAACTTTGGATCTTTTCGGTTTGAATGGCAGTTTTTTAAAATAATTTTTCCCAGTTTGTCAACCTGCGGCCCTGTGCGCACGTGTGTGGTTAAGAAGTTTGATTTGTGAGAACCGAGTGGTTTCTGTTTCAATCCTGGTTTCACTGTGGTGCACCTTGGGCAAATGTATTTTTTTAGCTCCAGACTGACCAATACTTTGTGAGTGAAGTGAAATCGTAGTCGTGGCCTGTGCCAGTAATATGTGAAGAGCACTCATACCGGTGCCATGTGAAAGGCACCTGTGGCGGTGACACATAAAAGGGGCCCAATACACTCTCTGGAGCGGTTGGCATTAGGACGGGCATCCAGCTGTAGAAACCAAGCCAAAGCAGATTGGAGCCTGGTGCAGTTTTGTGGCTTACCTGTTCCAGTCAAACCGTCTAACCCATGTCAGAATGGAGCAGTGGTTTTCAACCAGGGTTCCGCGGAACCTTAGGGTTCCGCCAGTACAGTCCAGGGCTTCCGCAAGAAGTTACAAAACTGCTAAAATCGGCAGTAATTTTTAATTCTCTTGTGCAGATATGTGTACATAAGACTATTAAATTATTGCACAGGGGTTCCTCGAGCCAGTGGAATGTTTCCTTGGGGTTCCGCTCCAGCAAAAAGTTTGAAAAGCACCGGCATGGAGAGCAGACGTTAAATGATGATAATGAACATTGCGTGGAAGCCCATTGCATATAAATTCGTTTTGGGCAACAGAAGCGGTTTTGATTCAAAACAGCAAGCTGACATAATTAGCACGCTGGGCAAAATACTTTGTTGTATTTCGTTGGTCTTTTTATGTTCTTAGTTCAAATACTGCTGAGGTTGACTTTATCTTTCAGGGTTGATAAAAAAAGCAGCAGTTGAGTATTGGGGTCGATGTAACTGGCTTAATCCTTCCCTCGAAATTGCTTGCCTTGTTGCAAAATTTGAAACCAGTATTAGTTCAAAACAGTAATCTGTGTATCATACATATTGCAGACACATTTTGGAAAGTTAAATAACACAAAAATACATTACACAAATTACCCAGCAGCAGTGATGGTATTACTAGTTGTGCATTTCTGTCTGACCAACTGAATACAAATTTATTATTGTGCAACAGTAATAGTATAAAAATCAGCAACCTGTGTATCATACTCAGTGCAGAGACATCATGGAAAACCTAATTTACTACGATATTTGTTATTAGACACTACATCTATGACATACATCTCCTGATGAATGGTCACAGTTAATTAATCTTACCATTCTGTATCTGCATAAAGTATGATACTCAGAATATATAAATGTGTATATTTGTCTCCTCTCACTGCTTGTCAACTGCTGTTGGTTTATTTGCGTCCCTGTAACTTAGCATTTCAGCAATTGACCGATAAAATAAGTACCAACTTTGGATCTTTTCGGTTTGAACGGCAGTTTTTTAAAAATAATTTCCATGTAACTAAACACTTTTAAACTTCGTATACTGGTAGAATGTGTTTATAAAACATCTTTTTCTCTTGGCTTTATTGAGAATATTCTATAGTTTGTAAGATATTTGTTATTTTTTTCTCTTCAATTTCTGTAATTTCAACCAATCAGTGACGTCTATTGAGGTAAAAAAAAAAAAAGCAACATTCTGTGCCGTATGTCCCTCGTTTAAGAAACAGATTGGGTTTATTTACATTTCTGAAGAAAAAAAGATACCTTTCCCCACATACCTAACCCTAAAACAGATTGAAATGCAATAGATCGATACTAGGGTTATAATTATGGGTGACAATTTCATATGACACCGCTAGAAAAAACTGCCGTTCAAACCGAAAAGATCCCCAACTTTAAATAAGTCACCATCATTATCATTTCCTGCTATTTCCGCCTGCGGCAGAAGGTGCCCTAGCATGGCACAGTTACCTTCTTCATAATATGAATTTATATTATTAAACACACCCCATTTTAGTTTCGTCAGCCGTCCTTGGAAGAAAGGAAGTAGGTATTAATTTTGGAGTTTTCCTTCTCTTAGATTGCTTGCTTTCACTGCAGCTAGGGATCTCTATCTACCCTTAGAAAAATCTATTTAACCCCTAGATGGCACCCTGACCGATACTACCGTTTTGCGTCAGAACAGACCTGGGAGTAATGGTAAGGGGTCTCCCCAGAGCTCCTGAACTGGAGTTTCACCACCGGATGCAGTTTAATGGCACACCCAGTACTGGGGGTCGAATTGTTCGACTAAGCCCTTTAGGGTGGTACTCTAGCATGGCCACAGTCCAATGATTGAAAGAAATAAAAGATAAAATATAGAAGCATTTCAGGATCTTTTCGGTTTGAACGGCAGTGTTTTTCTAGCGGTGTCATATGAAATTGTCACCCATAATTATGACCCTAGTATCGATCTATTGCATTTCAATCTGTTTTAGGGTTAGGGGTGGGGGAAAGGGTATCTTTTTTTTCTTCACAAATGTAAATAAAGCCAATCTGTTTCTGAAACGAGGGACATATTCATACGGCACAGAATGTTTTTTTTACCTCAATGGACATCAGTGATTGGTTGAAATTGCAGAAATTGAAGGAAAAAAATAACAAATATCTTAGAAACTATAAAATTTTCTCAATAAAGCCAAGAGAAAAAGATGTTTTATAAACACATTCTACCAGTATAGGAAGTTTAAAATTTTTTAGTTACCTAGAAATTATGTTAAAAACTGCCGGTCAAACCGAAAAGATCCACATTTCAAAGTGGTTACTGAAGGAAATGTTCTTGTTTAAGTATATTAGAAGCTCCGTCCTTCATTTTGCGTTTTGAGTCGGATTTAAAATCTTGGTAGCATCGTCGTTGCTTTTCGTTTTCCGAGAAGTCGATAAAAAGGAAAGAAAAATTCCATGTATGTACTCCGATCGATTTTATCGATTCTCCTCTAGAATACGTGAAAACGGTTGGAAAAAAAAAACAAAAAAACAATCTAGCAGTATTTAGTATTGTGTGTTTTACATTTGAGTTCGAATTCATCAGTAGCCGATAAAAACGAATGGGAAACATTGGGGGTATTGATGGTGGTAGTGGATGAGGCGTGAATCATCTGCTTCGATTAGTCTTTGTAATAGAGAGTAGCGATTGGTAATGGTTGCAAATTTTGGCATAAGGCCAGCAATTTTAGGGAAGCGGTTAAGTCGATTACGCCGACGAGTGTTGGATTGAAATTTTATTTTACTGAACCCCAAAGGCAATGTCGACTTCGGCGAGATTTGAACCCAGAGCATAAAAACCCGAAGAAATACCTATTTCTTGACTGCCCACAAGGGGCTAAACACAGAGAGGACAAACAAGGACGACAAATGGATTAAGTCGAGTATATCGACCCCAGTGCGTAACTGGTACTTATTTAATCGACCCCCGAAAGGATGAAAGGCAAAGTGGACCTCGGCCGAATTTGATCTCAGTACGTAACGGCAGACGAAATGCCTATTTCTTTACTACCCACAAGGGGCTACACACTGAGGGGACAAACAAGGACAGACAAACGGATTAAGTCTATTATATCAACCCCAGTGCGTAACTGGTACTTATTTAATCGACCCCCGAAAGGATGAAAGGCAAAGTCGACCTAGGCGGAATTTGAACTCACAACGTAACGGCAGACGAAATACCTATTTCTTTACTACCCACAAGGGGCTACACACAGAGGGGACAAACAAGGACAGACAAACGGATTATGTCGATTATATCGATCCCAGTGCGTAACTGGTACTTATTTAATCGACCCCCGAAAGGATGAAAGGCAATGTCGACCTCGGCGGAATTTGAACTCAGAACGTAACGGTAGACGAAATACTGCCAAGCATTCCGCCCGGTGTGCTAACGTTTCTGCCAGCTCGCCGCCTTTCTAATTACAATTCTTTCTAATTTTAGCGACAGTTTTTGAGAATGTGGGGGGGGGGGGTTCGATTACATCGAACGGTATCATATTTTATCGACCCCCGGTGGAAGAAAAGGCAAAGCTAACACCGGCAGAATTTGAACTCGGAATGTAATATAGTAATGAAATGCTTTCGCATTTTGGCACAAAGCCAACAGTGCTAAGGGGAGGGAGCAAGTCGATTACATCGACCCCGGGTCTAACTGGAACTTTTATTTTATCGAACGCGAAAAAAGATGAAAGGCTAAGTCGACCTCGGGGGAATTTGAAATCTGAAACGTAAAGAGCCGGAAGAAATGCTACTATGCACTTTTTCCGGCGTACTAACGATTCTTCTAGCTCGCCGCCTTGGTAATAAAAATAATAATTATTTCTTTACTACCCACAAGGGGCTAAACACAGAGGGGATAAACAAGGACAGATATCGACCCCAGTGCGTAACTGGTACTTAATTTATCGACCCCGAAAGGATGAAAGGCAAAGTGGACCTCGGCGGAATTTGAACTCAGAACGTAACGGCAGACGAAATACGGCTACGCATTTCGCCCGGCGTGCTACCGTTTCTGCCAGCTCGCCGCCTTAATAATAATAATGATTGCAAATAATTAATAACATAACGATTAATTACTATAAATTAAATAATGCGGGCGGTGGGTGTGTGATAAAAATTTTGCTTCCCAACCACATGGTTCTGGGTTCGATCCTACTCCTTGTCACCTTGGGCAAGTGTGTTCCACTGTGGCCTCAGGGCGACCAAAACCTTCTGATGGAATTTGGTAGGGGAAATTGAAAGCAGCATGTGTGTCTGTGATTGTCCCTCATCACTGCTTGTCAACCGGTGTTGGTGTGTTTGTCTCTGTAACTTAGCGATTTGGCAGAAGAAACCGATAGAATAAGTGGATGGAAGCACTCCGTCGGTTACGACGACGAGGGTTCCGGTTGATCCGAATCAACGGAACAGCCTACTCGTGAAATTAACGTGTAAGTGGCTGAGCACTCCACAGACACGCGTACCCTTAACGTAGTTCTCGGGGATATTCAGCGTGACACAGAGAGTGACAAGGCCGGTCCTTTGAAATACAGGTACAACAGAAACAGGAAATAAGAGTGAGAGAAAGTTGTGGTGAAAGGGTACAGCAGGGATCACCACCATCCCCTGCCGGAGCCTCGTGGAGCTTTAGGTGTTTTCGCTCAATAAACACTCACAACGCCCGGTCTGGGAATCGAAACCGCAATCCTATGATCGCGAAGTACCAAGCTTAGAAAGAAGTGCTGGGGTCAATTCTTCAAGGCGTTGCCCCATCATGGCCACAATCTAATATCTGAAACGGGTAAAAAAACGAAAACGAACTAACGTTTTACTATGCTAATTTTTATCTTTGTATTTTCCGTTGCAATTTATCCATGTTTCTCCGAAAAATTTCGAAATCTTTGTACGATCGTGATAGCAGAGGCGGAGCAGATATGAAGTGCATATCTGCAGTTTCTGCTACTGCTGTTTGCTTGTTTATTGTCGTTGCTGCATCAAAGTAGTGCTTTTTTTGCAGCTGCTAACTGCTAGCTGCACACACATAGACCATTATTTACACACCAGTCATGGGTTGCTGCTATAGAATGCCCTTTTCGCAGCAGAGATAAACATATCGACTTGACGAACGAATAAGATTTCAGCTGTGTATAAAACATGACAGCGCGATGTCGTCGTTGTCATCGTTATGTTTTGACCTCCGCTTCTTCATCCTAGCGCGGGTTTAGCTTTAATGATATGTAGAACTATAACTTTGTTCGTGTTCGTGTGTGTGTGTATGCGTATACACACAGGTATGTTTATGGTGTATACTTATTCACGTAGGCATGTTTTATTACTTCCGCCTTCGCTAAGGCGGGGGGTATTGTTTTCAGCTCTATTCTTTTCTTTTATTCTTTTACTTGTTTCAGTCATTTGACTGCGGCCATGCTGGAGCACCGCCTTTAGTCGAGCAAATCGACCCCGGGACTTATTCTTTGTAAGCCCAGTACTTATTCTATCGGTCTTTCTTTTGCCGAACCGCTTAGTGACGGGGACGTAAACACACCAGCATCGGTTGTCAAGCAATGCTAGGGGGACAAACACAGACACACAAACACACACACACTCATACACATATATACATATATACGACAGGTCGACTTTGCTTTTCATCCTTTCGGGGTCGATAAATTAAGTACCAGTTACGCACTGGGGTCAAAATATAATCGACTTAATCCGTTTGTCTGTCCTTGTTTGTCCCTTCTATGTTTAGCCCCTTGTGGGTAGTAAAGAAATAGGTATTTCGTCTGCCGCTACGTTCTGAGTTCAAATTCCGCCGAGGTCGACTTTGTCTTTCATCCTTTCGGGGTCGATAAATTAAGTACCAGTTACGCACTGGGGTCGAAATATAATCGACTTAATCCGTTTGTCTGTCCTTGTTTGTCCCTTCTATGTTTAGCCCCTTGTGGGTAGTAAAGAAATAGGTATTTCGTCTGTCGTTACATTCTGAGTTCAAATTCCGCCGAGGTCGACTTTGTCTTTCATCCTTTAGGGGTCGATAAATTAAGTACCAGTTACGCACTGGGGTCGATGTAATCGACTTAATACCTATGTCCCTGTTTGTCCCCTCTATGTTTAGCCCCTTGTGAGTAATAAAGAAATAGGTACTACTAGCGAACAGTAGTCCCAGTGCGCGCGCTCGCGTAGTCGCGCTATCAAGTCATGACTAGTCGATCCTTACTTTGAGTTTTTGTTTTATTTACTTTGCCAGGTAGTCGTTTTAGGATCGACTAGTCACGACTAGCCGGTGCGGATGCGCAACTGCGCGTGCGCGCGCACCGGGACCACTGTTCGCTAGCAGTACCCGTAATGTTTATAACTAAAACCCGCTCAAAAATATTTGCCACGTGACTGTTTATGTGTACATGTATATAGATGTATGTATGTGTGTTATACACATATAAACATAAATATATATACATAAAGATACTATTATACGCTCTTTCTAGCACGTATATATAGAGACTAAGGCGGGCAAGCCGAAACTTCGAAGTCACAGTCAGCAAGAGCACTCAGAGAGCGCAAACCTCCGCCAAGGTAACACCAACGTCCTCTCAACGATTAGCCGGAGATGATTTTTAAAATGAGAATATCTGAAATAAACCCGACTGCTCTCACAAGCGAGAATACTGAAAACGAACCTGGCCGCCCTCGAAAATTATCAACTCTCTCTCTCTCTCTTTTACTCTTTTACTTGTTTCAGTCATTTGACTGCGGCCATGCTGGAGCACCGCCTTTAGTCGAGCAAATCGACCCCGGGACTGGTACTTGTCTATTGTCGTGGTCCCGGTTTCGCACACGCGAATTCGCGCGCGCGCGCGCCAGACGTAGACGGGAATTTTTTTTGGGGGGGGGGTTTAACGCGCATGCGCGAATTCTGCACTGCGCATGCGCAAGTCACCTCGTGGGATCTCGAGTATCGAGTACCTACGTCTGGCGCGCGCGCGCGCGAATTCGCGTGTGCGAAACCGGGACCACGACAATAGACAAGTACCCCGGGACTTATTCTTTGTAAGCCCAGTACTTATTCTATCGGTCTCTCTTTTGCCGAACCGCTAAGTGACGGGGACGTAAACACACCAGCATCGGTTGTCAAGCAATGCTAGGGGGACAAACAGACACACAAACATACACACACACACACACACACAGACACACATATATACGACGGGCTTCTTTCAGTTTCCTCGGCGGAATTTGAACTCAGAACATAACGGCAGACGAAATACCGGTAAGCATTTCGCCCGGCGTGCTAACGTTTCTGCCAGCTCGCCCGCCTCGTTCGCTAGTAGTACCAACATTACGAACACGCAGAAAATGTCATGAGTGTAACATGTGTGTACACACGTACGCACACGCGGGTCGTTATTTTGTAAATAGCGGTTACTGTCCAAATATGCTATGGAAGCGCCGAACGACCGGTGCGCGTGTACGCATGTTCGCGCACGCGCACATACAGGTACACACACACGGATTGACGGAAATAGGTGGGGGCTAATTTTTTATTTTTTTTAAATTTACTTGTTTCAGTCATTTGACTACGGCCATGCTGGAGCACCGCCTTTAATCGTGCAACTTCGACCCCCGGGACTTATTCTTTTGTAAGCCCAGTACTTATTCTATCGGCCTCTCTTTTGCCGAACCGCTAAGTGACGGGGACGTAAACACACCAGCATCGGTTGTCAAGCTATGCTAGGGGGACAAACACAGACACACACACACACACACACACACACATACTCTTTTACTTGTTTCAGTCATTTGACTACGGCCATGCTGGAGCACCGCCTTTAATCGTGCAACTTCGACCCCCGGGACTTATTCTTTTGTAAGCCCAGTACTTATTCTATCGGCCTCTCTTTTGCCGAACCGCTAAGTGACGGGGACGTAAACACACCAGCATCGGTTGTCAAGCTATGCTAGGGGGACAAACACAGACACACACACACACACACACACATACTCTTTTACTTGTTTCAGTCATTTGACTACGGCCATGCTGGAGCACCGCCTTTAATCGTGCAACTCGACACCCGGGACTTATTCTTTTGTAAGCCCAGTACTTATTCTATCGGCCTCTCTTTTGCCGAACCGCTAAGTGACGGGGACGTAAACACACCAGCATCGGTTGTCAAGCGATGTTGGAGACACACACACACACATACACACACACACACACATACACATATATATATATACATATATACGACGGGCTTCTTTCAGTTTCCGTCTACCAAATCCACTCACAAGGCATTGGTCGGCCCGAGGCTATAGCAGAAGACACTTGCCCAAGGTGCCGCTCACGGAACTGAACCCGGAACCATGTGGTTGGTTAAAATAAGAAAATAGAATCATCTTTGGTGATAATAGCCGAGGATATGGAGAATATATTTTAAAAAATTATAAAATGTGATATCTGTCTCAAAAACGAGTCTTCGTTTATAATTCGAACTCACTGTCTTATCCTTCATATTTTAAATTTATTATTATTTATGCCTTTTATTCCTCTTGTTCGGAAAATTCTTGTTGCTTGTGAATATTTGTGGAATCGATAGTTTGATTTTTATTTCCTTGCATATCGTTTTTACTTTTTTTTTTTTGTGATTGATTGGGTTAGGTGAAACGATCGTCACCTCTCACTTATTTGCAGTGCAATATCGACTTCGAATTTTCCTGTAGATAAGAATGAATATATATATATAATAATTCGGTGTGTGGTGAGGCAAATCGTTGCTGAACCCTAATTATTTAGTGTATATATATATATATATATATATATATATATATATATATATATATATATATATCTATATATATATATATATCATCATCATCATCGCCGTCATCGTTTAACGTCCATTTTCCGTGCTAGCACGGGTTGGACGGTTCGACTGGAGTCTGGGAAGCCAGGAGGCTGCACCAGGCTCCAGTCTGATCTGGCAGTGTTTCTACAGCTGGATGCCCTTCCTAACGCCAACCACTCCATGAGTGTAGTGATATATATATATATAATATATATATTATATATATATATATATATGTATGTATGTATGTATGTATGTATGTATGTATGTGTATGTATATATATATAACGGCTGGGCAGTTATTTTTTAATCACTACACGTTTCCATACAACATATTTCTTCATATATACAGGAATTTGATTATGCAACGGTTTACCTGTATAATGAGATCCAGGTGATATTCAGTTGCTGTCTCCGTTAGTTACAAAACCTTCGGCTTCGATGCTAATACATCCATCTGCCTTGTTTTAATTTTTATTTTCGCACTCGACGGATGCCCAAATCTAGATTTGGAAGCATATCGTAACACTACCGGCTATTTGGTAATTGTAAGGGTGAACTAGCTCTATTTTGTACTCTGCTACGTTCCTAACGGAATATACCTTTATATATATATATATATATTTATTAATTTATTATATATATATATATAGCTCAGCTCCGGTGAAGCGATAGGGTGTGCTCAAGCACTCGGCTATTGATTATATTGCATCATATAGCAGAGACAGCTGTAAGCTAGTGAAGTTAATAAGATGACCGTTTATTCTTATATATATGTTATGGATGGAAGCACTCCGTCGGTTACGACGACGAGGGTTCCGGTTGAACCGACCAACGTGAAATTAACGTGTAAGTGGGTGAGCACTCCACAGACACGTGTACCCCTAACGTAGTTCTCGTGGATATTCAGCCGGCCCTTAGGTACAACAGAAACAGGAAGTAAGAGTGAGAGAAAGTTGTGGTGAAAGAGTACAGCAGGGATCACCACCATCCCTGCCAGAGCCTCGTGGAGCTTTAAGTGTTTTCGCTCAATAAACACTCACAACGCCCGGTCTGGGAATCGAAACCGCGATCCTACGACCGCGAGTCCGCTGCCCTAACCACTGGGCCATTGCGCCTCCACATATATATTATATATTCTAAGTGTGCCTCCATATATTTTCTATAGAATTTAGAGCCAGCAATTTATACACACCCACAGACTTCTAATTGCAATTAACACAGCTTATAATTATGCATTACTTGAATGGAATATAATCAACGAATGCTAAAAAGATGATCCATTGCAGAGATAAATAAACAATTAGGTTAGATCGATTGGTTAGTACGAGTGGTGGTGGTGGTGGTGGTAGTGGCGGCGAGGAAACCGAACCATCGATCGAATTTAATCAATCCCATGGACAGGTACGTTCCAGTGAAGTGGGGGTAGGTTTTTTTTTTCTGTTTACTTTTTTTTTTTCCTCGGAAATTTTGGAGGGATAACAAAATTCGAACGGGAACACAGTTGGACAAACGAATGCTTTAACATCGCTTTGGTGTTTATAATAAAAAATGAAGTCTTAACGACCTTCGTTCTTAATACCAGTACTAGGTGTGTGTGTGTGTGTATATATATATTTTACACCACTCTGGTCGAGTAATATATTACTTGTGTATGTATATATATATACTAGCAGTATCGCCCGGCGTTGCTCGGATTTGTAAGGGAAATAACTATATAAGCATTTTTAGAGAGTTACAGCCAAAAAATAGCAAAAAAATGCATTAAAATGGAAAAAAAACGATGGTAAATTTTTTTTTAAATCGTTGACTCATCGTAGACATTTTTAGAGAGTTACTTCCCTTATATAATAGCGAAAAAATGCATTAAAATGGAAAAAAAATGATGGTAAATTTTTTTTTAAATCGTAGACTCATCGTAGACGCGCGCTAATACCCAGAAGGGCTCGATATGAATCACAACTATAAGATACCCAGTTTTGGTTAAACTGCACCGCAAAATGTGGGAGTAGTTAGGAATCTAAATCGTAGGAGACAGACACACTTCACTTTTATATATAAAGATGTGTGTGTGTGTGTGTATATATATATATATATATATATATATACGAGTAATATATTACTTGTATATATATATTTATTTTATTTTATTTTTTATCTAGTTTTCAGCTCACGAGCTGTGGCCATGCTGGGGCACCGCCATTTGGTGTTGCTACATGATTTTTACTTCACGAATGCTTTTTAGCAATTGCCATGTGTATGCATATGTATATGTGTGTGTATGTATGTATGTGTGTATATATATGTATATATGTGTATATATATATGTATAAATACATATATATATATACGAGTAATATATTACTTGTATGTATATATATACATATATATATGTATATATATATATATATACGAGTAATATATTACTTGTATGTATGTATATATATATGTGTATGTATGTATGTATATATATATGTGTATGTATGTATGTATATATATATGTGTATGTATGTATGTATATATATGTGTATGTATGTATGTATATATATGTGTATATATATATGTGTATATATATATATATATAATATATATATATACACACGAGTTATATATTACTTGTATGTATGTATGTATATATATATATATATATATATATAAATAATTACTTGTAATTTTGTAAAATTACTACACATAATGTTTGTGTGTATATATAGACATAACACAAAAAATTAATACATATGCTTTGCTGCTTGCTATCTTGGGAATCAAAGACTATGACAGATCTTGATGTATATTGGTTTTCATAGATCGTAAGTGTAAGTAGGAAAGAGAGCGTGTGTATATATAAGAGTACATGTGTGTGAGAAAGGGAGAGAACGAGCGAAAGAGAGAATATCAGTGCCCGCTCGGGATTTTATATATGTGTATATATATGTTTGTTTGTGTGTGTGAGAGAGAGAGAGAGAGAGAGAGAGTGAAAATCAGAGGTTGCTATTTAAGTTTGTTAATTTTTAACCCTTCCCCTATCTGAATAATTATTTCAGGTTTTTTTTTTTTTATAATTAAGTTTATTATATTTTATTATAATAAGGAAATGTAAGTGAATTGTATTTTAATGATATCCAACGATGGTATTATTGGTAATATTTAATATCAAAATGGAATTTCTTAAGGAAAATAATAGATAGGATAATTTGAAAATTATATATATATATATTTAAAAAATTTTTTAAATATTTTTATCTAGTTTCAGCTCACAAGCTGTGGCCATGCTGGGGCACCGCCATTTATATAAAATTTTAATTATTTAAATATAGACTTTTCGTCTTATCTTGTATACAAATGTTGTTTAGCTGGCCCAAGATCAGGCCTGATCAGATATTTTTGTCAAAGGCTTTCCAGCAGCGACCATCATCTCTTATTTTTCTGGCTGTGTTGTATACACATAGAAGTATTATCGGACGTACAGTCCTCTTGTTTGTTTGTGTAGGTATGTTTGTATGCATGTGTATATATATATATACATATATATATATATATATATATAAATCCTTAAAAATGTTTTAGCACGTCATATTTGCTCGTCAGGTTTTTTAATTACATTCAAGTTTAAAATAGTGCGACTTCTGCACGACTAAATTCGTGTGTGTGTGTGTGTATAATGGGCGTCCCTGTAGAATAGCGTCGGAAATTCTCTATTGCACCAAAAGCCATAATTTCTTCGGATATGTAGGTTTAAGCATTGTAGATTATGATTCTGCTCTCCTCCTCGAAGTATGTCTTAAGATGGGTGACTTTTGTCCTTCCCCACCATCATGTAAAATGGTGCGACTTATGCACGACTAAATTCGTGTGTGTGTGTGTGTGTGTGTGTGTATAATGGGCGTCCCTGTAGAATAGCGTCGGAAATTCTCTATTGCATCAAAAGCCATAATTTCTTCGGATGTATAGGTTTAAGCATTGTAGATTATGATTCTGCTCTCCCCCTCGAAGTATGTCTTACGATGGGTGACTTTTGTCCTTCCTCACCATCATCTAAATTTTTCAGTTTTGGCGTTTTTGTGGAACAATTTTGTTTTTCAGATTTATGTTTTAAGTACTTGATGTTATATGGTACTTCAAAAATCTGCGTAATTTTTTAAAAGATAAATTAAAGAAAAACAAAAAAAATTCTAAAGCAACGTTACTGAAAAAGTGTGCAGTGGGTGGTTGTCAACAATCTGCCCCTGTTTTTGAGAGGAGGGGTTTCACACTTGACTGTGTGATAAGTTTGTTTCTCAACCACCACATGGTTCTGGGTTCTGTTCCATTCTGTAGCACCTTGGGCAGGTGTCTTCTACTGTAGCACTGGCAAAAACCAAACTCTTGTGAATAAATTTGGTAGATGGGAACTAAAAATAGCTTGTAATTGTGTATGTATTTATGTGTGTTTGTGTTTGTCCCCACCACTACTTGGCAACCGGTGTTGGTTTGTTTACACCTGCATAACTTAGCAGTTCAGCTAAAGACACAATAGAATAATTACCAGACACATACTAGGTTTGATTTGTTCGACTAACCTGTTCAAGGCAGTGCCCGAGCATGGCTGCAGTCTTTTGACCGAAACAAATAAGATACATAGTAATATAAGTTCTAAGGGATACCAAATATTAAATATTATCTGGTCTGGAGCTCAATAGGCGCAGGAGTGGCCGTGTGGTAAGTAGCTTGTTTACCAACCACATGGTTCCGTGTTCAGTCCCACTGCGTGGCACCTTGGGCAAGTGTCTTTTACTATAGCCCCGGGCCGACCAAAGCCTTGTGAGTGGATTTGGTAGACGGAAACTGAAAGAAGCCTGTCGTATATATGTATATATATATATGCATGTGTGTTTGTGTGTCTGTGTTTATCCCCCTAGCATTGCATCAGTTGTCAAGCAATGCTAGGGGGACAAACACACACACACGCATATATATATATATATATATATATACATATATACGACAGGCTTCTTTCAGTTTCCGTCTACCAAATCCACTCACAAGGCATTGGTCGGCCCGGGGCTATAGCAGAAGACACTTGCCCTAGATGCCACGCAGTGGGACTGAACCCGGAACTATGTGGTTGGTTAGCAAGCTACTTACCACACAGCCACTCCTGCGCCTATCTATGCTTTTCATCCTTTCAGGGTCAATAAAATAAGTACCAGTTTAATGCTGGGGTTGATGGAATTGACCTCCCCTCCTTCACCCAAAATCGCTGACCTTGTTCCAAAATTTGAAATCAATTATTACAAAGGTGGCATGCTGGCTGAATTTTTAGTGTGTTGGACAAAATACTTTGCGATATTTTTTGTCTGTATGTTCCGAGTTCAAATTCTGCTGAGGTCACCGTTACCTTTCATCCTCTTTGACCCCTGTGGTCTATGTAATTCACTGTCCCGCCTCTGCAGTTTCGAACCTTGTACCTATACTAGACAGAATTGCTGTTGTAAAATGGTATTCAATCATGCTTGCTTAGTGTTTTGAGTTCAAATCCCACTGTAGTAATAAACTTTTGCCTTCTAAGTGATTGAGAGGTGCGGCTGATAAAATAAACTAGAAGTCAAGTTTTGGGGCTAATTGCTTTGTGCCTTAGAAATCAGCACTTCTAGTGTTGTTCCTACTACTACTACGACTTCAAGTGCTATTGTTATTACTACTTTTACTTTGACTACTGCTTGTACTTTCATTATTACTATGACAAATACTATTGCTACCACCACTACTACTGTCACTATAACTACTACCTGTACTTTCATTATTATTACTAATATTTAATTCTTTATTGCCCACAAGGGGCTAAACATACAGGAGACAAACAAGGACAGACAAACGGATTTAGTCGATTACATCGACCCCAGTGCATAACTGGTACTTATTTAATCAACCCTGAAAGTATGAAAAGCAAAGTCGACCTCGGTGGAACTCAGAACATAACGACAGACGAAATACGGCTACACATTTTGCCCAGGGTGCTAACGTTTCTGCCAGCTCGCTGCCCTTGTAATACTATTACTAATATTACTACTATTTTCACTATTACATCACTACCATCACCTTGAGTACTACTCTTACTACTACCACCGTCAACCACAGGTGATACTATTACTACTAGTTTTACTGCAATTACTGCTTGTACTCACATTATTACTATTACTAATATGACTGCTGCTACTATTACTACAGCTACCACCAGAATTACTACTTGGGTTATGATATTACTTTTATTACTACTACTAATATAGCTGCTGCTGCTGCCACCACCACCACTGTTACTACTACTTCTACTATAACTGTTTAAATTGTATTATTAGTACTTAGAAGTTAAGGTGGTGAAATGGCAGAATCGTTAGCACACTGGACAAAATGCTTATGGCTTTTTGCTCATTCTTATGTTCTGTGTTCAAATGCTGCCAAATAAGTACCAGTTGAGAACTGGGGTCAATATAATCAACTAGCCCCTCCCCATAAAATTTCAGGCCTTATGCCTATGGTCAAAACGTTTATTACAACCACAGGTGCAACACTAACTTTCCTGGCGCTGACGATCTGCAACCTTGTATAATCTGTACTGATTTCGACTAATGGGGAGCTACCTGTATTTCATTTAATTATTTAAGTAAATTTAATATTTGTTTAATTCAGAGTGTCTTGACCAAGGTGACTATCCCTGGTTTAGAAAAATCATTAATCCAGAAAGGTTTTGGAATCAAAGGTTCCAAAAAGTTTATGTTGTACCTGTATTAACATTGCTGGTGGTGGTGGTGGTTGTGGTAGTGGAACTAAACCAGTGGTTCTCAGCCAGGGCCCATATAAGATTTTGTTGTTTGAATTTGTGCAATAAATTAGTTATGCTTCTAAAATAAACAAAATATTTAAAGTTTTTTAAAACAATTCCTGATAATTAATTACCATCATCATTGTTTAACCCTTTTGTTACTGTATTTATTTTGAGATGCTCTGTGTTTCTTTCAATTACTTTAAATATAACAAAGGATTTAGTAAAATAACTTAGTTATCATTCAGCTAGTGTTAGGAACATAAATTGTGACTAAGGTTTGGTGGAAGATTTTAATTCAAAACTTATGAAAACAAGACCAGAGCTAGAGCCGGGTTGGTAATGAAAGGGTTAAATCTAACAAAGAATTTAGTAAAATAACTTAGTTATCATTAAGCTAGTGTAAGGAACATAAATTGTGACTAAGGTTTGGTGGAAGATTTTAATTCAAAACTTATGAAAACAAGACCAGAGCTAGAGCCGGGTTGGTAATGAAAGGGTTAAATCTAACAAAGAATTTAGTAAAATAACTTAGTTATCATTCAGCTAGTGTAAGGAACATAAATTGTGACTGGTTTGGTGGAAGATTTTAATTCAGAAATTTTGAAAACAAGACATTCGTACTCAGAGCCAGAGCTGGTTTTTGCCAGGTTGGTAACAAAAGGGTTAACATCCACTTTCCATGCTGGCATGGGTCGGACTGTTTGACATGGAGCTGGCTAGCAGCAAGCTGTCTAGACTCCACCTGTCTGTTGTGGCATGGTTTTCATGGCTGGATGCCCTTCCTTAACGCCAGTCACTTAACAGAGTGTGCTGGATACTTTTCACATACCACTGGCACCAGCACCTGAAAGGACAAGCCTGTATGTATGGAAGACAGCGATTTTACTAAGCTTGACACGTCTTATCAATTACAGCAAATTTCCACGTCTCCTGATCCCTTGTCATTTCCTCAGTGAGGCCCAGCATCTGAAGATCCTTTCTCATCACTTCTTCCCACATCTTCCTGGGCCTACCCCTTCCATATGTACCTTCCACAATTAAAGCTTGGTACTTCTTTATGCAGCTGTCCTCATCCATATGCATCACATGACCAAATAAGCACAGTCTTCTCTTTTGCAACATCTGATGCCCCTTATACGCAGCTTTCCTCTTGAATCATTTACACTCTGTCTTGCATGCACGCTGACATTATCCATCCAGCAGAACATGCTAGCTCCATTTCTTTCAAGCCTTTGCAAGTCCTCTGTAGTCAAAGACCATGCTTCACTGCCATGTAACATAGCTGTACGTACACAGGCATCATACAATCTGCCTTTCAGTCTGAGGGAGAGGCCCTTAGTTACCGACTAAGGTAGAAGCTCTCTGAACTTTGCTCAGCCAGTTCTTTTTTAACCCTTTAGCATGAAACCCGGCCATATCTGGCCAAAATATTTAACCTGTTTTATATTGAAACTGACCAGATCTCGCCTCTCACCTCAGCCCTACCATGTCATTCTAAAACTAAAAAATCACATCACTGAAATCTCTAAACTACAAGATAATGCATGATTAATTCAAACCATTTTAAATAAACAAACATCACATTTGACAGAATAATCTGAACACTAAAGGGTTAAACATTGATTAACTAGGAGGACCCACCCGAGTAAAATAGGAATCAAAGGGTCCAAAGGTAAAGAAATGGTTGAGAAACATTGAACTCAACCAAACATTATTTCATTTCACTGTATCTGTAAAAGATCGGTTTGTTGTCAGTTCTTATTGGTCAAACATCACATTGGAATATATGTAATGTCTTTTATTTGCAGCCTTCCATCTCATTACCCTCTTTCCCAACCATTCCAATATCTCTCTATATATAAACGGCAGTTTGTCTGTCTGTGTGTCTGTCAGGTTGTACCCTCACCCTGACCACGGCTTTCAACCGATTCTGATGGAACTTGACACACACATAGCCCAATGTCATAATTCAAAACTAACACAGCGAAAATTTTGGAAAGTTCCCCCAGTTCTGAAAAAAATCGATAAATTCGACATTGGCTCGAGAATCTAAGCTTTTTATATGCAACACATTTTCTCTCTAGGGGACACAACTCGACCATTTTATTGCCCAAAGGGACAGCTAGGAACATCGTATACACAGAAGTATTCGAGTGAAGAGAAGACATTGCAACCTACACATGCGCCTTCGTTCCCTAGAGGGAAAGGACTAGATTGGGATTAGTCGTTGCCTACTAGGGGCTCTTACAATACCCGGGCAACGCCGGGCTATGCTGCTAGTATTTAACTAAAATAAGTACCAGTTGTATTCTTGGGTCACTTCAATTGAACATAACTCCATTGTGCTGTTTAACTCTTTGTCCTGTGTCTCACACGGTATGCAGGACATAATTTCTCTGGTGTCCATGTATATATGATACACATTTCCATTTTTTTCCGACTACCATAATGACTTAGGATTTATGAAAGAAAAGTTTTATATTACTCAGAACATATGCACCAAGGACTAACCAAAAGTTTGAAAACTATCATGGATGTTTAGGACAAACGTAACATTTTTTGTTACCATATTTGTGTTGAAATACACTGCTGTTGTTTCAATTAACTTTTAAGATAATGGAGAATTCCATAAAATAACTTTGTTACTATTAAGTTGGTGTTTGGAACATAAATTAAAACCTTCCATCGAAATTTCATGTTGAGTAAGATTCACTTTAAAATAAAACGTTTGTATCACAGATCCAGGAGTTAGTCTCAGCGGTAGATTGGTATAAAAGGGGTTAACACCCTACTTTGGCATTTTTTATACCTTAGCAAGCATTTGGGCCAGCTTTATACTTGGAGAATATCTTCCGCCCTGCTTTCAGTCTTGCAGACCCTGTAAAGATTTATGAAAACTACCTTCTTTCCTGAGAAAAATATTAAAAAAAAAGCAACAGTAAATAGCATTAAAATAAATTGTGTCCTTCAGTCAGAAACAAAGATCTTTTTGAAGCGTAACCTTATTGGAATCATTCCAGATACTACACAACACCGAGCTATTTATACTTACCATACACTAGTGCACTATCATCACACTGCTTATAGTACATTACTGCAACTACCATATACTACTATTACACTGTTTTAATACACTAGTATTTAAGTTTCAGTACATATTTCAATATTGATTGTGGGCGTAGATGACCAAATTATTAAGATAACTGATACACTGGATGGAAGGAGTCGATTACTTTGTATCTGTGATGCTGGCATTTGACTCAGTTGTTAAAGTCCACTTATTGTAGTGGCAGTAGTGACTCTGTATTTGACTCTAACTCTTCGATTTATCATACCACTGATTCCAGCTCTTCTGTTTATTATATACTAGCAGTATCGCCCGGCGTTGCTCGGGTTTGTATGGGAAATAACTATAAAGCATTTTTAGAGAGTTATAGCTGAAAAATAGCAAAAAAATGCATTAAAAATGGAAAAAATATGATGGTAAATTTTTTTTTAACTCGTTGACTCACCGTAGACATTTTTAGAGAGTTACTTCCCTTATATTTATAAAATATGCATTAAAATGGAAAAAAATGATGGTAAATTATTTTTTAAATCGTAGACTCATCGTAGACGCGCGCTAATACCCAGACGGGCTTAAACTGCACTGCAAAATGTGGGAGTAGTTAGGAATCTAAATCGGAGTAGACAGACACACAACCTTTCTTTTATTATATATATATATATATATATATATATATATAGCCTAGTTAATCATTGATTCATTTATCATAGATCTTGGATAACATATTATGCTTAATTGTGAACCATGTTATACTCTCTCTCTCTTTTACTCTTTTACTTGTTTCAGTCATTTGACTGCGGCCATGCTGGAGCACCGCCTTTAGTCAAGCAAATCGACCCCAGGACTTATTCTTTGTAAGCCCAGTACTTATTCTATCGGTCTCTTTTGCCGAACTGCTAAGTAACGGGGACATAAACACACCAGCATCGGTTGTCAAGCAATGCTAGGGGGACAAACACACACACACACACACACACACACACACACATATATATATATACACATATATGACGGGCTTCTTTCAGTTTCCGTCTACCAAATCCACTCACAAGGCTTTGGTCGGCCCGAGGCTATAGTAGAAGACACTTGCCCAAGGTGCCACGCAGTGGGACTGAACCCGGAACCATGTGGTTGGTAAGCAAGCTACTTACCACACAGCCACTCCTGCGCCTATGACCATGGATTGTTTCGTTATTTTCGTTTATCGTTTAACGTCCGCATTCCATGCTAGCATGGGTTGGACGATTTGACTGAGGTCTGGCAAACCAGATGGCTGCACCAGACTCCATTCTGATCTGGCAGAGTTTCTACAGCTGGATGCCCTTCCTAACGCCAATTATCAATGTTATCACAGACTGGTATGTGATAACATGGGCTGCTTGTACCATTGGCCACCCACAGTGCTCAGCTACCTAGAATGCTTTGGTTATTGCTTGTGTTTACATGACTGTGCTTTGAGGCTGTATGTATGGATTTAGTCATACCCATCAATGTGGAGGCACATGGACTAGTGGTTAGAGCAGCGGACTCGCGGTCGAGGGATCGCCGGTTCGAATCTCAGACCGGGTGATGTGTGTGTTTATGAGCGAAACACCTAAGCTCCACGCGGCTCCGGCAGAATGTAATGGCGAAACTTTTGCTGACTCTTTCGCCACAACTTTTTCTCACTCTTTCCTCCTGCACCTTGCAGCTCACCAGTGTCCTGTCCAGGTGGGGAACCTATACGCCAAGAAACTGGGAAACTGGTCCTTATGAGCCAGGCATGGCTCGAGAAGGAACAAACAACAAAAAACAAAATCCCTTCAATATGGAACCAGTGAACGGAAAAAATGCAAAGGCAACTGATCCTAAAAAATGACACACACAAGTGTATTCTCTACAGGAAAAAGTAAAAGATAATCAAGAAAATAGGTAACAGTGGAGGTTTTGCTGTGGGCTGTGAGTTTGGTATTAATTGCCACACGCATAGCGCTGCGTATATGTGCATACATTTTTGTAGGCGCGGGCATGGCTGTGTGTTTTGGGAGCTTGCTTCCTAGCTACATGGTTTCGGGTTCAGTCCCACTGCGTGGCTCTTTGTGTAGGTGTCTTCCACTATAGCCCCGAGCCAACCGAAGTTTTGTGATTGAATTCGGTAGGCGGAGTTACTGCCGTGTGTGTATGTGTGCGTATAGCTGCTCAGTGCCTCTCCGAAAAAGAAAGAGGGAATCTACCATTCATTCCAATATGTAGGTTCCTGAAGTTAACAAACGATGCAGGTGTATGTATTCTCCACAGAAAAGGCCGAGATGAACAAGAAAATACGTGTTGGTAAAATCCTTGCTGCTGTGGGGTCTGAAGTTGGTGCCAATGAATCTACCATTTTCCCCATTTACAAAGTCTGTGGAGATGATACATTTATCACATTTTTTTTTTCTTTTAACCAAACACTGTGATAAGGATAAATATAGGCGCAGGAGTGGCTCTGTGGTAAGTAGCTTGTTTACCAACCACATGGTTCCGGGTTCAGCCCCACTGCGTGGCACCTTGGGCAAGTGTCTTCTACTGTAGCCTCAGGCCGACCAATGCCTTGTGAGTGGATTTGGTAGACGAACACTGAAAAGAAGCCTGTCGTATATATGTATATATATATATATATATATATATATATATATATATGCGTGTGTGTGTGTGTTTGCCCCCCTAGCATTGCTTGACAACTGATGCCGGTGTGTTTATGTCCCCATTATTTAGGGGTTCGGCAAAAGAGACCGATAGAATAAGTACTGGGCTTACAAAAGAATAAGTCCCGGGGTCGAGTTGCTTGATTAAAGGCGGTGCTCCAGCATGGCCGCAGTCAAATGACTGAAACAAGTAAAAGAGTAAAGAGTATATCACTAACTCCAGCTTCTCTAACATACATGCCTTTGTGAAACACCAGATTACCTGAGCCCTAATCTGGTGGGATTTGGGCATAAAGGCTATGTGTATCTATGTTGTTGTCCTCACTATTTTACATCTATTATTCATGCTGGCATAGGTTAGATGAGTTAACAGATCCTGGCATAGGTTAGATTGGCACGTCAGAGGTCTGCACCAAGTTTGAATATCTGCTTTGGCAGGGGTCTACAAATGGATGCCCTTCCTTATGCCGACCAACTTGCGTTGTGTATGAGGTGCTTTTTATGTGGCACCAGCACCAGTAGTTTATGGAGTAACTTGCAAGACAAGAGCCTACAGCTGAGGGGTCTTGTCTCGCAAGCGACTGAGAAGTGAGGGTGATATTGAGAGAGGTGGTCTTGTGCCAGGGGAGGAGCGATTAAAGTATGATGAGGACAGGAATAGGTGCTTTGCTGTTACAAAACATTCAGAACTATAAGAAGAGGCTGTTTTTATTAACCCTTTAGCATTTAAACTGGCCATATCCGGCCAGAAGTATTCTGCCTGTTTTATGTTCAAACTAGTGAGATCTGGTCTCTCACACCAACCCTACAATATCGTTTTAAAAATTAACAGCTACCTCATCAAAATCTCATAGCTACAAGATAATGCATG
>NC_043024.1:7978749-7996249 GCF_006345805.1 Octopus sinensis
TTAAAAGAAACACAGAGCATCTCAACAGAAATATGGTAACAAAAGGGTTAACAAATGATTAATTTAACCCTTTCATTACCAACCCGGCTCAAACTGGCTCAGGGCTCTGTAGTACAAATGTCTTGTTTTCATAAGTTTTGAATTAAAATCTTCCACCAAACCTTAGACACAATTTATGTTCCTGACACTAGCTGAATGATAACTAAGTTATTTTACTAAATTCTCTGTTATATTTAAAATTAATTGAAAGAAACACAGAGCATCTCAACAGAAATATGGTAACAAAAGGGTTAACAAATGATTAATTTAACCCTTTTGATACCAACCCGGCTCAAACTGGCTCAGGGCTCTGTAGTACGAATGTCTTGTTTTTGTAAGTTCTGAATTAAAATCTTCCACCAAACCTTAGCCACAATTTATGTTCCTAACACTAGATTAATGATAACTAAGTTATTTTACTAAATTCTTTGTTATATTTAAAATTAATTGAAAGAAACACAGAGCATCTCAACAGAAATATGGTAACAAAAGGGTTAACAAATGATTAATTTAACCCTTTCATTACCAACCCGGCTCAAACTGCCTCTGTCTCTGTAGTACGAATGTCTTGTTTTCATAAGTTTTGAACTAAAACCTTCCACCAAACCTTAGCCACAATTTATGTTCCTAACACTAGCTGAATGATAACTAAGTTATTTTACTAAATTCTTTGTTATATTTAAAATTAATTGAAAGAAACACAGAGCATCTCAACAGAAATATGGTAACAAAAGGGTTAACAAATGATTAATTTAACCCTTTCGCTACCAACCCGGCTCAAACTGGCTCAGGGCTCTGTAGTACGAATGTCTTGTTTTCATAAGTTTTGAACTAAAACCTTCCACCAAACCTTAGCCACAATTTATGTTCCTAACACTAGCTTAATGATAACTAAGTTATTTTACTAAATTCTTTGTTATATTTAAAATTAATTGAAAGAAACACAGAGCATCTCAACAGAAATATGGTAACAAAAGGGTTAACAAATGATTAATTTAACCCTTTCATTACCAACCCGGCTCAAACTGCCTCTGTCTCTGTAGTACGAATGTCTTGTTTTCATAAGTTTTGAATTCAAATCTTCCACCAAACCTTAGCCACAATTTATGTTCCTAACACTAGCTTAATGATAACTAAGTTATTTTACTAAATTCTTTGTTATATTTAAAGTGAGAGAAATACAAAGCCTCTCAAAATAAATAAGGTAATGAAAGTGCCCTAGCTTGACCAAAGTCCAGTGGCTGAAACAGATGAAAGATGTATTTGTGATGTTGAAATGGAACTGTTGTTAAAATTGTAGACTCTCATGGTGGAGTAGGTTTTCATTTCCTTTTTTCAATCATTAGACTGGCCATGCTGGAGCACTGTCTTGAAAGGTTTAGCGGAACAACTTGACCCCAGTATTTATTCAATTGGTCTCTATGGTTGAACTAAACAAACCAACACCGGTCATCAAGTGGTGTGTGTGGGACACACACGTATGATGGTCTTTGAGGTAGTTTCTGTCTTTCAAACCCCCAAGGCATTGGGCTATAATCGAAGATATTTGTCAAAGGTGCTGTGCAGTAAGACTGAACCTGAAACCTCATGGTTGCAATGTGAGCTTCTTAACCACACAGCCATGCCTGTTCCTGTGTTAGAAAAGTAGTTTAATCTAATCTATAGATATGTATAAACATTGGAAAGGCATTGTTGTTAGAATTGTAGACTCTGATAGTGGAGTATGGTTTGCATAGAACTGTTAAAATGGTAGACTGTTGTGGTGGAATTGGGGTGCCGAAGCTGACTGGTTTCATTTCTTATTGACACAGAATAACGAAATCAAAACTTAACTGTAATGGAGTTAAATGCAATTTGTCTGTCTGTTAGGAAAAATGCCAATTTTGAACTGGATTATTTTTGCTATTCTTACATTTTCAATACTTGTTAGAGTTCATTTAGGAATAAGATTAACTACTGAAGGAAGGTAAAATAGTGATTAGTTGTGTTATTTTACGTAAGCCCTTCACTCCCTGCGGAGTAAGTTAAGTTAGTTAATTTTTTGGCTCAAAAAGCAAAAAGCAAGGCCATGTAAGGGGACATGGAGTTATGTACAAGGAGGGGGTTCATGCAAAGAGTTCAGGCCATTTCTGGTCAAGAGAGACTTTGGAACCGAGCAGTCGTCAGCATCTTCACTATCTCGTCCGGCAGCTTATTCCACGGATCCGCAACCCGGATGGAGAAAGCCCCTCTCCTTCGATTGAGATGAAATCGTCGCAGATAGAGCTTTTCGGAGTGACCCCGCAGCCGACGCTCTGGAGCAGAGTGAAGAACAGCTCTTTCGAGAGGTTACACTTTCCGCTTATGATGTTGTGAGCGAGAATGAGATCACTACGGCGGCTGCGTTTTTTGAGAGAATAAAGGTCGAGTGTCTTCAGCCTTTCTTCATAAGACAAATGCTTGAGACCAAGAACCATGCGGGTAGCCAGCTTCTGGACTCTTTCGAAATGATGTATGTCTATAAGGAGAAGAGGCTTGAATCCCGTACTCCAGTATGGGTCTCACCAGCGTGACATAGAGCAGTAGGAATATGGCTGCTGTGAGTATCGGCCGTCAGCAAAATTTCTGCATTGTTCTCATGTGTAGGATATTTTTTCTGCTTCTCTTCAGTTGGATCCGTGCTTTCTCAGTTCCATCTCAGTATCCTGCTTCATGTGCTTCCCTGAGAGAAGGCCTTCCTCTCCTGAGTTTTGTTTGTGTTGAATTATCATTAATGATTCTGTAACCTTTTTTTTTCTAGTTAGGTGTTGAGCTCTATGTAAACCCATTTTGCTTTAAGTGATCATCATCATCATCGTTTAACGTCTGCTTTCCATGCTAGCATGGGTTGGATGAATGACTGAGGGCTGGTGAACCAGATGGCTGCACCAGGCTTCAATCTTGATCTAGCAGAGTTTCTACAGCTGGATGCCCTTCCTAACGCCAACCACTCCAAGAGTGTAGTGGGTGCTTTTACGTGCCACTGGCATGGGGCCAGTCAGGCAGTACTGGCAACGACCTCACTCGAATCTTTTACACATGCCACTGGCACAGGTACCAGTAAGGCGATGCTGGTAACGATCACACTCGAATGGTGTCTTTTACATACCACCGGCACGAAGGCCAGATAGCTGCTCTGTCAAGTGATGAATTTGAATAAGTGTTAGACTTTTACTTAAGCCTTTTGCTACCTATGGACCTTTGGCTATTGACAGCCTCTCTCCACTGCTTTGACTCCAGGCTGTCTCCTGGTGGTCAGAAGGGGAGTCAGCCTTGCAGCTTTCTTTTGGATTTTGTTGCTCTGTATAAGGCCTTCCTCTCTCAGATCTCGGTGCTTTTGAATTGTGATCGATGCTGCTGTAACTTTGCTTTTTTTCAAGATAGCTGTGTTGGCCTCTTGCAAACCCATTTTTACCTCTGGGAAGTGTGGCATCTATCCTTTGACCTGTCTAGCATGGGAGGCCCTACGAGGGGCCTGCACTCTGCTGGCATAGCTCTCAAGGTCTTTGAGGCACATAAGCTACTACACCAGGACTAGAGCTTGTGGTGAGATTGCTTGTATAGCATCTGTACTTTTTGTTTCTGCTAATCGAAGTTTACTTCACAATAAGGTCCTGGGTTCAATCCCACATCAGGGTATCTTTTACCATAGCCTTGCAGCATCCCAGACTGGCAGTGCTTGTGTTTTTAAGCAAAACACTTCATTTCATGTTGCGCCGGTCCGCTCAACTGTAAATAGATAATGTTGCGATGGATTGGCCTTCTGTTCAGGAGGTTATTAGCGTCCTTGCCTAACCAGTGGTGTGGCATCATTTGGAAGCTACAACAATGCAAGGAAGCGCACTGTAACTAGTGGTGTATAACATGGGATAGTCTGGTTGATACAGTGATATAATGAAAGTGTGTCTGTGATGTGTGCATGTATGTATGCATGTGTGTGTATGCATGTGTGTGTGCATGTGTGTATGTATGTGTGTATCCAGCATGAAGAACTTAAGCAAGCTGCACGAAAGTGCACGGCTCGTATAGTGAATGAGGAAAGCTTGGTCTGCAATGTTTGCAGTCGTGTGTGCTTGTCAAGAGCAGGGTTCATTAGCCACCAACAGAGCCGCAAATGCAAAATATAAGTTAGTCCTAGAGCGCACAATGTTCCTGAAGGTCGGCAATGGTCTTCCTCGGTCACGAGTGGACGGCCATCATATCATGCATGTGTATGTATGTATGTATGTATGTGTGTGTACCCTTCTCCTTACATTGCATGATGGTTGTAAACAAGCATTATAAGTGATGTTCATTTCCAGACTCCTATGGCACTGGGGAAATACTATTTTCTGCTGTAGAAAATCTGCCTCAACCAATTCTATCCAACCCATGCAAGCATGGAAAAGAGGACATTGAAGTGATGATTTTCCTCACTCCTTGGTGTCAATCTGACCTCACAGCCGAAAATCTTAGACTGCATTCCCTGCCTACTTCTCTCTCTCGTCTCCATACGTCATTGTCTATCACACACAAGTCTCCACACGAAATAGCATGTATAATTTTCATTTTTCTACCTTTCTCTGTAATTCTCTTATGTCGTTTGTTTTTATTTTTTTTTATTGAATTTATTTTGTAGCATTTCTTTTTTTTTTCTTCTCCTCCTTACACAAGCATAGGGTTGTGTATGTTTGCAAATTTTTAGTAATTTCAGTAATTATATCAGCATAAATATTTTGGGGGAGATATTTACTACTTGCATATTCCTTTCTATATGTAATCAATCAGCCTTGAAATGATAATCAATTTTTCATCATAATTGAACACAAAGCAAGCATAGTAGTAGAATATATTGAGCCCATTCATTACCACATTTCTACTGAAATACACTTCCAATTAATTTTTAAAATAATGAAGAATTTATTAAATTAACCATTATTAAGTTGCTGTTTCGAACATAAATTAATAAGGAATTTTGATGGAAGGTTTTAACTAAAATTCACTTTTACTCTTTCGTTGCCATATTTCTACTGAATTACATTGCCCTTATTTTGATTAATTTTGAAAATAATGAAAAATTTATTAAAATAAATTTGTCATGAAGCTGGTGTTTAGAACAAGGGTACACACTCATGGGCATATATTAGGGGGTGCTGGCAGAAACGTTAGCACGCCGGGTGAAATGCGTAGCCGTATTTCGTCTACCGTTACGTTCTGAGTTCAAATTCCGCCGAGGTCGACTTTGCCTTTCATCCTTTCGGGGTCGATAAATTAAGTACCAGTTGCACGCTGGGGTCGATGTAATCGACTTAATCCGTTCGTCTGTCCTTGTTTGTCCCCTCTGTGTTTAGCCCCTTGTGGGTAGTAAAGAAATAGGTATTTCGTCTGCCGTTACGTTCTGAGTTCAAATTCCGCCGAGGTCGACTTTGCCTTTCATCCTTTCGGGGTCGATAAATTAAGTACCAGTTACGCACAAGGGTCCATATAATCGACTTAATCCATCTGTCTGTCCTTGTTCGTCCCCTCTGTGTTTAGCCCCTTGTGGGTAGTAAAGAAATTTATATGAGGGAGTGCTGAAAATTTCATGACTTTAAGGGTATCACAAAAGCCCTAATTGGAGGTCCAACCTTCTGTGTTCTTTTACAGGGTTTAAAAAAACTGAAGGGCTGCTGCAAAAAGTGTGTGAATCTGAGAGGGGAATACGTTAAATAAAATAATTAACTGATCCTCCTGTATTTTCTTTTACCGAAAACCAGGAACTTTTCAGCTCCCCACCATGTGCGCGTGTGTGTTTGTGCTTGTGTTTTGACCAACTGTCTTGATTGTAAATGTGTAATATAGTCATACAAGCAAGTTGTTTGTTTCCAAACTTAGATGAAAACATGTCTAGCCATCATCATCATCATCATCGTTTAGCATCCGTTTTCCGTGCTAGCATGGGTTGGACGGTTCAACTGGGGTCTGGGAAGCCAGAAGGCTGCACCAGGCCCAGTCTGATCTGGCAGTGTTTCTACGGCTGGATGCCCTTCCTAACGCCAACCACTCCATGAGTGTAGTGGGAGCTTTTTATGTGCCACCTGCACAGGTGCCAGACGAGGTTGGCAAACGGCCACGGTCCGATGGTGCTTTTTATGTGCCACCGGCACGGGGGGGGGGGGGGTTAATATTACCTTGCTTGAAAGCAGGTGAGTGTTGGTAATTGGGAGGGTATCCAGCCATAGAAAATCTACCTCAGCAAATTCTATCTGAGCCATGCAAGCATAGAAAAATGAATGTTAAATGATGATGATTAACTCTTAATGTTGTTGAAGTCTGAATATTTTATAAGTAGAAATATATTGAAAATAAATAAACGAGACCTAAAATATGGTTGTCTTACATACGTGGTAACTACTGATGAATTTAAGGGTGCGATATAACCAGTTTGGAATAGGGATGTCTGTGTGGTAAGAACTTTGCTTCCCAATTACATGGTTGCAAGTTCAGTCCCACTATGTGATACTTGAGGCAAGTGTCTTCTACTAGTCCTGGGCCGGCCAATTGCATCTTTCGTTCGTTTTAGTCATTGGCCATGATGGAGTACAGCCTTGAAAAGTTTTATTTGGATAAAAGAACCCTGATATTTGTTTTAAAGCGTAGTACCTATTCTATCAGAGCCAAACAGCTATGTGGATGTAAACAAACCAACATTGGTTCTTAAGAGCTGGTGGAGGCAGATGAAAAGACATACAGATTATATACATGCATGTATGATGGGCTTTTAGTTTCTGTGTATCAAATATCAAATAGCTGGATGCCTTTCCTAACACCAACCACACAACAGTGGATTGAGTCCATTTTACGTGGCACAAGCACAGATGAGGTCAGTTTTGGCATGGTTTTTACAGTTGGATGCCCTTCCAAACACCAACCACTTTACAGTGTGGACTTGATGCCTTTTATCATCTTCATCATCATCATCATCATTGTTTAGCGTCCGCTTTCCATGCTGGCATGGGTTGGACAGTTCAACTGGGGTCTGGGAAGCCAGAAGGCCGCACCAGGCCCAGTCTGATCTGGCAGTGTTTCTATGGCTGGATGCCCTTCCTAACGCTAACCACTCCATGAGTGTAGTGGGTGCTTTTTACGTGCCAGACGAGGCTGGCAAACGACCACGATCGGATGGTGCTTTTTACGTGCCACCGGCACGGATGCCAGGCGAGGCTGGCAATGGCCACAATCGGATGGTGCTTTTTACGTGCCACCGGCACAGAGGCCAGGCGAGGCTGGCAACGGCCACGATCGGATGGTGCTTTTTACGTGCCACCGGCACACAGGCCAGGCGAGGCTGGCAACAGCCACGATCGGATGGTGCTTTTTACGTGCCAGTGGCACAGAGGCCAGGCGAGGCTGGCAACGGCCACGATCGGATGGTGATTTTTACGTGCCAGTGGCACCAAATAACTTATAAGACAAAGATCCCTTGAAAGTGAAGGGTGAATTGGAGGAGGTGATCTTGTGTCAGCTGATGAAAGGTTAGAGTGTGACAGAGAGACAGAAACAGGTGTGTTGCTGTGGAGGAGTTACATGGTTACTCAGCCAGAGAGAGGGAGCGTGTCTGATGAAGGATGAGGACAGAAACAGGTGTGTGCTGCTGTAAAGGAGATAAATGGTTAACTATCCTGAGGGAAGAGTAAGAGAAGGAAAGAGAGAGCAGGAGAGAGAGATGGTGGTGAATTAGATTTAAATTGTAGAAAGACTATGTTCTGACATCATTGCAGTAATTTCTCAGTCAGTTAATCAAAGCTGTGGTTATTGTGTGTGTGTGTGTGTAATAAATGTTTTGTTAATTATTGCATATTGTGCTTGATGTCAGCACCCAAAAGGGTCATACTGACTATAGAAGTGTACCAACTGTTGATATATTTATTTTTGTCTGGCAAATACCATTTGATATTCCCTATCACCTCTGCTATTGCTTTTTTCTTTTTTTTGTCTCTCTCTCTCTTGCTGGAGATATTTCACTCTTCTTTCTCTGTCTGTCTGTCCGTCGCTCTCTCTTGCTCATGAGATTTTCCTTTCTCTTTCACATTCTTTTTACTTGTATGTGTGTATGCATGAATGTGTGTGTATGTCTGTATGTGTGAATGTATATATAAATGTTTGTGTATGTATGTATATGCATGCTTATGTATGTCTGGATGAACATATATATATATATATGCAATAGGTGAATGATGGTATGTATATATGAATATCTGTGTGTGTGTATATATATATGCAATAGGTGAATGATGGTATGTATATATGAATATCTGTGTGTGTGTATATATATATGCAATAGGTGAATGATGGTATGTATATATGAATATCTGTGTGTGTGTATATATATATGCAATAGGTGAATGATGGTATGTATATATGAATATCTGTGTGTGTGTATATATATATGCAATAGGTGAATGATGGTATGTATATATGAATATCTGTGTGTGTGTGTATATATATATATGCAATACGTGAACGATGGTATGTATGTATATATATATATATATATATATATATATGCAATATGGGAATGATGGTATATATATATATATGGATATCAGTGTGTGTGTGTGTGTGTGTGTGTGTGTGTGTGTATATGCAATAGGTGAATGATGGCATGTATATATGAATATCTGTGTGTGTATGTATGTATATATATATATATATATATCCATTTAACCCTGTATATAAACCAGTGAAATAATATTTGTGACTTCACTCGAAAGTTATATTGCTACTGTGCATGGTAATGAAGATAAGGTCGTACTGATAGCCTGGTAACTGGAGTTGCTGCTCTACTGACTTTATTATTATTATTATTATTATTATTATTATTATCATTATTATTATTATTATTATTATTATTATTATTTTCATCTTTATACATTGACACAATCTCTAGAATTAAATTACAGTGTAAAACAGGGGGTGGGGCGATATGAGCGAAACAGTGCCGGGTCGGGTCACAGTGGGGGGTAAGGTGCTGAGCTGAAAAAAAGTGACTACCAGCAAAAGAGCTGGAGCTTGTTGGTTGTGGTTGTGTGCGGAGGAGTGAGGTAGTAGCTGTGGCAGAAGTAGGCCAAAGACTTGGGCGGGCTTGGAGGTAGACTAAGTTAGACCATAGCAGACGAGGAGGACGGCCGACGGAAGGTAGGAGTAGCAGAGCGGTACGAGTTAGACCTCGCTGAGATGTAATAACAAAGGAAAGACCTTTGACTGCTGTTTGGTATTAAACCCAGGATAGCGCGGAAGGAAGGAATGTTTTGGTCTTAAGAGCGAAGTAAAGCTAACAAAGGCATGCGTATGTACAAATCCTAAAAGTACAATTGTATTTCCGTTTAAACAATCTTGCTGTGTGTGTCTCCTTTGTGCGTGTGTATATGTTTAAAGAAACTCAGCCTGTGGTTAGAAGTTTTTGTTTTTTTTTATATATATATATATATATATCTCGTTTCAGTCGTAGGACTGTGGTGGTCATGCTGGAGCACCGTGGAAAGTTTTTTAGTCGAACAAATTGACCCCAGTATTTTTTCTTTCACTTTTTTTTTTTTTAGTGTGGTGTTTATTCCTGTTGGTGTTTTGCGTAACTGCTAAGGTTAGTCACACGAACATAAACTAACACCTGTTTTCAAGTGGTGGAGGAGAGACACATACAAATACACATAGGAATACCTGCATATACACAAACACACACACACACACACACAAGTGTATATATGTCATCATCATCATCGTGTATATATATATATAATATAGAATAAATGTGCCCTTTTTAAAGCCTAGCCAGGCTCATGGGCCCGGTTTCCAGGTTTCTGTGGCGTATGTGTTCCCCAGCTGGATGGGACACCAGTCCATCGCAGAAAATTAAATGCACCCTTTTAAAGCCTAGCCAGGCTCATGGGCCCGGTTTCCCGGTTTCTGTAGCGTATGTGTTCCCCACCTGGACAGGACCCCAGTCCATCGCAGCGTTACTCATTTTTGCCAGCTGAGTGGACTGGAGCAGTGTGAAATGAAGTGTTTTGCTTGAGAACACGTGCCACCCAGTCCAGGAATCGAAACCACAATCTTACGATCATGATGCTGACACCCTTACCACTAAGCCACGCGCCTCCACACACACACACACACATCATCATCATCATCATCATCGATGTATATATATATATATATATATATATCTTACAGACTTATACACACAGTCTATTACCAAATTCAATCTCCTGCATTGTTTACTCATTTGCCGCAGGTGCTGTGCAGTGAGTTTGAACCTGATATCAGACGGTTGCAAAGTGAGCTTTTGAACCACACAGCCCTGCCTGCTTCTAAACCACATACTTTCCTGCTTTTAAACCTTTTTGCTCTGCCTGTCAAGAGTCTTTCCCCATTGATTCCTGTAATTTGATGTGAATCCCGGGAATTTTAAGAGTATAAACATAGGCGCAGGAGTGGCTGTGTGGTAAGTAGCTTGTTTACCAACCTCATGGTTCAGGGTTCAGTCCCACTGCGTGGCACCTTGGGCAAGTGTCTTCTACTATAGCCTCGGGCCGACCAAAGCCTTGTGAGTGGATTTGGTAGACGGAAACTGAAAGAAGCCCGTCGTATATATGTATATATATGTGTGCGTGTATGTTTGTGTTTGTCCCTCTAGCATTGCTTGACAACCGATGCTGGTGTGTTTATGTCCCCGTCACCTAGCGGTTCGGCAAAAGAGACCAATAGAATAAGTACTGGGCTTACAAAAGAATAAGTCCCGGGGTCGAGCTGCTCGATTAAAGGCAGTGCTGCAGCATGGCCACAGTCAAATGACTGAAACAAGTAAAAGAGAGTAAAAGAGTATAGGAATGTGATGTTTTCTATTTTTCTGAGGGGGTGGGCAGGTCATTAAATCGTTTCCATCGTAGTTTTGGGGTGACAAATTTAAGGAGAAAAGTTACATAAATCAATTTCATGTATGTCAGTATTTGACCAGGTGTGAAGGGGCATGGCTCAGTGGTTAGAGTGTTGGGCTCACAATCAAGAGGTAGTGAGTTCAATTTCTAGGCTGGGCTGTGTGTTGTGTTCTTGAGCAAGACAGGGAGAGGCTCATTGATTCCATTGACCCAGTGTTTGATTTATTCTCGATTTTATCAACCTTGGTAGGATGAAAGGCAAAGGCAACAGTTGATTGTATGAGGATTTGAGCTCAAAATATGAAACAAGCTGTGGTTAAGAGGCTTGCTTCCCAAACCTGTGATTCTGGGTTCAGTCCTAATGCGAGGCACCTTAGAATCGAACTTTTTTGAGTTGAACTGTGTCTGTTAATGTGTTGAAGTTTATTAGTAGGTTGCTCGACCTGCTTGAAATAGCAGCCAAATTCCCCTCATATCACAGTGATGTCTTAGCCCCTTAGTGTTCAGATTATTCCATCAAACATAATGCTTATTGATTCCCATTGATTTGAATTAATCATGCATTATCTCATATCTTCAAGATCTTGATGGTGTAATTACTTAATTTAGAATAGCATTGTAGGGTAGGTGTGAGAGCCTGGATCTGGTCAGTTTGAACATAAAACAGGTTAAATATTTTGGCCGAATATGGCCGGTTTAGATACTAAAGGGTTAAAAGAAATCTTTGTCTCTGTCACTCAGCCTGCTAGAATATGCTTCCTTAACCCTTTAGCATTTAAACCAGCCATGTCCTACCAAAATATTCTACCTTGTTCAAACTGGCCAGATCTAACTTCTTATACCAACTCTACAATATCATTCTAACAAATTAACAGTTACCTCATCAAAATCTCATAACCACAAAATAAGGCATGATTAAATCAAAACAATCATCATCATCATCGTTTAACGTCTGCTTTCCATGCTAGCATGGGTTGGACGGTGCAACTGGGGTCTGGGAAGCCAGAAGGCTGCACCAGGCTCCAATCTTGATCTGGCAATGTTTCTACAGCTGGATGCCCTTCCTAACGCCAACCACTCCGTGAGTGTAGTGGGTGCTTTTTATGTGCCAGTCGAGGCTGGCAAACGACCACGATCGGATGGTGCTTTTTATGTGCCACCGGCACGGAGGCCAGTCAGGGCGGCGCTGGCTACGGCCACGTTCGGATGGTTCTCTAGCTACAAATTCCATTGATGTTGCTCAATTGTGATTTTGATTTTCAACAATGTGAATAAAAAAAAAAGCATTATTTTTGACAGAATAATGCGACTGCTAAAGAGTTAACCCTTTCGTTACCGTATTTATTTTTGAGATGCTCTGTGTTTCTTTCAATTAATTTTAGATATAACAAAGAATTTAGTAAAATAACTTAGTTATCATTAAGCTAGTGTTAGGGACATAAATTGTGACTAAGGTTTGGTGGAAGATTTTAATCCAAAACTTATGAAAACAAGACATTTGTACTCAGAGCCAGAGCCGGGTTAGTAACAAAAGGGTTAAACCAGCCAGATTGAGCTCAAAATGTTCAAACTGATCGGATCTGACCTCTCACACCTACCCAACAATGTCATTCAAAAAGAAAAGCTGCAAAATAATGCATGATTAACAATGTGAATGAATGGAGATTAATCTGAGGGCTAATGGGTTAATGCCCATCCTGTTATTTGTGTTGAGCCGGTGACAACCTTCTTTATGATTTATTCAAAGCGTTTAAATATATCTTTGTCACTGATATACCATTATCAATTTGAAGTAAAAGCCTAGTTTCATAATCGCCTCCTCTCTCCTGCACACCTCCACAAAAGAAAGATTTCTTCACACCCACCTCCTCCAACTCATACCTACTGAGATGGGAGCAGAAGTGAAGGCTTTAGTGACAGTTTAATTACCCCTTTTATTCAGAATGTTTGGTCAATTGGTAGTTTGATCCCCCTTATCAAGTATGGTATAATTTAGGTAGAGGGACAGTTAAATTTAGGGGGAAGGGGAAAAGCTTTGCCCTTTAGCACTTGAAAAATATTCGTAGTTGCCTGCCTAATTAGCTATATAAATTATAGCTTTAAATATGTACCATTTCATTATACAATGTGTGTCTGAGCTATCATGAAAGCCTCTTCTCTGTCTGGTCCAGTGGAACCTGTATTCTCAATGTTTTGTGATCTCCTCATTTGCTGTGCTCCTTTCTCGAATTTCCTCACTCCAGATATGCTCCCATAATGATATGCTCCCTAATTCCTAGCATGGACCATTCCATGGCCCTTTGTGTTGTGACAGTCAAGGCTGATCTGGAACCCGCCCCCATATCTACGGCGTTTGCCGCTGGAATAGGGAGTGGTTGGAGATCACGCGGTCATTAGCCTCAGATCGGCAGGTTTGGTCAGCGTTTGTGAGAGATGCAGCATTGAGGATGGATGAAACCAGCTCAACCCACCCCGGGTGAATGCTGTCTCAAGTCAAGTCAAGATGTCTCACTTGCATATAAAGAGCATGGGTAGGATGGTGCCATTGAAGCCTGCCTAATAGGATAAAGATACAGTCCCCTTACAAAAAGACGGGATGGTCATGACTGGAATGCCTTTGATTGTAGGTCTGCTTCATGAGGACTGACATGGGTTTAACCAGTAACAACAATACTGTGTTGTACCACGTCCGAGAGAGGAGGGTACAATTTTCAACTTGTTTACTGCTGGTAATGCTACCTGCAGAATGACTAGGTAATCAAAGCTTTGTGAATGGATTTGGTAGACGGAAACTGAAAGAAGCCTCTCGTGTGCATGTATGTGTCTGTTTGCCCTTTCCCCCACCATTTGACAACTGGTGTTGGTGTGTTTACATTCACATGATGTAGTGGTTTGGCAAAAGAGACCAATACAATACTCTTTACTCTTTTACATGTTTCAGTCATTTGACTGCGGCCATGCTGGAGCATCGCCTTTAATCAAGCAACTCGACCCTGGGACTTATTCTTTGTAAGCCCAGTACTTATTCTATCGGTCTCTTTTGCTGAACCGCTAAGTGACGGGGACATAAACGCACCACATCGGTTGTCAAGCAATGTTGGATGGGACCAACACAGACACGCAAACATACACACACACACACGTATATATATATATACATATATACAACGAGCTTCTTTCAGTTTTCGTCTACCAAATCCACTCACAAGGCTTTGGTCAGCCCGAGGCTATAGTAGAAGACACTTGCTCAAGGTGCCACGCAGTGGGATTGAACCCGGAACCATGTGGTTGGTAAGCAAGCTACTTACCACACAGCCACTCCTGCGCCTTTTAAGTACCAGGCTTTAAAAAAAAAATCAAAAAATGTACTGCGATTGATTGATTCGATGAATAATTCTTCAAGGCAGTGCCCCAGCATGGCCACAAGTCAAGGGACAAACAAGTAATAGATAAAAGGTAAAACATATACATATATGCATTAATGTCTTTTTTCTTTTGTGTTCAATTAATGGTAATTTCCTTAGTCAGCTGACGTAGAATCAAAGAGATTCATCTATGAAGAATGGGTCTGATGGAAAAATTCAGTTCCCAGACAGTATATAACAATAGACACAAAGTAGATAGTAGTCATTACCAAGACCTGTAGTTTCAGCTACCGTTAGCGGTATATCGGTTCTGTATTGGTGTGATATAGGTTTTAGCGTTAGACTGTTGGAATATGGTGGTTTTGATGTCATCACTGGTGGTCATTGTTCACACTGAATTGTATATACGCATGCATACACACGTGTATGCGTGCGTATATAGGTGTGTTTGTGTGCATGTGTAGGTGTCTATATGCATGCATGTATGTGTGTATAGGTGTGTGTGCACGTGTGTACATACATGCATATGAATATATATGTATATATATGTATATATGTATATGTATGTAGGTATATGTATGTATATATGTATGTATGTATATATGTATGTATGTATATATGTATGTATGTATATGTATGTATATATGTATATGTATGTATGTATATATATGTATATGTATATATATATGTGTATGTATGTATGTATGTATGTATGTATGTATGTATATATGTATATATATATGTATGTATGTATAATATATATATATGTATATATATATATGTATGTATGTATAATATATATGTATGTATATATATATATGTATGTATGTATAATATATATGTATAATATATATATATGTATGTATAATATATATGTATAATATATATATATGTATGTATAGTATATATATATGTATGTATAATATATATATATGTATATATATATATATATATATATATGTGTGTGTGTGTGTGTGTGTGTGTGTGTGTATGTATGTGTCTCTATATGTCTCTATATACACACATAGAAATCAATAATGTCAGTCTTATCACCACCTTCGATCCCCACACCCACCCTCTGCTCTATTCTCTTCTATTAGCAATGTCGTACTATAAGCATTAGAATGTTCTATATATTCAACAGCAGTGTAGTCGTAGCTGACACATAGTAATCATGCATTACTGATTTTTACCATTCCAATCTATTCAGTTCTTAGCAGTCTTTTTCATTCTAGCCATTTTAACGAGCCATTTACATTTTACTGATGGCATCACAATGGTCTGTTGACAACATAGCTGTTGAGCTGTTGTTGTTATTGTTGTTGTTGGTGTTGTTATATATAGCCCCTATTTTAGCACTGTTGAGCACACAATCCTATAATTAAAGGGTTTTTTTATTTGTGTTTTTTTCTTTTTTTGGGAGGTGGTATAATGTATCCAGAACTAAATTAGCCAGTGTGTGCCCCGCCCCTTAAAAAAAAAAAACAGTATCTTTTATTTTTTAACCCTTTCGTTACTGTATTTATTTTGAGATGCTCCGTGTTTCTTTAAATTATTTAAAATATAACAATGAATTTAGTAGAATAACTTATCATTAAGCTAGTGTTAGGAACATAAATTGTGACAAAGGTTTGGTGGAAGATTTTAATTCAGAACTTTTGAAAACAAGACATTTGTACTACAGAGCCAGAGACCGTTTCAGCCAGGTTGGTATCAAAAGGGTTAAATATAATAAAGAATTTAGTAAAATAACTTAGTTATCGTTAGCTAGTGTTAGGAACATAAATTGCAACTAAGGTTTGGTGGTATATTTTAATGAAAAACTTATGAAAACAAGACATTTATACTACAGAGCCAGAGCTGGTTTTGGCCGGGTTGGTAACGAAAGGGTTAATTGTTTCAGCTGTTGGTTTGTGGCCATGCTGAGGTACTGCCTTAACCCTTTTGTTACTGTATTTATTTTGAGATGCTCTGTATTTCTTTCAATTACTTCAAATATAACAAAGAATTTAGTAAAATAACTTAGTTATCATTCAGCTAGTGTTAGGAACATAAATTGTGACTAAGGTTTGGTGGAAGATTTTAATTCAAAACTTATGAAAACAAGACATTTGTAGCCAGAGCCAGTTTCAGCCGGGTTGGTAACAAAGGAGTTAAAGAGTTTTAGTTGTACAAATTAAACCTTCTTCTTCTTCTTACAGCATTCACCCGGGGTGGGTTGAGCTGGCTTCATTCATCCTCAATGCTGCATCTCTCACAAACGCCGACCAGGCCTGGCGATTTGAGGTTAACGACTGCGTGATCTCCAACCACTCCTTATTCCAGCGGTGAACGCCGTAGATATGGGGGCCTAGGTTGGGTTCCAGGTCAGCCTTGACTGTCATCAGCCAGGTTTTTCGTTGTCCACCACATCGCTTTCGCCAACCCTGAAGGGGAGCTGGGGCAATTGCTTCATAGGTTGGGTTCCAGATCAGCCTTGACCATCATCAGCCAGGTTTTTCGTTGTCCACCACATCACTTTCACCAACCCTGAAGGGGAGCTGGGGCAATTGCTTGGTAGATGAATTCCCCTGGTTGACGACAGAGGGCATGACCCCAGCCAACGCAGACATCTTGTTAGGATGACTTGTCACACATGTACAAATTAACCCTAGTACTTATTTTTCTGTTTTTAAACTGTGGTACTTGCCAATCACTGTTGCTTACAGGGGTGCAAACAAACAAACATCAGTTGTCAAGTGGTTGTGAGTCGGGGAGAAACAACGCATAATGCATATATAACTGGTGCTCTTTCACTTATAATGATGAGTGTTACAGGTGATCCAATTAATGCAACACCCTGCATGTGAAATTAACATGCAGGTGGTTGAGTACTCCACGAACATGCATGCCCTTAATGTAGTTCTCGGAGAGATTCAGTTTGACACAGAATGTGACAAGGCTGGGCCTTTAAAATACAGGTACAACCCTTTTTTGCCTGCTTAGTGGACTGGAGCAATGTGAAATAAAGTGTCTTGCTCAAGGACACGCCATGCTGCCAGGAATCAAACTCACAACCTTACAATCCTGAGCTGAATACCCTAACCACTACGCCATGCACCTTCACTGCAAATTCTACCAAAATCGCTCAAAAGGTATTGTTAAACCAGGGGTTATAGTTGAAGATGCCCAAGGTGCCATGCT
>NC_043024.1:8006249-8036249 GCF_006345805.1 Octopus sinensis
TCTAGCAGATTGTGTGACTGTGTATCATGTTTAATGTCACACAGTCATACCTATGCCTATATTAAATAAAATGATTTTTGTCCTACTTGCATAGGTTGGACAGAGTTTATTGAGGCAGATTTTCTATGTTTGGATACATTCCAGTCACCTACGTTTACTGGTTTTCCAAAAGGAGGTAATATTTCTCCATGGTAAGGCGCAAGCTGATAGAATCGTTAGCACGCTGGACGAAATGCGTAGCCGTATTTCGTCTGCTGTTATGTTCCGAGTTCAAATTCCGCCGAGGTCAACTTTGCCTTTCATCCTTTCGGGGTCGACTAAATAAGTACCAGTTACGCACTAGGGTCGATGTAATCGACTTAGTCCCTTTGTCTGTCCTTGTTTGTCCCCTCTATATTTAGCCCCTTGTGGGCAATAAAGAATTAAATATTTCTCCATGGCCAGACATGATTTTGCAGAATATTGGAAATGATTGACATTCATTTACAACAATCACATAATGTCAAAACAAAGTAACTGGCGGTGCCCCAGCATGGCCACAGCTCGTGAGCTGAAACTAGATAAAATAAAAAATAAAATAAAAATAACACACCTAGGCGCCGGAGTGGCTGTGTGGTAATTAGCTTGTTTACCAACCACATCGTTCCGGGTTCAGTCCCACTGCATGGCACCTTGGGCAAGAGTCTTCTACTATAGCTCGGGCCGACCAAAGCCTTGTGAGTGGATTTGGTAGACAGAAACTGAAAGAAGCCCGTCGTATATATGTATATATTTATGCGTGTTATATGTTTGTGTGTCTGTGTTTGTCCCCTAGCATTACTTGACAACCGATGCTGGTGTGTTTATGTCCCCGTTACTTAGCGGTTCAGCAAAAGACCTATAGAATAAGTACTGGGCTTACAAAAGAATAAGTCCGGGGTCGAGTTGCTCGATTAAAGGCGGTGCTCCAGCATGGCCGCAGTCAAAATGACTGAAACAAGTAAAAAGAGAAAAAGAGAGAGAGACCTTCATGTGTCATACTTTTTTTCTTTTAAGATAGTAAAGTGGGTGAGTTGAGGGAATTTTGGCTGCTTCTTCTAGCAGATTGTGTGACTGTGTATCATGTTTATTATTGATGAGAGCATTACATTTAATTCAGGTAACTATCTCTGGCCTATTTTTATACCTGTCTGTGAGCCAGCTGCTCAATGTCACAGCTAATTCAATGTGTGTGTATGTCATTTGTATTCTTATTTGTCCAATTGGGATCAGGGATAATGTTTAGGTATTTCTATGCCTTTGTGCTTTGAAATTAGACATATTGTTAGCATTGAATTGATGTTGTATCTGTAGTTGTTCTCATGTTATATACCTCACACTCGTGTGGGAGAGCTGCTGGGTGTGGGATAACAGACAGGATGATTTAATTGAAGAAACTGGCCTGATAGATAAGATACTAGTCTGGGCTGTTGTCTCGTGAGACTGTAAAATAGAGTTTCAGTTTACTTAGTTGATGAAATGAATTTAGCAGTCTCCCTGGGAAAGTTTATCATTATCATCATGATCATCATCATCATCATCACCACTGATTTAACGTACACTTCTGCCGGTGGCATGTAAGAGAACCATCCGAACGTGACCGTAGCCAGCACCGCATCGACTGGCCTCCGTGCCAGTGGCACGTAACAAACACCATCCGATCGTGGCCGTTGCCAGCCTCGCCTGGCCTCCATACCGGTGGCACGTAAAAAGCACCATCCGATCGTGGCCGTTGCCAGCCTCGCCTGGCCTCCTTGCTGGTGGCATGTAAAAAGCACCCACTACACTCACGGAGTGGTTGGTGTTAGGAAGGGCATCCAGCCGTAGAAACACTGCCAGATCAGACTGGGCCTGGTGCAGCCTTCGGGCTTCCCAGACCCCAGTTGAACCGTCCAACCCATGCTAGCATGGAAAGCGGACGTTAAACGATGATGATGATTCTCTATGCTTGCATGGATCAAATGGAATTCATTGAGGCAGATATTCTAGGGCCGGATGCTCATCTTGTCATTAACCCTCATCTGTTTCCAAGCAAGGTGGTATGTTCCCTAGACTGCACATGTTTTCTTGGAATAATGGAAAGGAATGACCCTGCTTATGTGACTTGTGTGATGCTCATTTGCATCTATAATGTAATTTCAAGGCAAGTAGATACTAACACACACACAGACACACACACACATGATATTCTTCTTTCGGTTTCCATATACTGGACACTTGCCAAAGGCAGCATGCTGTGGGACTGAATCTGAAGCTATGTGGTTTCGCCTTTACAGCCATTGTAGAATTCAGCATGAAAAAGGACCATTTCTCGGTAAATATTTTATAATAAGGGTTCAGCAAAGATTTGCTTTACCACATGCCGAAGTATATATATATATATATATATATATATATATACATGTGTGTATATATATATACAATTATAACAATGAGGGTCTTTGCAACAAGTTGCTAGACCACATACCGAAAGTTTTAGAAATAGCAGTCCTCTTGTTGCAAAGACCCTCATTGTTATAATTATATAAACTTTTACCGAATATGGTCCTTTTCCATACCAAAATATTATTAAATTAATTATATTTCACCAAGGTGCCACGCATTGGGACTGAACCTGGAACCATGTGGTTGGTAAACAAGCTACTTACCACACAGCCACTCCTGTGCTAAAAAAAAAAAAAAAAAGAAGTATAGTGTTTGATTTGTACAACTAAACCTTTGGTGGTGGTGCCTCAGCGTAACCACAGTCTAGTAACTGAAACAAATAACAAAATAAGATAAATGATAGCAACAAAGAAAAGACAAAAAAAAAAAACTTAATCTATTTGATCAGCAAAAATTAAGTATTAATTATACTTGCTGTGCATTGATAAAATTACTAGATTTGCTCACAGCAGAAGAAAGTGTTAACATTAATAAAATTAATAAAACTCAACGAGGAACAGGAAGATGAAGATTAATTTGATGAACAGAAATGAAGTGTTCTATACTTTCTGCTCTGTATTTACTGTTTTATCTTGTATTAATATGATGTACCTGCTGTTAACACACCTGGAACACTGGTTTCCACTATCTACATCCTGGTGGTGGTGGAGACAAGCTCAAACATGTAGCCATCCCACGCACACATACACACAATATTATCGCCATCATTTTAGCTTCCAGTTTGTCCACTTTTGCTTGAGTTGGTTGGAGTTTATTAGAGCAGATTTTCTATAGCTGGATACCCTTCCTATCATCAACACTTACCTGTTTCCAAGTAAGGTAAATATTGCGAATGATTCTCCTTTACGGCAGCGAGTCATGGTCAGTGAGGGTGGAAGATATTAAGTGACTAGAATCCTTCTATCACCTCTGTCTATGCTGCATCCTTCGTGTCTGATGGCATCACTTTGACTCCAACAATTCGGTGCAACACCAGTGCAGAATCACATCTCTCCGACAAGCCATCCTAACGAGACGTCTGCAATGGCTGGGTCATGCCCTCCATCGTCAACCAGGAGAATTCATCTACAAAGCAATTGCCCCAGCTCCCCTTCAGGGTTGGCAAAAGCGATGTGGTGGACAACGAAAGACCTGGCTGATGACAGTCAAGGCTGATTTGGAACCCAACCTAGGCCCCCATATCTACGGCGTTCGCTGCTGGAATAAGGAGTGGTTGGAGATCATGTGGTCGTTAGCTTCAAATTGCCAGGCCTGGTCGGCGTTTGTGAGAGATGCAGCATTGAGGATGAATGAAGTCAGCTCAACCCACTCCGGGTGAATGCTGTCTCAAGTCAAGAAGAAGGTAAATATTTCCTCATTGTCAGACGTATTCTTGCAGAATATTGGAAATGAAGAATGATACTGCTTGAATGACTGACAATCGTTTACAACCACATGGAGGCACATGGCTTAGTGGTTAGAGCAGCGGACTCGCGGTCGTGGGATCGTGGGTTCGAATTTCAGACCGGGCGATGTGTGTTTATGAGCGGCTCCAGCAGAAGGTAATGGCGAAACTTCTGCTGACTCTTTCGCCACAACTTTCTCTCCCTCTTTTCTTCTGCATCTTGCAGCTCACCTGCGACGGACCAGCGTCCCGTCCAGGTGGAGGAACCTATACGCCAAGGAAACCGGGAAACCGGCCCTTATGAGCCAGGCATGGCTCGAGAAGGAACAAACAACAACCATGCAGTGTCAAGACATGGAGACATACACACACATGCATCATCATCATTGTTCGACCGTGGTCGAGACAATGGAATTTACTATGTTACGCCAGACTTCACGGTCCATCATAGCATTACGGAAGTCCTGTTATTGGATGCCTGTATCCCTGGAGATTATATCAGGGTAGGAGAGTGTGCGCCCTCTGGTATTGCGAGCAGATGGCACACACATGCACACACATAGATGATGGACGTCTTTTAGTTTCTACCTACTAAATTCACTCACAAAGCTTTTGTTTACTGGGAGCAGTAGCAGAAGACCCTTGTCCAGAGTGCCATGCAGTGGGACTGAACTCAAAACTGTGTGACTAGGAAGCAAACTTCTCACCACACATGCACACCTCTGTCTGTGTGTGTGTGTGGTGTGTGTGTGTATACACATAACGAGCTTCTGCACAGTTTCCATTTACCAAATTCCCCTTGCAAGACATTGGTTGTCCTGATGGCTTTAGTCACAGACATTTGCCCAGGGTGGTGTGGAGTGGGACTAAACCCTGAAACCAGGAAGCCATGTGGTTGCAAAGCCTGCTTCTTAACCACAGCCATGTCTGCATAAATGATGTTTTTTATGCTTTCTGCTCTGTATTTACTCTCTTTTACTTGTTTCAGTCATTTGACTGTGGCCATGCTGGAGCACCGCCTTTAGTCGAGCAAATCGACCCCGGGACTTATTCTTTGTAAGCTCAGTACTTATTCTATCGGTCTCTTTTGCTGAACCGCTAAGTTACGGGGACGTAAACACACCAGCATCATTTGTCAAGCAATGCTTGGGGGACAAACACAGACACACAAACACACACACACATATACATATATACGACAGGCTTCTTTCAGTTTCCGTCTACCAAATCCACTCACAAGGCATTGGTCGGCCCGGGGCTATAGTAGAAGACACTTGCCCAAGGTGCCACACAGTGGAACTGAACCTGGAACCATGTGGTTGGTTAGCAGACTATTTACTGTATTATTTTTGTATTAATTTGGACTACCTGCTGTTAACACACCTGGGACAGTAGATTTTTTTTCTTTACCCACCTGCTGAGAAAAAAAAAAAAGCTTTTATTATCAACACCTTATAAGGGGCAGCATAGTTTCTTTTCTTTCCTTTCTGTTGAATATTTGTTGGAGGGAGGACTCCCCCCACCCCTTATCAAGACAGTGTTCCCTTTCCTTTCTTCCTACTTGACTACCCATCCATGACCTAAAAGTTGAAATCTACTTTCTCAGCCTGATGCCATGTTGTTTCCTTTGTGCTGCTAAGATTTGTTGAAGTCCCTTCTCTTCATGTCCCTGCTATTGTTCCATGTGCTGCTGGTGCTGTTTAACCTTGAGCTGATCCTCAATGAGCAGGCCTATGATCAAAAGTAGTTCATACTGTTGCTTTGGGGGTGGGGTTGAGTAAGAGGCATACTGTAACTCAAACTACAATGTCTAGTCTGTCTTATTTCTTCTTAGTGTGATTTCAGGGAAATTTGGCTCCTATTTCTAGCAGTGTGGGCAACCACATGGTGGTTCTCTCTTTCGCTTTCTTTTACTCTCTTTTACTTGTGTCAGTCATTTGACTGCGGCCATGCTGGAGCACTGCCTTTAGTCAAGTAAATCGACCACAGGACTTAAATTTTGTAAGCCTGGTACTTATTCTATCGGTCTCTTTTGCCGAACCGCTAAGTTACGGGAATGTAATCACATCAGCATCGGTTGTCAAGCAATGCTAGGGGGACAAACACAGACACACAAACATATACATACACACACATACATATACATATATACGATGGGCTTCTTTCAGTTTCCGTCTACCAAATCTACTCACAATGCTTTGGTTGGCCTGAGGCTATAGTAGAAGACACTTGCCCGAGGTGCCACACAGTGGGACTGAACCCGGAACCATGTGGTTGGTAAACAAGCTACTTACCACACAGCCACTCCTGCGCTTATACTGTAACCGAAGCTAATATATACAATCTGTCTTATTTTTTCTTAGTGTGATTTCAGAGAAATTTGGCTGCTATTTCTAGCAGTGTGAGCAACCACATGGAGGTTCTCTTTTTTCGCTTGTATTTTTATTTTTATTGCTTTGAAGCTAGTGGGTGGAGTAGCTCAGTGTTTGTTATGAAAGTTTGTGGGGAGGGTAGAACCCATGAGATTGAAAAGGGGACATACAAATTGTTATGTTTAACAACATTAACCCATTTAATACAAAACTACCTGAGACTGCCCCCAGGTTCAGTCTTACAAACTTTTTTACTTCTATGCGATTGAAATCAAAACCTTCCACCAGAATTTCACGTTAATTTATGTTCAAAACACCAACTTAATAATGAGTTCATCATCATCATCATCGTTTAGCATCCGCTTCTATGCTGGCATGGGTTGGACGTATCAACTGGGGTCTGGGAAGCCAGAAGGCTGCACCAGGCCCGGTCTGATCTGGCAATGTTTCTACAGCTGGATGCCCTTCCTAACGCCAACCACTCCGTGAGTGTAGTGGGTGCTTTTTACGTGCCACAGGCACAGGTGCCAGGCCAGACTGGCCATGATCGGATGGTGCTTTTTACGTGCCACCTGTAAAGGTGCCAGATGAGGCTGGCAACGGCCACGATCGGATGGTGCTTTTTATGTGTCACAGACACAGGTGCCAGATGAAGCTGGCAAATGGCCACGATCAGATGGTGCTTTTTACGTGCCACCGGCACGGAGGTTAGGCGAGGCTGGCAACGGCCACGATCGGATGGTGCTTTTTACATGCCACCAGCACGGAGGCCAGTCGGGGTGGCGCTGGCAACGGCCACGTTCGGATGGGTCTCTTATGTGCCACCGGCACTAGTATCACAGCTACTATTTCCATTGATGTTGATCGATTTTGAATTCGAAAATAAACTGAATCAAAGGCAGTGTATTTTAACAGAAATTAATGGTATCAAAAAGGTTGACGTGAAATCTATTAAAAATTCTGGATCTTGTTAAGTTTCTTCTAACCACTGGAAAGTTTTTCAAGTTTCCAGTAGATTATTTTTTTAAAAAATAGTTTTGGTGTAGCTTTTTTATATGCTGATGACAAAAATCAAATTAATTTTTTTTTTCTAGAAATTAATCATAAAGAACTTACAAGTTCTGTGTGTACTGATCTTTATGGCAATAGAGATCAGTGTACATAAAACTTTTACATAGTCTCTTGATCTGCTAGAAATAGCATCTTTGGAACAATTGGTTACCACCTTTTTCTTGTAAGCAGTCAAGAATCTAGACTTGTTTGACTAAAATAAACTTTAAATGCTTGTAATTTCTTTATTAATTTCTACAAAAAAAAAAAAATCAACTTTTGTCATCTCTATATATAAACGGCAAAATGTCTGTGTGTGTGTCCTTTATACAAATCCACAATTTTTCAGTTTGAGGGCTCACACTTTCTATGGTCATTCAAAGGGTGGTTGTGCACATCTCTACATTTCCCCAGTCACCCCGCAAAGCCATTAAAAAATCAATAGAAGTGACTTTTTAAAAAAAATTTCTATCCAAAACCCAATGAAAATGCCAGAAACTTGATATGCCAATTGAATGCCAGCTAGCTGTATGTGATTGGTCGGAGATTTGGACAGTACTCGTGTGTATGTGTGCACGCACACAGCTGTATATGCATGCACTAGCACTATGACCCGGCGTTGCTGAGTCATAGTGCTAGTCAACATATAAAACTATATCAAAAGTACATTTTTTGAAAAACTAATCTGGTGAAAATTTGAAAAAACTTAGTGGTTGGAAGAGATTTAACAAAATACAAAATTATTCATCAAGATTCCATGTTAATTTATGCACAGATATGTTAATCTGTGCACATTGGCGCAGGAGTGGCTGTGTGGTAAGTAGCTTGTTTACCAACCACATTGTTCTGGGTTCAGTCCCACTGCGTGGCACCTTGAGCAAGTGTCTTCTACTATAGCTTCGGGCTGACCAAAGCCTTGTGAGTGGATTTGGTAGACGGAAACTGAAAGAAGCCCGTCATATATATGTATATATATATATGCGTGTGTGTATATGTTTGTGTGTCTGTGTTTGTCCCCCTAGCATTGCTTGACAACCGATGCTGGTGTGTTTATGCCCCCCCCCCCGTTACTTAGCGGTTCGACAGATGAGACCGATAGAACAAGTACTGGGTTTACGAAAGAATAAGTCCCGGGGTCGATTTGCTCGATTAAAGGTACTGCTCCAGCATGGCCGCAGTCAAAATGACTGAAACAAGTAAAAAGAAAAAAAGAAAGAAACTACAAATGGACACAAAAACGATGATCAGTTGTTGTGTACCCCCCAAGTTTGTTTTCGTCAAACGGCTCTAAGATGTTAGTGGGAAACCGAAAGTTATGGCTGCTATTTCTAGCAGGCTGAACGACTACTTAGAGGACTCCTTCATTGCTTTATTTTATTTCTATCAGTCAATCAGAGAGGGTAGTTATTTCCCCCCCCCCCACCTCCCACATAGTTGAGACTGATGTGGCTGATTGCATGTCTAGTCTATTCTTCTTATATGTACAGGGAGGGTCAAAGCTGTAAAACCAAAATCTATACATTGATGCCTGCTTTTTGTGTTTTTTGTCTTTTTTTTCATTCCCTCTTGCATAAGATTCTTTTATTTTCAAACCTGAAACCTAATCAACATCATCTTAGCGTTTCTTCTATTATTAACACAAAATGCCAGAGTGGAAACGTTCGCTTTGCTCTTCGTTACCCCCCCCCCCCCCGTTAGTTTTCTGGAAAATAGTCAAGATAAGAGTATACAGAAAAGTACATTCCCCCCCCCCTACTCTTCTTCTTACAACCAACGAAGTTGCTGTAAGCTATCAATCATGTTCTCAACTATCTCTTTGTAATCTGCAACTTCATACGTTTTCAAGAAATTTCCCAACATTAGATTAAAATCTTTAAGTAACTCATCTGAATTCAGCCTCACACATTATCGAACTAAAAATGGTCGTTATTATTCCTTACCACCACCACTAGTTTTTTAATCTCTCTCTATATAAACGGCAGTTTGTCTGTGTGTGTTTCTGTGTGTCTGTCAGGTTGTACCCTCACCCTGACCACGGCTTTCAACCGATTCTGATGAAACTTGACACACACATAGCCCAATGTCATAATTCAAAACTAACGCAGCGAAAATTTTGAAAAGTTCCCCCAGTTCTGAAAAAAATCGATAAATTCGACATGGGGTCGAGAATCAGAAACACAAACCACAGACTGTCTAGGGGACGCAACTCGACCGTTTTAACTCTCAAAAAAAATTTACCATAATTTTTTTCCCATTTTTTTGCTATTTTTTGGCTATAACTCTCTAAAAATGCTTTATAGTTATTTCCCTTACAAATCAGAGCAACACCGGGCGATACTGCTAGTCTGTGATAAAACAAAAACGTTACTCTTTACTCTTTTACTCCTTTACTTGTTTCAGTCATTTGACTGGGGCCATGCTGGAGCACCGCCTTTAGTCGAGCAAATCGATCCCCGGGACTTATTCTTTTGTAAGCCCAGTACTTATTCTATCGGTCTCTTTTGCCGAACAGCTAACTAACAGGGACATAAACACACCAGCATCGGTTGTCAAGCAATGCTAGAGGGACAAACACAGACACACAAACATATATACACACATATGTGACCGCGTGTGTACCGTTGGCGATTTTTTTTTTTGTTTTTTTTCCTCTGCCTTCCCTTCTCCTATGTTTCCGACGAAGAGCTCCGCTCGAAACGTTAAACCCTCCTTCTTTCCTTCTTTCCTGAGCGTCCAATAATACCATATTTGTTCCACGTCCTCGCGTTGTTGTGTTTTTTTGTGCTTTCTTGTTTGGATTAACCATATACATACATATATACGACAGGCTTCTTTCAGTTTCTGTCTACCAAATCCATTCACAAGGCTTTGGTTGGCCCGAGGCTATAGCAGAAGACACTTGCCCAAGATGCCACGCAGTGGGACTGAACCCAGAACCATGTGGCTGGTTAGCAAGCTACCTACCACACAGCCACTCCTGCGCTAGTTTAAAAAAAATTATTGTAATTAAGCTGGTGTTGTGGTGAAATAGATTGTTCATCCTTTGTAATAAGGATCTTAATGCTTTTTTGTTTTCTTATTTCTTATTGTCATCATCATCATTGTTTTAACATTGTCCTCTTTGCCATGCTTGCATGGGTCAGATAGAATTCATTGAAGCAGATTTTCTAAGGCTGAATGCTCTTCCTGTCACCAACCCTCTCGTCTTGTCTTGATACAGCATTCACCCGGGGTGGGTTGAACTGGTTTCATTCATCCTCAGTGGTGCATGCCTCACAAATGCCGACCAGACCTGGCGATTTGAGGCTAACGATAATTTGTGATAAAACAAAAATGTTAACTCTGGGGAAAACAGAGATTAAGGTAATTAAACAATTCTGAGCATTTTCCCTCTTTTTCGATGCCCAGAAATAGGTACAAATTATGCAATAGAAATTTATACAGGGTCAAAGGGCCACCAACCAACAAGAGTACCACAGGACTTTTGTATGTGTAAGATAACATTAAGATAACATGAGCAATCCAATCCATGTTCGACAAAGAAATCTGAATGCTAAAGGGTTAAACATTTTATGAAGTGTGACATTCCTTATAAATGGAAAATGATTAGTCTTGAACAAATTCAAGGAATGTTTTAATTTTTTAATGTTTATTTTATCTAGTTTCAGCTCACGAGCTGTGGCCATGCTGGGGCACCACCATTAAAATAAATACACGCAACGCCCGGTCTGGGAATCGAAACCGCGATCCTCCGACCGCGAGTCTGCTGCCCTAACCACTGGGCTATTACATTTTTTTTTGTTTTTTTTTTTCAATTTTTTTTTCTTTCATAAAGTGTTTATAGTTTAATAGGATTGTTAATATTTTTTTTCCTTTCATTTCAGGTATTGAAAGTGAAAAGTGATGCAACTCAAATAAAGAACGGTGACAAGGCTGATCCTTCAGTGAGCAAAGATGATGACGATGATGAGGAAGACGATAGTAGTGTGTTCAATTTGAACTCGGAAAAGATGGATGTGTTATCAGAGGTATCTCTGTCACCACCAATTTTAACTAAAGAGACCGATCGGAATGGTGGCAATGCTGCTAGCAGCCATGACAACGTTGCTGCCGACACAGAAGCGGCACGCTTACCGTTCAGCGACGATCCTGATGAGAGTGATTCAAACAGGAACAAGTCGCGTCCACCATCGTTAGATAATTATAATGAAGATAGCAAAGAGACTGCAACTGGTGATGGTGGTGGTGGTGATGCAGAGGGTAAGAGTAAAGCAGAGAAAAAGGAGGAGGGAAAAGATGATGATGATGAGGAGGAGGCTGAGGAGGATGCAGGTGAGGGAAAAGGGAAAGGCAAGAGTGCTTTGAGTGTTGGTGATCCCTTGGAGGGCGAGGCTGCTGAACAGAGTCACAGTAAAGGGCCGCCAGAAGAGAAAGATACAAAAGTTGCTGAGGATGAGACAAGTAGACCTGAAGAGACGAGTATGGAGGTGGACGATGCCAAGGAGGTGTCCGGCACCAAGGAAACGGACGCAGCATCAAAGGGAGACGTGAAGATGGAAGTCTCCGAATTGAAAACGGACGAGAAGGTAGCCAAAGAGGCGAGCGGAGAGCCGGCAGATTCGAAAACAGAATCAACAGAAAATAATAACGATAAAGATAAAGATAAAGACGTTAAGGACAAGACGAATGAGGATTTCACCAGTTTAAAGGCGAAATCTGAAAAAAGCGAGAAAGATGAAGAAGCTACTACCACTACTACTACTACTTCTACTTCTGCAGTTGTTGATATTGAAGGAGACGAAGTGAGCAAGGAGCAGAAAGCTGAAGGCGAGGAGAAATCCGAAGACCCGGCGAAAAAAACTGAAGAAGGCAGGATATCTCCCCGCCGTACTAGAAGTCAAAACAAGACAAAGATGATCCCAGCGTCCTACCTCGAAGACATTGATCTTGACGACGAAGAGGAGGAGGACGACTATGATCTGCAGATCACTTCGGTGTCTGGCAAACTAGACATCATGAAAGACAAACAGGTATGCTTGTTAAGTTCTTTTAACTTCCTATATATATATATACCAGCAGTATCGCCTGGCGTTGCTCGGGTTTGTAAGGGAAATAACTATACAGCATTTTTAGAGAGTTATAGCCAAAAAATAGCAAAAAAATGCATTAAAAATGGAAAAAATATGATGGTAAATTTTTTTTTAAATCGTTGACACATCGTAGACATTTTTAGAGAGTTACTTCCCTTTAAAAAAATATGCATGAAAATGGAAAAAAATGATGGTAAATTATTTTAAAAATCGTAGACTCATCGTAGACACGCGCTAATACCCAGAAGGGCTCGATATGAATCACGACCATAAGATACCCGGTTTTGGTTAAACTGCACCGCAAAATGTGGGAGTAGTTAGGAATCTAAATCGAAGGGGACAGACAGTCACACAACTACAGTTTTATATATAAAGATGTGTGTGTGTTTTTGTGTGGTGTGTGTGCACAAGTCCCTTCTTTTGCCCTTCTCCTTCCTCTCTATCTCCTCCTCTCTGTATCGTTTCTTTCTCTTCTCTCTCTCTCTACTCAGTTTCTTCTCTTTCTCTCCTTTCTACCTCTCCTCATTCTTATGTCTCTCTCTACCTCTCGTATGTCTCTCTCTGTCTCTTCTTTCTCTCTAGCCCTTGTTTCTCTCTATTTCTCATTTTTCCTCTATCTCTCTCCCCTTTACTTCTCTCTCTCTGTTCTCCTGTGTTTCTCTCTTTGTCTCTATCTCTCTTTGTTTCTTTGTCTCTCTATCTCTCTTTGTCTCTATCTCTCTATCTCTCTCTTTGTCTCTCTATCTCTCTTTGTCTCTCTATCTCTCTCTGTGTCTCTCTCTCTCTTTGTCTCTCTATCTCTCTTTGTCTCTCTATCTCTCTTTGTCTCTTTCTCTCTCTTTGTCTCTATCTCTCTTTGTCTCTCTATCTCTCTCTTTGTCTCTCTATCTCTCTCTTTGTCTCTCTATCTCTCTCTTTGTCTCTCTATCTCTCTCTTTGTCTCTCTATCTCTCACTTTGTCTCTCTATCTCCCACTTTGTCTCTCTATCTCTCACTTTGTCTCTCTATCTCTCTTTGTCTTTCTATCTCTCTCTTTGTCTCTGTCTCTCTTTGTCTCATTCTGTCTCTATCTACCTTCTGTCTATTTCCTCTTTCTCTTTCCTCTGTATATGTCTCTCTTCTCTACCTCTTCTGTTATCTATATATCTCTGACACTCTTCTCTCTCTATCTCATCTTTCTCTTTATCTCATCCTTCTTTGTATCTCACATTTCTGTATTCCTCATCTCTCTCTCTCTCTACCATCTCACACACACACACACACACACACACACACACACACACACATACACATACACTTCCTGGTTACTGCCATTTCTGAGACTCCTTTAAATCATTGAATCATCAGGTAAAGATCTGCAAACTATCCAATCGCCAATGACCATCCAATCACCAGTGTTGATTAGATCCGTTTAATCACATCTCCAAACAGTCAGTTTGTCTATTATTTTATGATAATTATGTGAACAACTGTGTCATTAATTGCATGCTTCCAACAGATCAGTTGCTGAGTCACTGCCTTTGTGATGGCAGGAGCAGCAAAGGATTGTGGGATTGTCTGCGCAACTCAAGCGGAACGGATGTGGCAATTTCCGTTTCGCAAGCACTGGTTTCTCGTTTTACTGGTCACCGTTTGAAACCCTGTTGGTGCAGACGTGGCCGTGTGGTTAAGGAACTTGTTTCGCAACTATGTTTGGTTTGGGTTCAGTCCCACTGCCCGGCCCCTTGGGCAACTGTCTTCTATTATTATAGCCCCAGGCAGACCAATGCTTTGTGAGTGGATTTCGTTGACAGAAACTGAAAGAAGCCCATAGTGTGTGTATATACACACATATTCTTTTACTCTTTTACTTGTTTCAGTCATTTGACTGCGGCCATGCTGGAGCATCGCTTTTAGTCGAACAAATCGACCCCGGGACTTATTCTTTGTAAGCCTAGTACTTATTCTATCGGTCTGTCTTACCGAACCGCTAAGTTATGGGGACGTAAACACACCAGCATCAGTTGTCAAGCGATGTTGGGGAGACAAACACAGACACACAAACACACACACAGTTGTAGAGTCTTTCATTGAATGATAGAGATAGCATAGGCAGATGGTCAATGACAAATACCGTCATGATGTATGATAAACAAGGACTGTTCTCAACTGTAATTAACCAAGCCTGGACGCTTGGTCAGTGTACTCAAATGTCTAGAAGTCATAGCTGTAACAGTTTAGACTACTGCATCATTATTGTCATCAACCCCTTGACATTACTGTCTCAAATCTTTGGACTCCTAGGACAGGTCAGTTACCTGATTTCCATGGTGATGTGACCAAGATCACAACAATCCTCCCTGAAGTGGGTGGCAGTTTGTTGCAGGATTACGCATTTATAGAAGAGTTGACTGGAGCAACGGGAAATAGTGTTTTGCTCAAAAACACACTGCACTGCCCAGTGCAGAAATTGAAACCAGTCTTGCAATCCCTTGTAATTTTCATCTTTTCATTTTAATACTCACTCCGTTGACAATTTCTTTTCTAAAATATATTTACTTACTCTTTACTCTTTTACTTGTTTCAGTCATTTGACTGTGGCCATGCTGGAGCACCGCCTTTACTTATCTATTTATCCTTTTTTTTTTCTTTTACTATTTTCGCTGCAGTTGCTTAAACGTTCCTCTTCAAAACTCTCGCGTCCTGATGGCTCTTCAGGTAAGTTTTTTTGACTTGGTTCACTGTGTGGTTTTTATGTGTTTTACTTATGTTTATTTTGTGTGTGTGTGAGAGAGAGAGAGAGAGAGAGAGAGATACACAATTCGTGCTGATGTAAAAAGTTCCTAAGAAGCATTTGCAGTTGTATGGTTAACTACATCATAGCCAAAGCAAGCTTTAATTATGCTGTGTTGTTGGATAAGATGACCCTTTTTGATTTACAGCTCTGGGCCTTCAGAAAAAGCAAAGACATTTATTTAAACCCACACATTAAAGGATGAGTAGGTGTGTGTGTGTACTGAAGTGTATTGGCTGTCATTTTCATTTTGGATATGTAGATGGATGGCTGGATGAATAGAGAACTAGGTGTATAGACAACTTACTTGGAAGGTTTGATAGATAGCTAATTAAGCCTATACATGGGTTGAGGAACAAATGGCTAGACTATACATGATTCCAGGGACAGATGGTCAGATGTTTAAGATGGTCTGATTGATGCTGGTTTGGTGTTTAACCCACTTGGACGTATTCCCAGTTTACAAGAATTTCAGTTGATGCTCAAATGAATTCCTGATATAGCAAGAATCGGCAAATACTTAGGTTAGTCTGGTTAAACTAGAACTTGAGGTGGCTATTCTGAATGAACATAGGTTGTCTGTGCAGAATTTCTCTGTTTACAAAAGCTTGCTTGCAAATGGTGCCGTTTCTGGTGGTGGCGCTTTATCTGCTATTTTTTTTTTTACTCGTTTCAGTCATTGGGCTATGGCCATGCTGGGGCACCGCTTTTAAGAGTTTTAAGTCAAACAAATTGACTCTAATACTTTTTTTTTTATTCTAAGTTTGGTACTTATTTTATCAGTATCTTTTGTCAAATTGCTATTACAGGGATGGAAACAAAACATAATATTCACACACACACGTGTGTGTGTGTGTGTGCATATGGTGAGCTTCCTCACAGTTTCCATCCACCAAATTCACTTAAAAAGCATTGGCTAGCTCCAGGCTATTACTCTTTACTCTTTACTCTTTTACTTGTTTCAGTCATTTGACTGCGGCCATGCTGGAGCACCGCCTTTAGTCGGGCAAATCGACCCCGGGACTTACTCTTTGTAAGCCTAGTAATTATTCTATCGGTCTCTCTTTTGCCGAACCGCTAAGTGACGGGGACGTAAACATACCAGCATCGGTTGTCAATCAATGCTAGGGAGACAAACACAGACACACAATCACACACACACATAATACATATATATATATACATATATACGACAGGCTTCTTTCAGTTTCTGTCTACCAAATCCACTCACAAGGCATTGGTCAGCCCGGGGCTATAGCAGAAGACACTTGCTACGCAGTGGGACTGAACCCAGAACCATGTGGTTGGTTAGCAAGCTACTTACCACATAGCCACTCCTGTGCCTATAGAAGATTTTTGCCCAAGGTGCTTCGTACTAGGATTGAACTGAAAACCACATGGTTGCAAAGTAACCTTCTTAACCACACAGCCATGCTAGTGCATTTTTTTTTTTTTTTTCTGTTAACCATGTAACTTAATACATCTGAACACTTAGAATGGAAAATAGTTCACAAGACAAAGATGTAGGTTGCTTAGTACTGATGCTACTGCAAACTCTAGAAGGTTCTGACAAAGATCAATGAAAATTGAATCAAACTCGTCTAGAGGCTGTTCTGGAATCAATGATAAATATTTCTCAAATAAGAGCTGATTCTTCATCAGCTGGCAGTATTTGACTTAAGAGGTCCATGATTTCCAATTAGTCGACTCTAGTAGTGGTATGCAGTATTGGTATTAAATTGATAGATTACCAATTCCAGAAAATATTTCCCATTTTCAGGTTTTTTTAGTCAGTTTGCTTTTATCTGAGATATGTGCATGTCTGTGTGTCTTGGCTGTGGAGCTCAGTCAGACACTAGTTATTTCCCCATGCTCAGAGCTGACAGAATTACAACGGTGTGGGATGGACAGATGGCTAGATGGTTAACCCTTCAGCATTCAGCTGGAATCAATGATAAATATGTCTCAAATAAAAGCTGATTCTTCATCAGCTGGCAGTATTTGACTTAAGAGGTCCATGGTTTCCAATTAGTTGACTCTAGTAGTGGTATGCAGTATTGGTATTAAATTGATAGATTACCAATTGCAGAAATTATTCCCCGTTTTTAGATTTTTTAGTCAGTTTGCTTTTATCTGAGATATGTGCATGTCTGTGTGTCCTGGCTGTGGAGCTCAGTCAGACACTAGTTACTTCCCCATGCTCAGACCTGACAGAATTACAATGGTGTAGGATGGACAGATGGCTAGGTGGTTAACCCTTCAGTATTCAGATAATTAAATTTTCAATATACTCTTTACTCTTTTACTTGTTTCAGTCATTTGACTGCGGCCATGCTGGAGCACAGCCTTTAATCAAGCAACTCGACCCCGGGACTTATTCTTTTGTAAGCCCAGTACTTATTCTATCGGTCTCTTTTGCCGAACCGCTAAGTAACGGGGACGTAAACACACCAGCATTGGTTGTCAAGCAATGCTAGGGAGACAAACACAGACACACAAACACACACACGCATATATATATACATATATACGACGGGCTTCTTTCAGTTTCCGTCTACCAAATCCACTCACAAGGCATTGGTCGGCCCGGGGCTATAGCAGAAGACACTTGCCCAAGGTGCTACGCAGTGGGACTGAACCCAGAACCATGTGGTTGGTTAGCAAGCTACTTACCACACAGCCACTCCTGCCACATTGTCTTGTAGCTTTGTGATTTCAGTGATGTGGTTGTTTATTTGTGGAATGACATTGTAAGGTAGGTGTGAGAGGCTAGATCTGGTCAGTTAGAACAGAAAACCAGTAGGATATTTGGGCCTGATAAGGCTAGTTTAAACCTTTGGCGTTGAGGTTTGTCTCTCAAATGTAATGCTTATTTATTCACATAGTTTTAAATTAACCATGCATTCTCATAACTCCAAGATTTCAATGATGCGAGTGTTTTTAGAATGGCCTTGTAGGAGTAAGTGTAAGAGCTGGTTTAAACATAAAACAAGTAGAAAATTTCAGCTTGATATGGCCAGTTTAAATGCTAAAAGGTTAAAGTGGTCTCAGGGACAGATGGTTAAGTGTTTAATTCTTTAGCATTCAAATTTTCTCTGTCAAATCATCATCATCATCATCATCATCGTTTAACGTCCGTTCTCCATGCTAGCATGGGTTGGACGGTTTGACCGGGGTCTGGGAAGCCAGTAGGCTGCACCAGGCTCCAGTCTGATCTGGCAGTGTTTCTACAGCTGGATGCCCTTCCTAACGCCAACCACTCCGTGAGTGTAGTGGGTGCTTTTTACGTGTCAGGCGAGGCTGGCAACGGCCACGATCGGATTGGTGCATTTTACACATACACACACGGAGGCCAGTCAAGGCAGCGCTGGCATCGGCCATGATTCGGGTGGTGCTTTTTACGTGCCACTGGCACGGAAGCCAGTCTTGGCGGCGAATGTATATACAAGCATAGCCAAGTGGTTTTAGGATATCATTTTTGCTGTAATGGACAAGTCTTTTTGAGCACAGCAAAATGTCGATGTGACATGTTTATAGATTGTGTGAAGGGCAGTTTTAAAAAAAGGGATGTCTGTACATCTTTATCTTTTATCGTTTCCTTGTTTCAGTTGTTGGACTGTGGCCATGCTGGGGCACTCCCTTGAAGGGTTTTAGTCAAACAGTTTGACACCAGTACATATTTTTGAAGCCTGTTACTCATTCTGTCAGTCTCTTTTGCTGAACTCCTAAGTTATGGGGATGTAAACAAACCAACAGTGGTTGTCAAGAGGTGGTGGAGGACATGCACACACACACACACACACACACACACACACACACACACACACACACACACACACACACATAAACATGATAGACTTCTTTCAGTTTCCATCTACCATATCCACCCACAAGACTTTGGTTGACTTGGGGCTATTGTTGAAGATACTTGCCCAAGGTACCACTCAGCAGGACTGAACCCAAGGCCATTCAGTTGGGAAGCAAGCTTCTTAACCACACAGCCATTCCTAGGTCTTCTAGCTTTACTCTTTTACTTGTTTCAGTCATTTGACTGCGGCCATGCTGGAGCACTGCCTTTAATCGTGCAACTCGACCCCGGCACTTATTCTTTTGTAAGCCCTGTACTTATTGTATCGGTCTCTTTTGCTGAACCGCTAAGTAACGGGGACATAAACACACCAGCATCGGTTGTCAAGCAATGCTAGGGGGACAAACACAGACACACAAACAAACACACATACATATATATATACATATATACGACGGGCTTCTTTTCAGTTTCCGTCTACCAAATCCACTCACAAGGCTTTGGTCGGCCCGAGGCTATTGCAGAAGACACTTGCCCAAGGTGCCACACAGTGGGACTGAACCCAGAACCATGTGGTTGGTAAACAAGCTAATTACCACACAGCTACTCCTGCACCTATACTGATTTAATGAATAACCATTTCAGACCTACATCTTAATCTCAAACCCTTCATGTATGTTTGTTTAAAAGTGAATGTCTTACTGTATTATTATTATTATTATTATCAGTCTATTGAAATGTGGATTTTTGTTTCTCTCTTGCAGCTAGATCACAAACCTCCACAGATAAATTCTCTTCCAAGTCTTCCCCCTTGTCAAAAACCTCACAGAAATGTATAGTATGTCATAAGGTAGGTATTTATTTTTTTTTTTTTGTTTCAGTCATTTGACTGTGGCCATGCTGTAGCACCGCCTTTAGTCGAACAAATCGACCCCGGGACTTATTCTTTGTAAGCCCAGTACTTATTCTATCGGTCTCTTTTGCCGAACCGCTAAGTGACAGCGATGTAAACACACCAGCATCGGTTGTCAAGCAATGCAAGGGGGACAAACACAAACATACACGCATACACGCATACACATATATATATATATATATACATATATACGACAGGCTTCTTCCAGTTTCCGTCTACCAAATCCACTCACAAGGCTTTGGTCGGTCCAAGGCTATAGTAGAAGACACTTGCCCAACATGCCACGCAGTGGGACTGAACCCGGAACCATGTGGTTGGTTAGCAAGCTACTTACCACACAGCCACTCAATAATATAAGATATGTTTATATCTTATATTATTGACCTCACATACTCAGTGTATGTGTTTTGCTTGCCGGCCAGTTTGCTTTGGGGGACAGCTCCCTCATAATGCTGGGTGTTAAAACACCTGGAAGTCATAGACAGGTGAGACCTGTGTGTGTGTGTGTGTACATGCATGTTGTTTCAGTCATTAGACTGTAGCCATGTTGGAGCACCCACCTTAACCCCACCTTTTTTTTTAAGTGTGGGACTTATTCAGTTGATCCCTTTTGCTGAACTGGTAAGTTACAGGGAGCTGGCAGAAACTTTAGCACACAGGGCGAAATGCTTAGCGGTATTTCGTCTGCCACTACGTTCTGAGTTCAAATTCCACCGAGGTCGATTTTGCCTTTCATCCTTTCGGGGTCGATAAATTAAGTACCAGTTACGCACTGGGGTCGATATAATCGACTTAATCCGTTTGTCTGTCCTTGTTTGTGCTCTCTATGTTTAGCCCCTTGTGGGAAGTAAAGAAATAGGTAAGTTACAGGGAGGTAAACATACAAGGTGGTATCAAAAAGTTCCTAGACTAGTTATGTTTAATAAAAAAATTGAAGTGGATTTGATTGGATTTGATGGCTCTGGGTCAGTGTTCCTGCTAATTACTAGTTATCATTATCATTGATTTAATGTTTAATTTTCCATGCTTGTATCATATTTGTGGCTGATGCCAGTGTTGTATAACTGGCACATGTGCCCATCCCTAAAAAAAAAAACGAAAAGAGTGGGTGAGGAGAGAATAAAACTTTATTCCTAAATTGGCTGACAAATTCAAAATGCTAAATATAAAACTGTGGATGACACACAAAATGATTCATGCATATATACACATTTTAACATGATCTGTCCATGATAGAAAAACAGGTGTGTTGTGTGTGTGTGTGGTGTTGTTACATGTGGTTGCTGCTGCTGTTGTTATTGTTGCTGTGCTTTTGTGAGTTTTTTTGCTGAATGGGTTGTGACTAGTTCGCATTACAGTGACCTTTCTCCCACCCCAAACCCTAATATTTGTATCACACCTTCATACATTTGGTGCATGTTTACACATATGTGTGTAATAGAAATTATAAAGGTATTGTTTATTACTACTCAGTCGTTAATATATCTCATAAGCCTGTTGTGTGTGTGTGTGTGTGTGTGTGTGTTGTTTTCAGTCATTAGACTGGCTTCGCTGGGGCACCACCTTAAAGAAATTTTTGTCAAATGACTCAACTCCACTACTTTTTATATATATGTTTTTTAAGTCTGGTATTAAGTCTGTCGGTCTCTTTTGCTGAATCGCTAGGTTAAGGGGATGTAAACACACCAACACTGGTTGTCAAGTGATGATGTGGGGAGGGACAAATACACACACACATACACACACGACAGGCTTCTTTCAGTTTCTGTCAACCTAATCCTCTCACAAGGCTTTGGCTGGCCTGAGGCTATAGTAGAAGACACTTGCCCAAAGTACCACGCAGTGGGACTGAACCCGGAACCTTGAGGTTGGGAAGCAAACTTCTTACCACACAGCCACACCTATGCCTCTATATTTAGATGAAATAAATCATCTTAGCGATGGAACTCGAAGTAGAGAAAACGAATAGGATTTAAAACCTCTTAATCAGAAAAGATTTGAGTCGTGGACCAAAACACTTGTCGTTTTTATTGATATTTTGTTATTAATTTGTTATAGTACAAGTATGTGTGTATTTAGCATTTTACTTGTTTTGTTTTTGTTTTTTATTTTTCAGTTTAAAATTAATTGAGTCATGTCTTCAAGAATTCCGGAATGTGACTTTTTGTCTCTTCGATATACATACATATATATTTATATACAATTGCAGCGTGGAAGGTGTTTGTAAGCCATTTAAGAAACACACAAAAGCCGTTCGATTCACTTCAACATTTAAGTTTAATTTGTCAAAATATTTTCGTCGCGGTCTCAAAGCGACGAAAATATTTTGACAAATTAAACTTAAATGTTGAAGTGAATCGAACGGCTTTTTGTGTGTTTCTTAAATGGCTTGCAAAACACCTTCCACGCTGCAATTGTTTTCGTTTCAGCACATGATCTCAGATCAAATTACTTGCTATGCGAGTACATCTCCGTAATATATTTATATATATGTATATATATAAATTAAATTAGAGATAAAACCACTATTAGGCAAATCAAACAGTGAAAAACATAACCGAAAACATAGAATTAAAATTAATATAATATACAAAATATCTAAAATTATTGATTTACATTTATAAATTTATATATGTATATATATATATATATATATTATTTATTATTTTTTTTTAATCAAATATATATAACTATCAAAAAATATATTTATTACTCTACCTCTGGTATTTGAGTACTCTTTTTTCCACCTTGTTTCACATTTATGTGCTTACTCCCGTATATATATCATCATCATCATCATCGTCGTTTAACGTCCGTTCTCCATGCTAGCATGGTTGGACGGTTCGACCGGGGTTCTGGGAAGCCAGAAGGCTGCACCAGGCTCCAGTCTAATTTGGCAATGTTTCTACAGCTGGATGCCCTTCCTAACGCCAACCACTCCGTGGTGTGTGTGTTTGTACTTCATTATCTGGATATCACATAATATTTGCCTAATAGTGGTTTTATCTCTAATTTAATTTATATTTATACTGTAAAATTAGATTTAATCCTAAATCTAATTTTTCCCTTAAGTTTAGATTTACTCCCTAATATTATTATTATATGTATATATATATATTTTTTCATGTATGCATATTAATGTTTCCTTTATTTGCAATCTTTCAGATCGGTAAATGCAAATATAACATTGTCCGAAATGGTGACAATAAACATTTGTGCGACGACGAGTGTTTCCGACAATTCCGAGTGAGTCCGACTGTCTATCTCCGCAGCATGTCACCAGTCAATGCTTCGGCGTCTAGTTCCATATCGGTGGCATCTTCGATGGAGCAGGCGACACCACACTATAAGATTTGCAGTGTCTGTCAGCTAATGAACATAAACACCAATAAACATTTCCTCAATTGGCAAGGATTGGACTTCTGCGGTGAGGAATGCCTCGGTAAATTCCAAAGCAGTTTAGGAGGTACATGCTCCTTCTGTGGATCACAGGTAAAGTATGAACTTTCTGTTCTCTGAGAAAAGAAGGCTATGAATATAGCTTCCTCCTTCTGCACTCAATCTGTCCCTGATGTGTATCATTCCCACAATTCATTTTCCTAAAACTTACTCTTCCATCACTCTCCTAACTGCAGCATACCCATTCAGCTGTTGTAATTCAATTCAATTCAATTCAATTTTTATTGGCTCAAAAAGCAAAAAGCAAAAGCAAGGCCATGTAGGGGGACAGGGAGTTATGTACAGGGTCATACAAAGAGTTCAGGCCATTTCTGGTCAAGAGAGACTTTGAACCGAGCGGTCGTCGGCATCTTCACTATCTCATCCGGCAGCGTATTCCATGGATCCGCAACCCGGACGGAGAAAGCCCCTCTCCTTCGATTTAGATGAAATCGTCGCAGATAGAACTTTTTGGAGTGACCCCGCAGCCCCCACTCTGGAGCAGGAGTGAAGAACAGCTCTTTCGAGAGGTTACACTTTCCGCTTATGATGTTGTGAGGCCATGTAGGGGGGCAGGGAGTTATGTATGGGGAAGGTGTTCATACAAAGAGTTCAGGCCATTTCTGGTCAAGAAAGAATTTGAACCGAGTGGTCGTCAGCATCTTCACTATCTTGTCTGGCAGCTTATTCCACGGATCCGCAACCCGGACGGTGAAAGCCCCTCTCCTTCGATTGAGATGAAATCATCGTAGATAGAGCTTTTCGGAGTGACCCGCGCAACCCACGCTCTGGAGCAGGAGTGAAGAACAGCTCTTTCGAGAGGTTACACTTTCCGCTTATGATGTTGTGAGCGAGAATGAGATCACCAGGGCGTCGTCGTTTTTCTAGAGAATAAAGGTCGAGCGTCTTCAGCCTTTCTTCATAAGACAAATGCAATTATATGAAAGCAGAATTGCACATGTTTTATCTCCAGCATTTTTGTGCTCCCACTCACCCTGCATGGAACCATATACTTGTCTCTCTTGCATCCTTAGTATCATCCCTTACTGCTTTATTTTCCACTGAACACCACTTTCACTTTCACTTTGTATATCCTCTGATTCTCTCAATGGCAGCCTCTCCCCTTTCCCCACTTTTCATGTTTGTCTCCCAGTATTTTCACCCCTATGTACCTCTGACCTAATCCCTGGCGCTGTGCATTTCTTGCCCACTCCCCACACTTTACATCACCTGTGCTGCATCCTATTGATTCTACCGTCTCTCCGCCCAACCAATGTTCACCGTTAACCACGCTCACACTTGTGTTCACCATTCACTGCATTCACCCCTTTCGCCATCTCTATCCATCTGCCACTTTCCTTTCACTCTCTTGTGAATTTATCATCTACCCATTAATGCTGTCCAATCCACTGGACCACTTTCATATATCCACCTTATAAGTTGCAGATATATTCAATTAACTATATCTGTCTTTTACACTTTTTGGAATTGGCAGTAGATTGGCAGAATCATTAGAATGTTGTAGTTAGTAGTAGTAGACAGCATTCACCTGGGGTGGGCTGAGCTGGCTTCATTCATCCTCAATGCTGCATCTCTCACAAACGCCGACCTGGCCTGGTGATTTGACGTTAACGCCCGCGTGATCTCCAGCCACTCCTTAGTCCAGCGGCGAATGCCATAGTCATGGGGGCCTAGGTTGGGTTCCAGATCAGCCTTGACTGTCATCAACCCAGACGGAGAAAGCCCCTTTCCTTCAATTGAGATGAAATCGTCGCAGATAGAGCTTTTCGGAGTGACCCACGCTCTGGAGCAGGAGTGAAGAACAGCTCTTTTGAGAGGTTATACTTTCCGCTTATGATGTTGTGAGCAAGAATGAGATCACCACGGCGTCGTTGTTTTTCGAGAGAATAAAGGTCGAGCGTCTTCAGCCTTTCTTCATAAGACAAATGCTTGAGACCAAGAACCGGTGTATCTGTTATTGGGGTCTAATATTTAAATACATTCTGTTGTTTCTCTGTTTCCTGCTGCATTGTGCATAACAAATAAACACACCACACTCATCACACAGGTCAATCTAAAGAATTGGCAAAACACAGTCATTGGGTTACCACGTATCTCTTGTAATATTTCTCTGTCTCACACACACACTCACTTAGGCCTGTGTGCACGCACACACATGCAGAAACACACGTGTACACACATTTACACTAACATACAGGCACTTACACGCATACAGGCACTTAGACACACATACAGGCATTTACACATACATACAAGCACACACACATACATACAGGCACACACACATACAGGCACTTACACACACATACAGGCACTTACACACATACAGGCACTTACACATACACACATACAGGCACTTACACACACATACAGGCACTTACACACACATACAGGCACTTACACATACACACATACAGGCACTTACACATACACACACATTGTGTTTCCTTGAAGCCGTTGCACATCTGATTAATTTCCTTCTTTCTTTCTTGCAGGTTCCTCCTTCGGCAAAAGCTAAATATTGCCTGAAACTAGGTACGGAGATTAAACAATTTTGTGGCACCCAGTGCCACGCCCAGTTCAAAAAGAGACTTAAAGTTTGTTGTTACTGTCAGAAGGATCTGACTAATGTTTCTGATTCCTTTATGGCCCCTGTCGGTTGGGAACAGGGAGTGTTCAAGGACTTCTGTAGCCCCTCTTGTCTGCAGAAATACGAAGAGAAAAATAACAAGGATGTAGAAATTATTGGCGTTGAACAGAGTAAAAAACGTTTGCCTTGTGCTGTCTGTGGCAAGGTGTGGTTGGTGAAGCACGAAGTAAAGTTTGAGGGCAAGGTCCACAAAATGTGTAGCGACCCGTGTTTATCCGCATTTCAGTATGCTAATAAACTAACAATGAATACTTGTGACAATTGTGGTGTTTACTGCTACAATGAAGGTATGCAGCCGCAATACATCCAGTTTGAGGGACAGCAGAAACGCTTTTGTAGTTTCATGTGTGTCAATACCTTCCGTGCTCTCAACAAAAAAGTTGTGTCATGTGCTTGGTGTGGCTCCAAAAAGGGTAACTTTGATATGATAGAACGAGTCGACGCCAACAACAAATACCAGCTGTTTTGTTCCCTTAATTGTCTTTCTTTGTACCGAGTTAACCTGCAAGCCACTTCCAACCAAGCGGTGACGTGCGACCACTGTCGTAAGTTCGTCCCTGCCCAGTATCACTTGACCATGAGTGATGCGTCGGTGAGAAATTTTTGCTCCTATAATTGCGTGATGGCGTTTCAGTCACAGTTTTCCTCTCCAACCTCATCAACCACTGTGGCTCCTACTCCGACGAAGAGTCAATCGATATCTCTTTCACAGTCGTCGCAATCAAAGTCTTCAAAGCCAGCAACAAGAAGTAAGTTGCGATTTTTCTTATTTATTTTAAAAATAATATCGCAAAATGATAATTATTACATTTTTTTTCCACTTTAGCACATATTCAGGTGAAGAAAATTGCTTTTAGTACATTAAAACTTCTGGGTAGCTCAGCTTTGCATACAGAAGGCGCAGGAGTGGCTGTGTGGTAAGTAGCTTGCTACCTAACCACATGGTTCCGGGTTCAGTCCCACTGCGTGGCATCTTGGGCAAGTGTCTTCTGCTATAGCCCCGCCGGCCAATGCCTTGTGAGTGGATTTGGTAGACGGAAAAACTGAAGAAGCCTGTCGTATATATGTATATATGTAATATATATATAGTATATATATATATATATATATATATATATATATTATATATGGCGTTAGGAAGGGCATCCAGCTGTAGAAACACTGCAAGATCTGACTGGCTGGTGCAGCCTTCGGGCTTGCCAGACCCAGTTGAACCGTCCAACCCATGCTAGCATGGAAAGCGGACGTTAAACGATGATGATGATGATGATGATGCATGTGTGTATTTGTGTGTGTCCCCCTAGCATTGCTTGACAACCGATGCTGGTGTGTTTACGTCCCCGTCACTTAGCGGTTCGGGAAAATAAGTACTGGGCTTACAATAGAATAAGTCCTGGGGTCGAGTTGCTCGATTAAAGGCGGTGCTCCAGCATGGCTGCAGTCAAATGACTGAAACAAGTAAAAGAGAGAGTAAAGAGAGAAGATATGGCAATTTTAAAAAAATTTTAAATTTTTTATGTTAAAGATATTTTGGGGGAAGGAAAAGTGTTGTATGTGCCATCAAATATGTCTATACACAAATAATAATGACTATTTCATATGAAATGTGTAGAATTTCAAAAAGTCCCCTTCCTATGTAAAACAAGCTAATTGACTCACCATGTGTCTCAAGTGCTCCTGCACAGAACCAAGTATACTCTGTTCCGGAGCAGTAAGGTTTAATATTGATTTAATGTTTCTCCTTTATCTTCTGCTTTTAAACCATCACATCCCATCTATAAACCCTACCACTTGACTTTCATTATTCTGCTCTTTGAAACCCTTAAATTAATGGCAAAATTGAGATCTTTTCGGTTTGACCGGCAGTTTTTAAAAATAATTTCTAGGTAACTAAACACTTTTAAACTTCGTATACTGGTAGAATGTCTTTATAAAACATCTTTTTCTCTTGGCTTTATGAAGAAAATTCTATGGTTTGTAAGATATTTGTTGTTTTTTTTTCTCTTCAATTTCTTCTGCAATTTCAACCAATCAATGACGTCTATTGAGGTGAATTCTGTTGCCGTATGAATATGTCCCTCGTTTAAGAAACAGATTGGGTTTATTTACATTTGTGAAGGAAAAAAGATACCCTTCCCCTCACCCCTAACCCTAAAACAGATTGTCCCCTCACCCCTAACCCTAAAACAGATTGAAATGCACTAGATCGATACTAGGGTCATAATTATGGGTGACAATTTCATATGACACCGCTAGAAAAAACTGCCGGTCAGATCCCAAGATTGTTTTTTCAATTTTAGTCCAGTGGTTCTCTACCAAAGCCCATATGACCTTTAGGGGTCCATATAAGATTTTGTTGTCAATGTTTGTGAAAAAAATTACTTGTACTTCTACAATACGCAAAATATTTTAACAATTTTTAAAATACAATTCCTAATAGTATTTAACTATAAAAATATAATAGGATTTTTTAAAGCATCAAATGGCAATGGGGGTTCCGGCTGAGTAAAATTAAGGACCCAAAGGGTCCATAATTAGAAAATAGTTGAGAACCACTTGTCTAGTTATTTTTATTTACATTTGATTGGGTTAGGGTTTGAAGTGTGAGACACAACCAGGGATGGCAAAAGGAAGATTAAGGGTAAGTATGTCAAATAAATTGATTAGGGTTGTGGTCCATAACTGTGTCTGTGGGTTAGGGGTTATAAAGTATTAGTGTATAATTTGTTAGTCTGTCATCAACTAATTTCTTGGTTAAGATCTGTTGGGCCTCAATCTAGAATATTTGTGGTTTTAAAGTAGTCACACCTCTCTGTGAGGTTTGCAAAATGGTTTTTGAAACTGCCTGTTCCACATTCTTTAAGACTCACTCATTGGCCTCCTCTGACTGACATGTGTTTGCATCTGTCCCTTCATTCTCCCTCTTCTCTCCTCAGGACATCCCTGAAGACATAGTCTTTATGTAGTAACATTCAGGAACTTTGTCAACGCCCCACCCCCCTTCATTCATCCTTGTTCACACTGAATCATTATCTCACTTTTATTGGAAAACTGTTGGGGGAAAAAATTTCTCCCCCAATTTCTTTCCACTCCTCCCTTCACCTTCCTTTTCCTCCTCCTCTCTGCCTTCCCCCTCCCCTTTTGCCTTCTTTTTCCTCCTCTTTTGCATTCTTTCTCCTCCCCTTCTGCCTTCTTCCTCCTCCCCTTCTGCCTTCTTCCTCCTCCCCTTTTACCCTCCTCTCCTGCCTTCTTTCTCCTCCCCTTCTGCCTTCTTCCTCCTCCCCTATTGCCTTCTTCCTCATCCCCTTTTGCCTTCCTCCTCCCCTTCTGCCTTCTTCTCTCCTCCTCCCCTTTTACCGTCCTCTCCTTCTGCCTTCTTCCTCCTCCCCTTTTACCCTCCTCTCCTTCTGCCTTCTTTCTCCTCCCCTTCTGCCTTCTTCCTCCTCCCCTATTGCCTTCTTCCTCCTCCCCTTTTGCCTTCCTCCTCCAACCTTTTGCCTTTCTCCTCCTCCACTTTTGCCTTTCTCCTCCTCCCCTTTTACCCTCCTCTCCTTCTGCCTTCTTCCTCCTCCCCTTTTACCCTCCTCTCCTTCTGCCTTCTTTCTCCTTCCCTTCTGCCTTCTTCCTCCTCCCCTTTGCAGTCTTTCTCCTATTCACCTCCCCTCTTCCTCTATTTTTCCTCTCCTCCTCTCCCTCTTTATCACCTTCCTGTCATCCTCCTCCTCCTTCATCATCATGTCATGCCTTGTTTTCTCACATTGAGTTTCCTAATGTTTTTATTTTTATTTTTTATTGTATTTGTTTCATTTGCAGCTTCCCCCAATGTTTGTTTTCCTAACCATCTTCCCAATTATCTTTGAAATTAAGTCAACTTCTAACCAATTACTATTATTATTATTATTATCATTATCATTATTATTATTATGCTTCTACCATGCTTGTTCTTTTTCCTTTTTATTGTATTCTTGTATTCTTTTACGTACTTATTTTTGCTTTGTTTTTGTTTTATGTATTGGTTTTCTCACCACTGTCGAG
>NC_043024.1:8041249-8056249 GCF_006345805.1 Octopus sinensis
GCCAGACGAGGCTGGCAGACGGCCACGCTCGGATGGTGTTTTTATGTGCCACCGACACAGGTGCCAGATGAGGCTGGCAAACGGCCACGATCGGATGGTGCTTGTTACGTGCCCACAGCACGGAGGCCAGTCGATGCGGTACTGGCTACGGCCACGTTCGGATGGTTTTCTTATGTGCCACGTGCCACCGGCACTGGTACCACAAAGATACAAATTCCATTGATGTTCATCTATTTTGATTTGTTTTGATTTTCACTTGTCTCAACAGGTCTTCACAAGTGTCACAAGAAGGAAGGTATGCACAGGTGGACTGAATACGTCATATATATATATATATATATATATATATATATACACACACACATATATATGACGGGCTTCTTTCAGTTTCCGTCTACCAAATCCACTCACAAGGCTTTGGTCGGCTCGAAGCTATAGTAGAAGACACTTGCCTAAGGTGCCACGCAGTGGGACTGTACCCAGAACCATGTGGTTCGTAAGCAAGCTACTTACCACACAGCCACTCCTACGCCTATATTTGAATATTCATAATAAACAAGTGGAAAATGGTTTCTTTCAGTTTCCAGTTACCAAATCCATGCCTGTGCAGTGCCACGTGAAAGTGTCCATGTGGTGTTACATAAAAGCACCCGGCGCACTCTGTAAAGTGGTTGGTGTTGGGAAGGGCATCCAGCTGTAGAAACCACGCCAAATCAGACTGGAGTCTGGTGCAGTTCCGGTCATACTGTCCAACCCATGGACAACAGGCGTTAAATGATGATGATGCTGATGCATAAAACTTTAGTCAGCCTGGAGCTGTAAGCAGAAGACACTTGCCCAAGGTGCTGTGCCAAGAGAATGAACATTCGTGATCAAGCTTTTTGCCACACAGCCATACCTATATGCCAGTGGTTCTCAATCAGTGTCCATATAAGATTTGTTAGAATTTATGGGCAATAAATTGCTTATACTCCTACAATACAGCTAAGTTTAAAGCAAAAACAAATTTTATCTTGATGCGTAATAATTATTGCCCTTAAAACATGGTTGTTCCGTAGGAATTGACATTACTACTATCTTAACTCTAGGAGGATGCCTTCTCCAGCAGGGTATTTGATGCAGCCTGCATCTGATTTTATCTTGATACAACACGTTGTTCAACACTATACTCACATGCACACACTTGAAGCCATGTTCAAACAGACAGACACACACACACTTCATGTTCATATTCAACACCACCACCATCATCATTATTTAACATCCATTGTCCATGCTGGCATGTGTTGGGCAGTGTGACCAGAGCTGGGGAGCTGCGTCAGGCTCCTGTCTGATTATGTATGGTTCCTACAACTGGATGCCCTTTCTAATGCCAACCACTTTACAAAGTGTACTGGGTGCTTTTATGTGGCACCACACGGGTGCTCTTATGTGGTGCCACACGGGTGCTCTTATGTGATGCCACATCGGTTCTCTTATGTGCTGCCATGAGTGCTTTACACCACTAGAAGGACCAGTCTTAACATGTCTATTGCACAGTACAGGTCTTCTTGAGTACAGCAAGGCGCCAGACATTTCAGTCCTTTGTCATCTCAACCTAAAGGTTCTGCATCCTGAGGTCGTTATTCTGTACTTCATCCATGTCTTCCTGGGTCTTTGTGTTCCATCCTCTTTGAAAAATCAGCTCTTCTTTATGGAGTTGTTGGCATCCATCTGAATTCCATGATCAAACCAGGACAGTCTTCTCTCTTTTTATACAGCGACGAATTCCTCTTATGCCTAACTTCTCTCTCAAAGCATTAGCACTCCAGTGGAGCATCCTAGCTTCATTCCTTTCTAAGCATTGCATGTCCTCTGCATTTAGTGCCTATGTCTCACTACCATGTAGAATTTCTGCTCATTTACATGCATTGTACAGTCTTCCTTTCACTCAGCGAGAAAAACCATTTGTGGCTAACAGACGTAACCATTCTCTGAATTTCCTCCATCCTGTTCTTATTCTAGCTATCATACTCTCTGTGCATCGTCCCCCACTACTAATTTGGTCCCCTTGATAGTAGAAATTATTTACTATCTCTAATGAGCCACCAGGGCATTTGAGGGAATCAGTTTCCCGGGTCTTTAAAGTTTTTATTGATTCTGTGCATGTTTTCCACATACAAAAACTATCTTCTCAGATAACCTTCCTATTAATCCACTGCACCTCTAGTCTGTCCATAACTTACCCTGGCTATACCATATGGAGTTTCCTGCAAATTGAACAAAGCCACCTACTTACCTGAGTGGGGTAGGTCCTGTCAGTTGCTTTGCTTACTAGGACCTTAGTCTTTGCTAAGTTAACCATAAGGCCCTAAGATTCCAGGTTTTGCTTCCACACCTGGAATTTCTCTTCTAGCTATGATATGGAACCTGCTATGAGGGCAAGATCGTCAGCATACAGTAGTTCCCAGAGGCTGCCGATCTTGAATTCTTCTGTTATGTCCCGCAGGACAATGATGAAAAGAAGAGGGACTAAGGACTTGACGAGCCCCTATCTGTAAACAAAATTCTTCCCTGTACACGTGGTTAACTCTCAGCACCACACAAACATGTTCTCACTCACACACACACACACTCGACACCATGTTCACACACTCAAACACTCGACACCATGCTCACATGCTTGTTACCATGTTCACACACTCAAACACTCGACACCATGCTCACATGCTTGTTACCATGTTCACACACGCACACACTCGACACCATGCTCACATGCTTGTTACCATGTTCACACACGCACACACTCGACACCATGCTCACATGCTTGTTACCATGTTCACACATGCACACACTCCACATGTTCATTCACACTCAATCAAAACCATATTCACATTCAACACTATGCTTGCATGTGCACACACACACACACATGCACACACTTAACTTTGTTTATATATACACTTTACACTGTACTCACACTCTCCACACTATGCTTACACATTCAATGCTATGTTTATGCACTCAACATTTTGTTCACTTGCACACTTAACATGTCCGCACGCACGCACGCACACACCACACACACACACACACACACAACGCCAGACTTAGACACTTATCACCACATTCACGTCTGCACCACCAGCCCTCTTCCTCCACCACCACACAAACACTTAAGACACCTGTAATTGCACTAACCTCACCCGCTTATCCAGTTTCAATATTAGTAACTGATAGTGTAGGGTGCATTGCACTTCTTCTTCCTCCTCCTCCTCTTCCTCCTCCTAACACTGACTGAAGTGACTTGTGGTTGATACAACGCCTTAAGTGGATCTCTTGATACAGGTTGCTTCATACAGGTTTATGGTCAAGGAGTGCTATACATACATATATATATATGCTCATACACATGCACACACACACACATATATATATATATAAACTTGACACATTTACATGCATATTTTATACACACATTTACCTGCATGTGTGCATACATGCACAGACAATTCCAAGCATATTGTCTGTATGTAACATTATACGTACGTATACACACATATTTGCATATGTCCACACTTACACACACACACACACACACACACACACACACACACACACACACACATACACACACACACACACACACACACACACACACACACACAGATGCATATTGGTGACTCTTTTATTTTGATCTGCGCTGTTGGTTATTTAGTGACTTACAGATTGGACTCAGCATAGTTTAAACTCTTTACTTTATTAACTACACTCTCATCATCATTGGTCGACCGTGGTCGAGACAATGGAATTTACCATGCTACGCCAGACTTCACGGTCCATCACAGCATTACGGAGGTCCTGTTGCTGGATGCCTGTATCCCTGGAGATTACATCAGGGTAGGAGAGTGTGCGTCCTCTGGTATCGCGAGCAGATGGCTTCCAGTGTTGACTATGATATGTATAGAAACTATTGAGGATACATGGCTTAGTGGGCAGAGTATTGCACTTATGATCTCAAGGTCTTGGTTTCAATTCCTGGATCGGGTGCCGTGTTGTTTTTTTGAGCAAAACAGTTCATCTCATGTTGCTCTCTGATCACTTTAACGCCTGCCATGTGGTACACCATGCACCTGTTTAGTCAACATAGATTTGATGGAGGGGTGAACTGATATACAACACAGACATTCAATTTCTTGACTACCCACAAGGGGCTAAACACAGAGAGGACAAACAAGGGCAGACAAATGGATTAAGTCGATTATATCGACCCCAGTGCGTAACTGGTACTTATTTAATCGACCCCGAAAGGATGAAAGGCAAAGTTGACCTTGGCAGAATTTGAACACAGAACGTAGCAGCTGATGAAATACGGCTACTCATTTTGCCTGGCGTGCTAACGGTTCTGCCAGCTCACCGCCTTTTTAACACAGATATTCAGTCACTATAAACAGGTCATTCGTGCAAATAGTTCAGTAGGAAATTGCAGCACCATTTTTCTCAAAACTACAAGAGACTACCTTCATCATCATCATGATCATCATCATTGTTTGAAACCAGGTGAAAGAAGCTCCGTATTGAGTCTAGCCTGGTTGGGTTTCCATTTCCAGTTATGATTGTTTCATTTCTCTAACACTTAATTCTTTTTAGCATCTGAGGGACCTTCTGTCCCTGAGACCAGCTTAAATCTTGGGGAAAATAAGGACTCATTTCTTATACTCTGTGTGTGTGTGCATGCATGTGCTGTGTGTATATGTGTGTGTGTGTGTATGCAACATGCCAGGTAAATTGAATCAAGCATCCTGTCAGTGAATCGCTGCCTTTACATCATTTAAGACTATTGTGTTAAATCTTGTGAGTGGCACTTGAGTTAGTTGGGCTTGGTGGGTTCTTGGGTTGATTGATTTGGTCAGATTGATATAGCTGACCTCGACAGATTTGACTTGGCTGGGGAAAAGGATGGCTGGACAAATTGAGTCAGTTAACTTGAGTAAATTGAAATGGATAGACTGGGCAAATCGAGACATTTGAACTGGGCAAATTGTGATGGTTTAACCCTGAGCAAATAGAGAGGTTTGACCCTGGGTAAACCGAGACAGTGTGACCCTGGGCAAACCGAGACGGTGTGACCCTGGGTAAACCGAGACGGTGTAACCCTGGGCAAACCGAGACGGTGTGACCCTGGGCAAACCGAGACGGTGTGACCCTGGGCAAACCGTGATGGTGTGACCCTGGGCAAACCGAGACGGTGTGACCCTGGACAAACCGAGGCGGTGTGACCCTAGGCAAACCGAGACGGTGTGACCCTGGGCTACCGAGACGGCGTGACCCTGGGCAAACCGAGACGGCGTGACCCTGGGCAAACCGAGACGGTTTGATCCTGGGCAAATCGTGATGAGTTGACTCCACCAGGCACTTTGAAGCATTTGATTTTAAGTAGATTGACGCAATTAGTTGATCTGGGCAAATCGAGACAGTCATTTATGGGCAAATTTATGTGGCTGGTTTGAGTATTCTCCTAAATTTTCCCAAAATACTAACTTAACACAAGATAGCTGTAATGATGGAAATTAAGGTAGCTGTTTTGGGTAAAGTGAGAGGGGGTTAATTCAGGAAACTGGAGATAGTTGGGACAACATTTTACAAATTCTGAGATGAGAGAAGATTCTTTAATAAAGTATGTGTTTCTATATTTATTTAGAAACCGAGAAATAGGTAGAGTATTTGAAGTGTGCCTTCACTGTCTTTGTTACATAGTTTTGATACATAAAATATGATGTTGTGACATTCATGCCTTTCTTAATGATTTAGGTGATGTGGGGGAATACCTATGATTAACTTGGTTTATCAAAGTCTGAGTCTTTATCTTAATGTAATCTGTGTTTTGAATTAGTAAATGAGCTTTTTGATGTTGCTTGATGAAATATTCTTGTCACTGTCATCACCACCACTAACACTGTCATCGTCATCACCGTCATTGCTTTACTACTGCCACCACCACTACTGTTATTGCTATTCATGTTATCACTACCACCATCGCCACTGCTACCACCACACAACCATCACTGCTACCACCATCACCACCTCTATCCCCACAACCATTACTACTATCACTGCTACCACCGCCACTATCATTACTGCTATTTCTGTCACCACTACCGCCATCTCTACCATTACCACTAACCACCAATACTACCATCATTACCTTACCATCACCATTACCACCATCACCACCTCTATCTCCACAACCATTACTACTACCACCGCCACTATCATTACTGCTATTGCTGTCACCACTACCGCCATCTCTACCATTACCACTAACCACCAATACTACCATCATTACCTTACCATCACCATTACCACCATCACCACCTCTATCTCCACAACCATTACTACTACCACCGCCACTATCATTACTGCTATTGCTGTCACCACTACCGCCATCTCTACCATTACCACTAACCACCAATACTACCACTATAATCCCTATCACATTACAATCACTAACTGCCCTCATCTTCAAGGGTTACCATGGATTTCTTTTTCTTTTTTTTTTTTAAGTTTGACATCAGAGTGAAAAATATGTTCTTGGGGCTTTGTCAGAATTTGGAAATATTTTAACCCTTTAGCATTCAGTCAGATGTAAATGCTTATTTATCCATATTGCTTTGAATTCATCTTGCATTATTTCATAGTGGCTTTGAAGTTTCAATGAGGTGATTGTTTATTTTTAGAATGACATTGTAGGGTAGGTGTGAGAAGCTGGATCTGGGTAGTTTTGAACTCATCATGCATTACCTCATAGCTTTGAGCTTTCAAAGAAGTGATTCCGAAAGATTCCGAGTTCGATTCCAAGCAGTGACCTAAATAATAATAATAATAATAATAATAACAACATCAAAAAATACCTATTTCTTTACTACCCACAAGAGGTTAAACACAGAGAGGACAAACAAGGACAGACAAATGGATTAAGTCGATTATATCGACCCCAGTGCGTAACTGGTACTTATTTAATCGACCCCGAAAGGATGAAAGGCAAAGTCGACGATGGCGGAATTTGAACTCAGAACGAAACGGCAGACGAAATACGGCTACGCATTTCGCCCGGCGTGCTAACGGTTCTGCCAGCTCGCTGCCTACATCAAAAAATACCTCAGGAATGAGAACCCAGATTCGAAATTTCTCCATGACACCTGATGAAGGCTGGAGGGTATATCAGCCGAAACGTTGTGTTAACAACAAACAAGATGAGGACAATTATCCGTCAAATGTAAATGATGTACACAACAGTTATGTATGCACTTATGTGTAAACGGCTAGCAAAATTTACACTTGAATATATTCCACCTACCAAATTCATGCATAGGGCATTAATTAGCTGATCCAGGGCTACGCTAGGTGACAGTTGCCCAAGGTGTCACATAGTAGAGCTTGAACTCAAAGCCATACAATTGAGATACAAATGTTTTAACCACACAGCTATTCCTGTGTGTATATAATTTCTACACACCTACCTTTTCTGTTCCTCTATCCCTATTCTCTCTCATATCCACCTTGTGCCTTGACAATACATATCTCTCTCTCTGTCTATCACTCTCTCTCTTTCCAGTTGGGGGAAGCTATGTATCTCCTCTTTGGCAAAACACTCATTTCTGTCCCTCTATCATGCTCCCACCTTCTACAATATTACACCCTGACTTAGCTGATCGGGGTCTTGTCTTGAGAGAACTTGGTGACTTCACTGGTGGCGATGCCATGAAAAGGCCTCCCAGTATACTCTGTAAAGTGGTATGGAAACCATGCCAAAGCAGACATTAAGCTTGGTGCAGCCCTCTGACTCAGTTCCTGTCGAACCAGCCAAACCATGCTCCAGCATGGCGAAAGAGATGTTATACAATTTTGAAATCAATATTTATTATTAATTAAATCCTGATTTAATTGACTTAAGAGTATAAAAACTGCAACCCTTTGCCAAACCATGTTGATCCAGTGTGGCAGAGTAGGCTCATCAAGCTAGTATGATCCTGAGCTTAAATTCGCAGCCTCCACACCAGACTGGTTGGTGGAGAGAGCATGCTGAGGCCTTCACCCTGCAGTGGACATAAGCAATCCAAAACCATGAAGGACAATGGATCGATGGCCAGATTCTGTAAAATGGCAGGGGAGAAATGCCTTGTGGCATTTATGTTCTTTTTATGTTTCTGAGTTTAAATTCCATTGGGTACATTTGTTCCTTATTTCTGAAGCCAATTAACCAAAAAAAAAAAAATAGGGGTACTCGTCAAATACTGGGGTCTGGGGCAAACTAACCGATTATGCTCACCTTTCCATTTTGTGACAATTTAAGATTTTCAATTAGCTTGGTTGGTTTAATTAAAAGTTTTCAAAAATTTCTTATTAATTCTGTAAAGTTATGTTTAAATTCTAGTCATTTTCCCCCCTTTTCTTTTTTTCTTTTCAAATTGAATTTTGATTTAAGTTCAAGTTTTATTTTTCATTTTGCTTTGATTCCCCCAACTCAGCACTTGGTAGTTTTTGAATTCTTTGTTTTATCAACCCTTTTGTTACTGTATTCATTTTGAGATGCTCTGTGTTTCTTTCAATTAATTTTAAATATAACAAAGAATTTAGCAAAAGAACTGAGTTATCGTTCAGCTAGTGTTAGGAACCTAAATTGTGACTAAGGTTTGGTGGAAGATTTTAATTCAGAACTTTTGAAAACAAGACATTTGTACTACAGAACCAGAGGCGGTTTCAGGCGGGTTGGTATCAAAAGGGTTAATGTGAAATTTTAATCTGGAAAAAAAGGGGGAAAAAAAAAATAGGGTGGAAGGAAGGGTTCAAAACAAAACTGAACTGGAATTTTTTTCCTTTTTTTTTTTATATTCTGTAATTTGAACTTGTTTCACCAAGGTACCACTGCTTCTTATTTGAACCCTTTAGCATTTAAACTGGCCAGATCTGGCCCCTCACACTTACCCTACAATGTCATTCTAAAAAAAATAATCACATCAAAATCTCAAAGCTATGAGATAATCCATGATTAATTCCAAACAATGTGAATAAATAAGCATTACTTTTGACAGAGCAATGCCATAGAGTTGAATGTACTGACTTTTTATTTACTTTTATTTATTTTTGCTTTTGTGTTCTTTTTAGGTGGACAACGCCCACAGACTTCCACCAGCCTGAAATCAACTACACAAGTGCCAGTCATAATTAGTTCTCAAAATACATCACAAAAGGTCAGCATCACCAATTCCTTTGGTTTTTTTTTCCAATCTGTAAATTGCATGGGTTATCACAGGGATTCTCAACTGGAGTCCATAAAAGATTTTTAGGGGTCCACTGATGCAATATAGTAAACTGGGGGTCCACAGTAGTTTTTCAGGGGCTATGAAAAGATTGTGCCATAAATCGGATTTGAATTTTTTCTTTTACGCAATGAAGAGCAAGCCTTCTTCTATCATACTCTCAATTTTCGTCAACTTGCGCCACAGGGTCTCGGAGAGGAGATAGTGTTAGTTGAAGGCTACCAAACCTGCCACACACACACACATACAGACAACTTCACCTTTATATGTATAGATATTTTTTTTCAAATATGAATTAGAAGCAGTGCTAGTCTTGTGAACATTATTGAAAACACCGACTCAATGTATGTACTTTGTTTGTTTGCCAGTAGGTACCAAATTTGTTACCAGCAAACCACCAAGGCACATACATTGAATATGTGTGCTTGATAATATATATATATATATATATATATATATATACACACACACAATATAGTGTGCAGAAGTGGCTGTGTGGTAAGTAGCTTGTTTACCAACCACATGGTTCCGGGTTCAATCCCACTGCGTAGCACCCTGGGCAAGTGTCTTCTACTATACCTCGGGCCGACCAAAGCCTTGTGAGTGGATTTGGTAGACAGAAACTGAAAAGAAGCCTGTCGTATATATCTATATATATATGCGTTTGTGTGTCTGTGTTTGTCCCCCTAGCATTGCTTGACAACCGATGCTGGTGTGTTTATGTCCCTGTTACTTAGCGGTTCAGCAAAAGAGACCGATAGAATAAGTACTGGGCTTACAAAAGAATAAGTCCCGGAGCCGATTTGCTCGACTAAAGGCGGTGCTCCAGCATGGCCGCAGTCAAATGACTGAAACATGTAAAAGAGTATAAGGAATCCACTTAAAGGGAATTCAGCACGCTAGAAAGAACAGCTAGGTTCTGTAAACCACAAAAATAACGGATACATTTGGAAATGAAAAACATTTACCATCTAGTACCTAGATTAAATACTGTAAGTTTTTGGATAATTTTCGGTTAAAAGTTGGCGGGTTTTCATTGTAGCCAGCGAAGGACTGCGTCTGCGCAGTAAAATTTGAAAAGTTAGTTCGTATGAACACGAGACAAGTAGCCTTGTTTGTCTCATGTTGGATATGTTTAACCCTAGGTTGGACCTTGTGAGTTCCCCTTGACTCGCTAAAAGATGATCAGAAACCAATTGGTCCAGGGTAATAGATGGTAAATGTTTTTCATTTCCAAATTTATTCCGGTCGAATTTTATCCATTATTTTTGTGGTTTACAGAACCTAGCTGTTCTTTCTAGTGTGTTGAATTCCCTTTAAGTGGATTCCTTATGTGTATAAATATACACTATATCATATGACTAATATATAGTCTTCATCATCATCATCATCATCATCATTTAGCGTCCACTTTCCATGCTGGCATGGGTTGGACGGTTCAACTGGGGTCTAGGAAGCCAGAAGGCTGCATCAGGCCCAGTCTGATCTGGCAATGTTTCTATGGCTGGATGCCCTTCCTAACGCCAACCACTCCGTGAGTGTAGTGGGTGCTTTTTACGTGCCACCCGCACAGGTGCCAGACGGGGCTGGCAACTGCCACGAACGGATGGTGCTTTTTACGTGCCACCAGCACGGAGGCCAGTCGGGGTGGCGCTGGCAACGGCCAAGATCGGATGGTTCACTTACTTGTCACCGGCACTGGTATCACAGCTGCAATTTCCATTGATGTTGATCGACTTCGATTTTGGTTCTTCTTTCTCATATCTGATTTGATTTGATTTTGATTTTGATGACTTTTTTTTTTTTGCACGTTAGACCACTGGAAAAGTAAATTTTGATTGAATGTTTTAATTTTAATTAAATTCCATTTCCATTTGACATGATTTTATATATATATATATATATATATATATATATATATATATAACAATTTAGGAATGGCCTGAACAGGCCATTCGTCCACCAGAAAGAGCAGCCATAACTCCACCGCCAAGTAGTGTAATTCGGAAATAAGGTGAAAATTTAAAAACATTTACCCTAATTCATCTTTTATACGATGCATCGTTTCGGTGTCTTTAATGATAGACCAGCTTAATTAAATTAAATTAAGCTAGTCTACCATAGGTCACACTTCATCAGTAAAAGAAACCTGGGAGAGACGGATATACACGAGGCTACTGTATCAATGCCTCGGGAATATCTGTCTTAAAATTTTCAAGACCAACGCATTCGCGCCAAACTTATCGGCAGCAAATATAAACTGCCGATTCAATCTCAGAATTAGTCAGAAAATTATCAATTAATCAATTTAGGGTAGCAAAAAATTCAGTAAAAATTTATCGCTACCAGCGGCCTAATGGAAAAGAGAAAATAGTCAAAGACTAAATATGTATAAATATAACAATTTAGGAATGGCCTGATATATATATATCAATCACTCAAATATACACATGTACATTGTTTTTTTGTTTTTGTTGTAGACGTCTTTGAGTGTTGTTTCTTCTGGTGGTGGCAGCAGTAATAGTAGCAGCAGCAGCAGCAGTAGTTCCTCTGCTGGCACCAGTACCGGAGATATCGGTACCCTCACAGCAGCAGCAGCAGCAGTGGCAGCACCAGGGAATGGTAACCAGCAGATTATCATCCAGCCCACACCTCCGAAACAAGTGAAAAACAAATCCCTGCTCTGCAAGCCGTTTGTACAGACCAAAGCCACATCCTGCCGTCCTCACACTCAATGCAAAGAAGTACAAACTGGTAAATGCTTTACTATTGTCTTCTCTTACTGTCTCTTGTGTCTCTGTGTTTGTTTTTATATTACAATTCTGTCTTGACTGCTTTCTGTGTCAGTAACTGTCTTCTGGGGGCATTTCTGCAACCCGCTAATTAAGCCATAGCTTTGGATATATATACATATATATACTACAAAATTAGAGAATGGAGAAATATACTTAAATCAGTAAAACATCAACTATCAGTATATTTCTCCATTCTCTAATTTTGTAGTATTAATTTACGGTAATATTATTACCTTTACCCATATAATGCAATAGATGAACTGATTGTTTGACAATTGTTAACATCTATGTATTAAATTTGTTGGGTACCTATCTAGCAGTATATTGGATATATATTATCCCATGGTGGGTTGAATTTTCAACCCCTATCTCATTTTATATACATATATATATATACATATGTGGAGGCGCAATGGCCTAGTGGTTAGGGCAACGGACTTGCGGTCGGAGGATCGCGGTTTCGATTCCCAGACCGGGCGTTGTGTGTGTTTATTGAGCGAAAAAAACACCTAAAAGCTCCACGAGGCTCCGGCAGGGGATGGTGGTGATCCCTGCTGTACTCTTTCACCACTCTAAAGGCGGTGCTCCAGCATGGCCGCAGTCAAATGACTGAAACAAGTACAAAAAAAAAAAAAATATATATATAACAAATTAAAAAACAAAACGTATGCATATATACATACATATATGTACGTACCTACCTCCACATGTATATATACATGCATATATGGGTACAGGACGCCAAAAAAACGTCGAACACAATGAGAAATGAAAACATAAACACAAAACCAAGGAAATGGACATTTTTTTTAAACAACGAAAAAATAGAGTACAGGACATACAACACAAGGAAAATTCCCCTTCTTCAGTCGCCATGGTTTCATCTACTCTGCGTTTTGAAGGTGAAGGCGATACGCATCTTCGATAGAAACTTTCCTTCCCGCGAAAAGCAACTTAAATAAAATTTGAGATTTTTTTGCGGAGGGGTAAAAATAGTAACAAAACCAGGACAGTAACGACAGTACAAAATATAAACAGTAAAAGACAGGACAAGGAGAATAACAGTAACACAGACAAGAAGGGCTGTTAAGCCAAACGAGATAAAATATTACGAACGCTATTTTTGAGAACAGCAAAGGAGCCACAGAAAATGCCATCTACACTCGGGTGAAGCAAGGTCAGAAAAGACAGTAGTTTCCTCATCGTTGACTAGCGACGGGACAGGGGAGGAGGAGTAAGAGAAAGGGAAGGGGAGAGAAAAAAGAGGAATGGTTGTATATATATATATTATATATATATATATAGCTAAGTATATGCCTTCTCATCAGCAACTCCAGTAAAGAACAGCCATCACAATTTAGTCCTTTTATTAACAAATTACCTGAGACCCACCTGTGGTTTTGCGGTATAGACTCTCTCATTTTGAAGGTACCAACGTGGGTGTGTGAGTAAGAAGTTTGCTTCCCAACCACTTGTTTCTGGGTTCAGTCCCACTATGTGTCACCTTGGGCAAGTGACTTCTGTTGACTAAAGGCCTTCTGAGTGGAATTAGTAGACGGAAACTAAAAGAAGACCCTTGTGTGTGTTTTTATATTACAATTCTGTAATGAAGTTCCCCTCTTGATCCATTGCAATTAGCCATCAAAATGTACTTAATGCTGTGTTCCAAATGACTGCAAGTGTGGAGGTACTAAATATTTATACTGGTGGTTATCTTAATTTTCTCTTACATATGCCTTGTAGATTATGACCAGTAACACTCCTTAGTGGTTAAGTGACCACTATACTGGCTGATGATACTCTATGTGGAGCTCTAACAGTAATAATCATACATCTAACTGTACACACAAGATAGATGTATAATATATATACATATATAGGCGCAAGAGTGGCTGTGTGGTAAGTAGCTTGTTTACCAACCACATGGTTCCGGGTTCAGTCCCACTGTGTGGCACCTTGGGCAAGTGTCTTCTACTATAGCCTCGGGCCGACCAATGCCTTGTGAGTGGATTTGGTAGACGGAAACTGAAAGAAGCCCGTCGTATACATGTATGTTTGTGTGTCTGTGTTTGCCCCCCTAGCATTGCTTGACAACCGATGCTGGTGTGTTTACGTCCCTGTCACTTAGCGGTTCGGCAAAAAAGGGACCGATAGAATAAGTACTAGGCTTACAAAAGAATAAGTCCCGGGGTCGATTTGCTCGATTAAAGGCGGTGCTCCAGCATGGCTGCAGTCAAATGACTGAAACAAGTAAAAGAGTACATCAGTGGTTTTCAACCAGGGTTCCGCCAGTACATTCCAGGGGTTCCGCAAGAAGTTACAAAAATGCTAAAATCGACAGTAATTTTTAATTCTCCTGTGCAGACATGTGTGCATAAGACAATTAAATTATTGCACAGGGGTTCCTTGAGCCAGTGGAATGTTTCCTTGGGGTTCCGCTCCAGCAAAAAGGTTGAAAAGCACTGACATACATACGTAAAAGAGGCGATAAAAACCTTCCAGAAATGTTAGCACGCCGGGTGAAATGCCTAGCAATATTTCGTCTGTCTTTACATTCTGAGTTCAAATTCCACTGAGGTCGACTTTGCCTTGCATCCTTTCGGGGTCGATAAATTAAGTACCAGTTACGCACTGGGGTCGATATAATCGACTTAGTACCTATGTCTGTCCTTGTTTGTTCCCTCTGTGTTTAGCCCCTTGTGGGTAGTAAAGAAATAAGTATTTTGTCTGTCTTTACATTCTGAGTTCAAATTCCGCTGAGGTCAACTTTGCCTTTCATCCTTTCGGGGTTGATAAATTAAGTACCAGTTATGCACTGGGGTCAATGCAATCAACTTAATTCCTTTGTCTGTCCTTGTTTGTTCCCTCTATGTTTAGCCCCTTGTGGGTAGTAAAGAAATAGGTAT
>NC_043024.1:8061249-8088749 GCF_006345805.1 Octopus sinensis
AAGCTGTATCGGCCCCTTTTGCCTTTCCCTTCAATAACATCAGTGGTGTGGAGAGGGGAGTCTGGTATGCATGGGCGACTCTGGTCTTCCATAAACAACCTTGCCCGGACTTGTGTCTCGGAGGGTAACTTTCTAGGTGCAATCCCATGGTCAGTATCGTGACTGAAGGGGGTCCCCGACATATATATATATATATATATATATATATATGGTTTTGTGTATGTATATACCTTCCTTCTCTGGTGTGAGGTCCCAACTATGGATCATTTGAGTAGTATTAGATCTTATGTCCATTTTGGGATCATTTCTGCCATTGAGATTGTGGGGTCGTGTAGGTCTGAGTTGCCAAATAGGCAAACGGGTGCCATCTTCCCAGTCATATTTCATCATTCCTTTTCTGCCATTTCCAATGTCTGGCTTTCTGAAGTGTTTGCTGAATCCAAAAAAAATGAAAATAAATTGATGTTGATATTCATACTTAAAGCATGCTGGGCAAAATGCCATTAAGCATTTTGTCCATCTTTATGTTCTGAGTTCAAATACCACCAAGATCAGTTTTTGCCTTTCATTCTTTTGGGGTAGTCCTCTCCCTCAAAATTTCAGGCTTTGTACATATAGTAGAAAGGTTATTCATATTGACTTGTTCTGTTTCTTGTGCAATCTTTTACTGAAGTGTTTTTGTTTTTTGTATCTTTTGTATTTGCAGCCAATACTACCTCTGTGCTGAAAGGGCGCCTCGATATGAAGTCAAAACAGGTTGGACGGGGTAACAAACGGCCGGCAGTGACTCCTGGACGTGGGGGTCGGCGGAACAAGCGATCGCGTGTTGGCGACGACGACTCGTTCTTGTTGGAAGGCGAGGAGAACGCAGACAGCCAACACATGTCGCCTGATTCTAACATGAGCTTGAAGTATACTTACGGTGTCTATGCATGGAGACAGTGGGTTCTACAGAAAAATGCCCAACTCGAGAAAGTATCGAAGTCCGGTACGGGCCGTTTAAAACTGTTTAAGACCAATTTGCTGCAGTGCACACCGGATGAGCTGAACTACTCACTTTGTCTTTTTGTCAAGGAAGTACGGAAACCGAACAAGGAGGAGTATTCTCCCGACAGCATACTTTATCTATGTTTGGGTAAGTTACCTTATCGGACACTGTTTTACTGGGGATGTTGTGTTAGCCCTAGTCACATGGCTTGAGGTTGTTAATCTCTATATATATAAATGGCAAAATGTCTGTGTGTGTGTCCTTTATACAAATCCACAATTTTTCAGTTAGAGGGCTCGCACTTTCTATGGTCATTCAAAACTGTCCAAGGGTGGTCGTGCACATCTTTACATTTCCTCAGTCACCCCGCAAAGCCATTAAAAAATCAATAGAAGTGACTTTTTTGTGAATTTTCTATCCAAAACCCAATCAAAATGCCCGAAACTTGATACGTCAATTGAATGCCAGCTAGCTGTATGTGATTGGTCAGAGATTTGGACAGTACTCGCATGCACGCAGCTGTATATGCATGCACTAGCACTATGACCCGGTGTTGCCGGGTCATAGTGCTAGTCAACGTATAAAATTATATCAAAAGTACATTTTTTAGCACTATGACCCGGCAACACCGGGTCATAGTGTTAGTCTTCAAATAATGACAATAAAGAACAGATCTCTAACATTACTTCTTGCTATCTTTATTCAATAATTCTTACGTTTTTGTCTTCTTCTATCACCACCAGGCATTCAACAATATCTATTTGAAAATGGAAGGATTGACAATATTTTCACAGACATGTATTATGAAAAGTTCACTGAATGTCTCAATGAAATCTTGATACGTTATCAACCTAAGATCAATGGGATTGGTAAGTGATTAGTGTTATTGATTTATCTGCTGAATACTGTGTATATTGCTTTTATCTCTTACAGTCATTGGACTGCAGCCATGCACGAACACTGCTTTGAAGGGTTTTAGTTGAACAAATTGACCCTTGTTCTTATTTTTTCTCTTTACTCTTTTACTTGTTTCAGTCATTTGACTGCGGCCATGCTGGAGCACTGCCTTTAGTCGAGCAAATCGACCCCGGGACTTATTCTTTGTAAGCCCAGTACTTATTATATCGGTCTCTTTTGCCGAACTGCTAAGTGACGGGGACATAAACACACCAGCATTGGTTGTCAAACGATGCTAGGGGTACAAGCACAAACACACAAACACACACATACATATACATATATATATACATATATACGAAAGGCTTCTTTCAGTTTCTGTCTACCAAATCCACTCACGAGGCTTCGGGGCTATAGCAGAAGACACTTGCCCAAGATGCCACGCAGTGGGACTGAACCTGGAACCATGTGGTTGGTTAGCAAGCTACTTACCACACAGCCACTCCTGCGCCTATGAGTCTGATACTTATTTTATCAGCCTCCTTTGCAAAATGTCCCATGTCAAGGGAGATGTGAATAAAGTAACATTCATTGTCGAGTGTGTGTATTTGTGTGACACCATATGATTGATCAGGCTGTCAGATGTTGATACACATTGCTGGTCACAGTGCACTTTATCTTTCGAATGATGCCACCCTGTTGGCTCGGCAGACAGGTCGACATTCCCCTTCATTGGAAAGCTACTCCATTGCAGGCTTACCCATTTACAGCTTAGTGGGCTGGAGCCATGTGAAATGAAGTGTTTTGCTCAAGAACACAACACCCCAATCATTTAAGTGGCAAATATACTTCACAATGTCGTGCTGCTATTGTTTATACCTCACTCAGAGATTTATTATATATATATATATATATATATTATCATCCTCATCATCGCTTAACGTCCGCTTTCCATGCTAGCATGGGTTATGATTTAATATGCACAATTAAAATAAGAGATACTAGGAAATATATTAAAAACAGTCCTTCAGCTCAGTTCATAACTAAGCCTGAACAATTGCCTGGAAATACATGGTATGTTATACAAATCTGCCAATTTAATGTGTCTGAAAGTATGAAACTAGGGGTTACACTTTTGTAACAGTGTGTCATCATCATCATCATTTAGCGTCCGCTTTCCATGCTAGCATGGGTTGGACGGTTCAACTGGGGGTCTGGGAAGCCAGAAGGCTGCACCAGGCTCCAGTCTGATCTGGCAATGTTTCTACGGCTGGATGCCCTTCCTAACGCCAACCACTCCATGAGTGTAGTGGGTTGCTTTTTACGTGCCACCGGCACAGGTGCCATACGGGGCTGGTAAAACGGTGGCACGGGGGCCAGATGAGGCTGGCAACGGCCACAATCGGACGGTGGGGCGGCGCTGGCAACAGCCACGTTCGGATGGTTCTCTTACGTACCACCGGCACTGGTATCACAGCTACAATTTCAATTGATGTTGATCGATTTCGATTTTCACTTGCCTCAACTGGTCTTCACAAGTAGGGTTTGTGTCACAAGAAGGAAAGGTATGCATAAGAGGGCTGGCTACGTCCCAGGTAGAGGCCACGGGTTATGGTCTCACTTGTCCTGCCGGGTCTTCCCACACACAGCATACTTCCAAAGGTCTCGGTCTCTGCTCATTTCCTCGGATACTAGGAAATGTATTGAAAACAATCCTTCAGCTCAATTCATAACTAACCCTGAACAATTGCTTGGTATGTTATACAAATCTGCCAATTGAATGTGTCTGAAAGCACGAAACTAGGAGTTACACTTTTGTAGTTGTGTGTATTAAATGATGTTTATCTCTTGCTGTATGGAGTACTTTTTTTTTTGTTAATCCTGCCTATATTGCACCTGTAAACTATATATATATATGTGTGTGTGTTTTGGTAACGCATGGTTTATTCTTTTCTCTGCAGGTCAGCTGGTGTGTCGCATTGAAGAAGAGTATCTATGGGAGTGCAAACAGCTAGGTGCACACTCCCCACACGTGCTGCTTAATACACTAATCTACTTCAACACCAAACACTTCATGCTTAAAACCCCTGAGGACCACATAAAGCTCTCCTTCACCCACATCATGAAGCACTGGAAGAAAACCATACCTGGTAAAGGAGGTTCCGGCCGCAGTGTTTACCTCAGATACTATTGCAGTATGTCTTCGATAGCTTTTGGAGTTCACACTTACATTAGGTCTTAATGATTCTTACCGATTGTGAATTCTAGTAAGACCGTTTCAGTTTAATTTTAGGAATTGCTTTTTTAAATAACACATATGTGTATATACACATACTATATATATATATATATATATATATATACATATATATACACACACACACATATATATATATATATATATTAGGTTGGAAAGAAAGTCCTTTTGCATTTTTGACCTGATCACTTTGGGGCTATATTTTCAGTAATTAGTATAAATTAAGCATTGATTCTTATATTTTAATGGTTTTTCTTTGTTTGTAGCTAACTTTTGTACCATAGCGATTAAATTCACGTTGATTTTACCCATTTAAAATGTATTTAGATATGACCTATATCAGACATTGTATGCTTTATGAATTCAAAAGGGGCACTTGAAGAATGCAAGTGGCAAGAAATATTTGTTCTGGCCATAGAAATGAAGCTCTAAGTGTCTGGACATGCCAGAGATGCCTGGCCCCTTTTTCTTGAAAACTCATTCTCTTGTAGATTCCCCTCAATCTAGACAGCCAACTATTGTTTTTATGGAGAATTCAAAGCAAACTGCTTGACAGCACAATAGTTCAATTCAATTCAATTTAATTTTTATTGGCTCAAAAAGCAAAAAGCAAGGCCATGTAGGGGGACATGGAGTTATGTACAGGGAGGGTGTTCATGCAAAGAGTTCAGGCCATTTCTGGTCAAGAGAGACTTTGAACCGAGCGGTCGTCGGCATCTTCACTATCTCGTCCGGCAGCTTATTTCACGGATCCGCAACCCGGACAGAGAAAGCCCCTCTCCTTCGATTGAGATGAAATGGTCGTAGATAGAGCTTTTCGGAGTGGCCCCGCAGCCGACGCTCTGGAGCAGGAGTGAAGAACAGCTCTTTCGAGAGGTTACACTTTCCGCTTATGATGTTGTGAGGCCATGTAGGGGGACAGGGAGTTATGTACAGGGAGGGTGGTCATACAAAGAGTTCAGGCCATTTCTGGTCAAGAGAGACTTTGAACCGAGCGGTCATCGGCATCTTCACTATCTCGTCCGGCAGCTTATTTCACGGATCCGCAACCCGGACAGAGAAAGCCCCTCTCCTTCGATTGAGATGAAATGGTCGTAGATAGAGCTTTTCGGAGTGGCCCCGCAGCCGACGCTCTGGAGCAGGAGTGAAGAACAGCTCTTTCGAGAGGTTACACTTTCCGCTTATGATGTTGTGAGGCCATGTAGGGGGACAGGGAGTTATGTACGGGGAAGGTGTTCATGCAAAGAGTTCAGGCCATTTCTGGTCAAGGGAGACTTTGAACCGAGCGGTCGTCAGCATCTCGCCTGGCAGCTTATTCCACGGATCTGCAACCCGGATGGAGAAACCCCCACTCCTTCGATTGAGATGAAATCGTCGTAGATAGAGCTTTTCGGAGTGACCCCGCAGCCGACGCTCTGGAGCTTCACACTTTAAATCATAAAACCCCTTCTTGAACTAGGAAAGGTGTCTAAAATTGGTCGGTGAGTCCCCACATTGTCTGGGTGCTTCTCAGCTTAGTCAAAAAGTTGTCTTCTGCTTGGCATTGAAGGGTAGACTTGCTACCCAAATCTTTCCTGGGTAGAATCATTACAAGTGAGGAAGAGTAGGTTTTCTATAATTATATTCAATGAAAATGACTATCATTAGATGCTAATGGAAAAGGAAAGTCCATCTAGCGGCGCGCTGGCAGAAACATTAGCATGCTGGGCGAAATGCTTAGCGGTATTTCGTCTGCCGCTACGTTGTGAGTTCAAATTCCGCCGAGGTTGACTTTGCCTTTCATCCTTTTGGGGTTGATTAAATAAGTACCAGTTAGGCACTGGGAGTCATTTGTCTGTCCTTGTTTGTCCTCTCTGTGTTTAGCCCCTTGTGGGTAGTAAAGAAATAGGAAAGTCCATCTCCAAACCAGGATTATACCTGAAAAAAGTTATGCTGTTTGGTGGGATATGTAGGGTGCAATCTATCATGAAATGCTAAATCAAAATGAAATGGTTAATGTGGAGAAGTGTAGTCAACTGGATGCGATGCACAAAAATTTGCAGAAAAATACTCATTATTGATTGTGTAACGAGGTGTTTCTCTGATATGATAATGCTGGACCACATATTGTCTAAATCACTCAAGAAAAGATCATAGCAATAATTATGCAAGTTTTGCCTCGTCTTCCTTACTCTCTTCACCTTGCTCCATCTGATTATTAACTTTTCAGATTATTACAACATTATTTAAAGGGGAAACAGTTTATTAATTATGAAGAAGATTAAAATGACTGAGGTTTTTTTTTTTCGCTTTTGAAACCTGAAGTATTTCATACTGAAGAGATCAACAGTTTGCCAAATATGTGTAATTATGATGAGGGGAAATATTATCTTAACCCTTTAGCATTTAAACTGGCCATATCCGGCCAAAAGTATTCTGCCTGTTTTATGTTCAAACTGGCCAGATCTGGTCTCTCACACCAACCCTACAATATCGTTTGAAAGATTAACAGCTACCTCATCAAAATCTCATAGCTACAAGATAATGCATGATTAGTTCAAAACAGGCATTAATTTTGGCAGAATAATGTGAACACTAAAGGGTTAGATAACCCTTTACCCTTTGTTACTACTGCTTTTGTTTCAATTAATTTTGAAAATTATTAAGGATTTTAGTAAAATAACTTGGTCATTATTTAGCTTGTGAACAACAACAAAAGCATAAAAGTATGCTTGTGTAGTATACTTAAAATTAGATGGCCTGAACACATGGAGCTATGGCAAAGAACAAATCAAGTTTCGATTAGGGAGCAAATATTTAAGAAAAAGTGGAAGTGGATTGGTAGCACAATTAGAAAAGACACACCAAATGTAGCAAAAAGTGCTTTACAGTGGAAACCGGATGGATATAGAAAGAAAGGTAGGCCTAAGAACTTGTGGCGTAGATCAACACAAAAGGAACAAGAGAAAGGGGGACATTCATGGCAGAGTATAAGTACAGAAGCAAAAACTTATGCGACATGAAATTTATCTATAAGTGGCCTATACTCTGCATTGGAGGGTTAAAGGCAGGAAGAAGATTATTTAGCTGGTGTTTGGATCATAAATTAACATGAAACTTTGATGGAATGTTTTTAATTCAGATCACTTTGCTTGTATCATAGAACCAAGGATGGCCTTAGGTAGTTTGGTATCAAAAGGTGAGATACATTAAGACCGAAGATGCATCTGTTTTTTCCCCATCTTGAAATGCAACCAGAAGACTTACTTTCCAACCCCAGTATATATAATATATATATGTGTGTATATAATATCTTCATTTAACAATGTCTAATACCACTAATGGCTATGTCTCTTTCTTCTATTCTTTTATGGCAAAAAAGGCTGAAATCTGTGGAAATTACAAAAACGGCTGCTTAATATTAATCTGTGAGTTGTAAACTAAAACAGACTTAAAATCTATGATAATGGTAGACAGGTTGTAGTTGTCCATACGATTTACCTTGGCTCACCTGAGCTGTAGATGATCTGTTTTTGTCACATTTGCATTCCACAAAATTTCTGTCTACTTTCTGCAGATTCTGAGATTGTTAACCAAAAGAAACGACGTGAGGAAATGCCTGCATACGAGCAGTGTGAGAACCACGACAACCCGTTAAGATGTCCTGTGAAACTTTATGAATTCTATTTGTCGAAATGGTAAGTGTTGGCGTCTCGTGGTCTCTGTTTTTGTAAATTTTGGTTTCTGAAAACAGTGGAGATTTGGTAATTGCTTGGTCCTGTGTTGGAGGTAAATTGCTAGCTTAAATGGACACAGTGGTCAGTGTTCATCATCATCATCGTCATTTAGCGTCCGCTTTCCATGCTAGCATGGGTTGGACGGTTCAACTGGGGCCTGGGAAACCAGAAGGCTGCACCAGGCCCAGTCTGATCTGGCAGTGTTTCTACAGCTGGATGCCCTTCCTAACACCAACCACTCTGTGACTGTAGTAGGTGCTTTTTACGTGCCACCGGCACAGGTGCCAGATGAGGCTAGCAAACGGCCACGATCGGATGGTGCTTTTTACGTGCCACCGGCATGGAGACCGAACGAAGCTGGCAACGGCCACGATCGGATGGTGCCTTTTACGTGCCACCAGCACAGAGGCCAGTCAGGGCAGTGCTGGCTACGGCCACGTTCGGATGGTTCTCTTACGTGCCACCGGCACTGGTATCACAGCTACAAATTCCATTGATGTTCTTGGTAGAATTTATGTCAGGGCAAGAAATTAATCCTTTTGTTATCGTATTTCTCATCATTGTCATTTAATGTCTGTTCTCCATGCTGGCCTGGGTTGGACTTTTTGACCGGAGCTGCCCAGGCTCCCAGTTTTTGTTCTGGCTTGGTTTCAACAGCTGGATCCCCTTCCTAACACCGACCATGTTACAATGTGTACCGGATGCTTTTTACGTGGCACCAGCTATGTTGAAATATATTGGTTTTGTTTCAGTTACTTTTTAAAATAACAAAGAATTTAGTAAAATGCTGAGACCCCCTTCGGTTACGACTGACCATGGGATTGCACCTAGAAAGTTACCCTCTGAGGCACAATTCCGGGCAAGGTTGTTTATGGAAGACCAGCAGCCACCCATGCATACCGGCCTCCCCTCTCCACGCCACCAGTGTTATCCAAGGGAAAGACAAAGGTCAATACAGCTTGGCACCAGTGACGTCGCAACTCATTTCTACAGCTGAGTGAACTGGAGCAACGTGAAATAAAGTGCCTTGCTCAAGAACACAACACGCAGCCCGGTCTGGGATTCGAGCTCACAACCTCACGATCGTAAGCTTAACACTCTAACCACTGAGCAAGACCAGCAGTCGCCCATGCATACTGACCTCCCCTCTCCAGTGTTATCCAAGGGAAAGGCAAAGGGGCCGATACAGCTTGGCACCAGTGATGTCACAACTCATTTCTACAGCTGAGTGAACTGGAGCAACGTGAAATAAAGTGTCTTGCTCAAGAACACAACACACAGCCAGGTCCATGATTCGAACTCACAACGTCACGATCGTAAGCTTGACGCTCTAACTACTGAGCTATGGCGCCTTCACTTAGTAAAATAGCCTTGTCGTTATTAAGCTGGTGTTTGGAACATAAATCGGTGCTAAATTTTGCTGGGAAGTTTTTACCAAGAGTCACTTTAAAACTGGAAGATTGTATCATAGAGCCAAGATGAAACTCAGGCAGGTTGATTATTGAAAGGTTTAAGCCAGTGCTTTGCTGATTCTGTCCCATGACCAGATATCATAAAAGATGGTTCAGTGTGATAAAGCATTCAATCTCTTTTTTTTTAAACCATATTTGTGTTGAAATATGCTGCTTGTGTATCAAACAAGTTTGAAAACTGCTGAGGTATTATGAACCTGGTGTTTGAAAGATTAAATTTATATGAAATTTTGATGGAAAATTTTAACTAAGATTCACTTTAACTCTTTCATTACCATATTCCTGCCTTCGTTTCAGTTAATTTTGAAAATAATTAAGAAATTAGTAAAATACCTTTGTCATTGTTAAGTTGATATAAATAATGCATAAATGCGCCCTTTTTAAAGCCTAGCCAGGCTCACGGGCCCGGTTTCCCAGTTTCTATGGCGTATGTGTTCCCCAGCTGGATGGGACGCCAGTCCATCGCAGCGTTACTCATTTTTGCCTGCTGAGTAGACTGGAGCAACGTGAAATGAGGTGTTTTGCTGAAGAACACAACACGCTGCTCGGTCCAAGAATCGAAACCACAATCTTACGATCATGATGCTGACACCCTAACCACTAAGCCACGCACCTCCACGTTAAGTAGATATTGTAACATAAATTAACATGAAATTTTTTAGGGAAGCTTTTAAGATTCACTTTAACTTTTTGTTACTATATTTTGGTTAAAATATAGTCTTAGTTTCAATTAATTTTGAAAATAAATAATTTAGGAAAATAACTTTATCATTTTTTTGTTGTCTTGAGGGAGTCATTATTAGCATAATGATAGGTTTGATTCTACTTATTTCATTATTGATCAAAAAAGAAATGGAATTGAACCTGTGCATGTGTTGTTATTGGCGTAATGACCCTCCCAACAAAATTTATTTCAATGCACGATTTCACATCAAGAATCTTCCAAAACCAAAAAATATATAAAAAACCAAACATTATTAACCCCTTTTTCTTTTATCTGTGCGTGTGCGTCTTTTTTTTTTTTTTCTTTGTAGCCCCGAGAGTATTAAAAACCGCAATGATGTCTTCTACTTGATCCCGGAGCGATCCTGCGTACCCGACAGCCCCGTGTGGTACTCAACCCAATCCTTATCCAGTGACATAATGACCAAGATGCTGAACCGAATACATTTGGTGAAAGAAATACAAGAAGCTTGTATAAACACACAACCAGTCTATATGTAAAACTAAAAACATCTTTCCTCATTTCTTCTCTCAGTCTCTTTTATCCTTTTTTTAAAAAAAAATTTTTTTTTTTTTTCAAAATTTCCGTCATCTTCTCTTCGTCCCCTATTCCTCCTTTTCTCTCTCTCTCTCCCTCATCCTCCATCACCTCATCTTTTTCTTCTTCTTCTTCCCCCTTTTAAGTGAAATTTATTTTTTATTTATTTATTTTTATTTTCTTATGATTTTTTTTTTTGGTCCCCCACCCCCAACCCCCAGCATCACCATCACCATAGCATGGCATAACATCATAACGTCGTGCCGGTTTTTTACATGTTTGCTTCACATCGTACATCGTGCATTGCATCTTGTCACACATTGCATCACACAATCGCATCGCATCACATCACACCACCACATTTGCATCACATCTCAACACCCTGCTCCATCCACCATTACTTCCCTTCTCAAGCCATTTGGCTTTACGGCCACCCCTCCTTTTAGAGACAGCTCTCCGAATCTTCCAATTCTATAACAAGAATTTAAAGAAAGACCATCATGAGATATCATAACAATAATAAGTAATAATAATAATAATGATAATAATAAACCAGATAGTTTTCTATTCAAGTTGTTACAGCAAAAAAAAAAGTTTTTTTTTTTGGCTTTCTACGTTCCAGTATTCCAACCTCCTACCCCCACCATCTTCTCCATCTTTCTAGTCACATCATCATCATCATCATCATTATTATTATCATCATCGTTATTATTGTTAAGGTAGTGAGCTGGCAGAATCGTTAGCAGTCCGGGCGAAATGCTTAGCGGCATTTTGTTGTCTGTCTTTACGTTCTGAGTTCAAATTCCGCTGAGGTCGACTTTGCCTGTCATGCTTTTGGGGTCAATACATTAAGTACCAGTGAAGTCCTGAGGTTGATCTAATCGACTGGCCCCCTTCCCCAAAAACTTTGGGCCTTGTGCCTAGAGTAGAAAAGATTATTATTTTTATTAAGGTGGCAAGTGGCATTTCATCAGCCCTTATGTTTTGTGTTCAAATTCTTCCATGGTTGATTTTTGCCTTTTCAGGGTCAATAAAATGAGTGCCATGGATGTAACCGACTAGGCCCCTTGCCCCCAGAATTTCAGGCCTTGTCCCAAAAATTAGAAAGGATTATTATTAAGGTGGCGAGCTGGCAGAATTGTTAGCACGCTGGCCGAAATGCTTAGCAGTATTTCATCTTCCACTGTGTTTGGGGTTCAAATTCCCCCAAGGTTGACTTTGCTTTCATCCTTTTAGGGGTCGGTAAATTAAGTACCAGTGAAATTCTGGGGTGATGCAGTTGACTTGTACCCTCCCTCCAAAACTTCAGGATTATTCTAATTCTAACGCCAACCACTCTGTGAGTGTAGTGAAAAAGCACCCACTACACTCACGGAGCGGTTGGCGTTAGGAAGGGCATCCAGCCATAGAAACATAGCCAGATCAGACTGGGCCTGGTGCAGACTTCTGGCTTCCCAGACCCCAGTTGAACCATCCAACCCATGCTAGCATGGAAAGCGGACGCTAAACGATGATGATGATGATGATGATGATTAAAGCGGTGAGCTGCTAGAACCATTAGCACACCGGGTGAAATGCCTAGTAGTATTTCATCCGTCTTCACATGCTGTGTTCCAATACTGCTGAGGTCGACTTTTCCCTTCATCCTTTTGGGGCCGATAAAAGAAGTACCAGTTGAGTACTGGGGTCAATGTAATCGACCCTAGCCCAAATTTCAGGTCTCATACTTATAATAGAAAGGATTATTATTATTATTATTATTATTAAGGTGGCGAGCTGGCAGAAACGTTGGCATGCCGGCGAAATGCATAGCCATATTTTGTCTGCTGTTATGTTCTGAGTTCAAATTCCGCCGAGGTCGACTTTACCTTTCATCCTTTCGGGGTCAATAAATTAAGTACCAGTTACGCACTGGGGGTTGATATAATCGACTTAATCCGTTTGTCTGTCCTTGTTTGTCCCGTCTGTGTTTAGCCCCTTGTGGGCAGTAAAGAAATAGGTATTATTATTATTATTATTATTATTATGATTAATAGTAAGGCAGCAAGCTGGCAGAATCATTAGCAAGTTGGACGAAAATGCTCAGAGGCATTCCTTTTGGCTTGTTAGTTTCTGAGTTCAAATACCACCGAGGTCAGCTTTGCCTTTTATCCTTTTGGGGTCGATAAAATAAAGTACCAGTTAAGTGCCCCTGCTACCCCCAAATTTCTGACTTTATGGCTGGAATTTGAAAGAATTAATTATTCGGATTCACATTCAGTACAAATGACATTTAAAAAGTTTTTGTGTATTCTCTTCATCAACCATGACCATGCGGGGAATTCGTGTCTCTGTTCCCCCATCCTTCCATCTCCATCTCTTCATTCATCGCTCACCGATTGCCCGGACACACACAGAGAGACATAGACAGGTGAATTAATCATAATCGGATACATTTGACTCAGTGGCAATCCACCTGATATAAAGGACTTCAACACAGAATGGCCTGCTTTCTCAGAAGACCACACACACACACACACACACACACACACACACACACACATACACATGCTTATATACACATGCTCACACACACACACCACCTCATATACAGACTTATAAATACAGAGCTGTCTGCTACTAAAGGCCAACTATACACACACACAGACTCACACACACATATGCGGTTACATTCACTAGGTGATCCATCAAATGCGAGAACTAAACATGGAGGAGTCTGCTTCATTAAAAGCACACACACACACATACATACACACACACACACACACACACACACATATACACACACACACACAAAGTGGTCTGTCAGACAGACACAAGGACTAAAAAATACAGAAATGTCTGCTCACCAAAACACTACACTCCCTGACACACACACACACACACACACACACACACCATTGCATGTGAGAATCCAGTTATTGTTGTTCATTCCATAGATTTGCTACCATTATTCCTCCATTCTGTTATTCTTGTTTTTTTTTTTTACTACTGACACAGCTATCATTACCACGCATACATAGATGTTTGTACATACATACACGCACATATACAGATACATACATACAGATCTACAATTATATATATATATAAACCCACACACACACATACATATATATATGTATATGATATATGGTATATATATGTGTGTGTATATTGTATGCATATAGATGTATATGTCTTGATATTTTGCCAGATGTTGGGGAAGTCAGGGAGAGAGACCCACCTTTCCTTTCCTCCTATTTCATTAAAAACTGAAAAATGAAAAAAAAAATATTAAAAAATATTGAAAAAAATTATAAACAAACAAACTAGAATTCATCCTTACAAAATGAAGGTCTTGTGCTTTTTGTATGTTTCTTCTTAGAAAGAAAACTTCTTAATAAACGATAAATAAAACTTGACATTTTTTTTTAAAGCCCATTGCTTGTTGGTTTTTTCTTTTTTGTTTTGATGTTGCACTGTTGGAGCTGTATTGGTACTTTGTACTTTGGCGGTGAGCTGGCAGAAACGTTAGCACACCGGGCGAAATGCTTAGCGGTATTTCGTCTGCGTTACGTTTGAGTTCAAATTCCGCCGAGGTCGACTTTGCTTTCATTAATACCTATGTCTGTCCTTGTTTGTCCCCTCTGTGTGTAGCCCCTAGTGGGTAATAAAGAAATAGGTATTTCATCTGTCGCTACACTGTGAGTTCAAATTCCGCCAAGTCGACTTTGCCTTTCATCCTTTCGGGGTCGATAAATTTAGTACCAGTTATGCACTGGGGTCGATGTAATCGACTTAATACCTATGTCTGTCCTTGTTTGTCCCCTCTGTGTTTAGCCCCTTGTGGGTAGTAAAGAAATAGGTACTTTGTCTGTAATAATAATAATAATAGAAATATTAAAATTACTAAGTCTCTCTAAAGGAGATTACGGCAGCGTTACTGGATATTAATAGTTATCGCCATACTAATACTGACCTCCCCTGTTCGAAGGTTTGTAATGGACGCAGGTTCATGTGTCAAATAGCTAGCTAGAGGCGATGGCCTCTTGGAGCTAATCAGCGACAGCTTTAGTCTTATATAATTATAGACTACCATATTAGTATGGCGATAACTATTAATAATAATAATAATAATAGTAATAATAATGAAATTATTGTATACAGTGCTCAGGTGCACCACAACTTGTCAATAGTGCGTATAGAGCGTATGCAGTAATGTACAAATGTCTGGAACAGTGGAACCTTAGGGTTCCGCCAGTACAGTCCAGGGGTTCCGCAAGAAGTTACAAAAATGCTAAAAATCGACAGTAATTTTTAATTCACCCGTGCAGATATGTGTGCATAAGACAATTAAATTATTGCACAGGGGTTCCTCGAGCCAGTGGAATGTTTCCTTGGGGTTCCACTCCAGCAAAAAGGTTGAAAAGCACTGGTCTAGAAAGCGAACAATGTATCAGTCAGATACTTGCTTGTGTGTGTATGGTGGGGAGAAAATGAGGTGTAGTGTTGGTGAATGTCAGAAAGCATGGAAGTTTTGAAGGATGCAGTGCTCCGACAACTAACAACTGATGCCAGCAGTTTGTTCCATGCTTCAGCAACTCTTAGCATGAAAAAATGTTTCCTAAAGTCATGGGAACTGTGCTGTTTTCCAACTTTGTAAACATGTCCACAGGTGTTAGACAGGTGGAGTTTTTAAATAATAATAATAATGAAATTATTATATATAGTGCTCAGGTGCACCACAACTTGGCAAAAGTGTGTATAAAGTATATGCAGTAATGTACAAATGTCTGGAAAGCGAACAGTGTATAAGTCAGATACATGCTTGTGTGTGTATGGAGGGGAGAAAATCAGGTGTAGTGTTGGCGAATCTCAGGAAGCATGGAAGTTTTGAAGGAAGCAGTGCTCCGACAACTAACAACTGATGCCGGCAGTTTGTTCTATACTCTTAGCGTGAAAAAATGTTTCCCAAATTATGGGAGCTGTGCAGCTTTCTGACTTTGTAAATATGTCAACGGGTGTTAGATGGGTGGAGTTTGAAAAGATGCTCAGAGTTATTGTTTGTAAGATGGTTAATAACTTTATGGGTGTCTGCCAAGTCAGCTGCCAGGGAAGTAAGGCATTCAGAATATGGCAAATGCCTGATGGAGGGTATTCTCTTGGTTGCACGTCGCTGAACGGTTTCCAGACGATGATACTTTGGTTTTGACTGTTTGCTTCCCAACCACGTGCTTGTGGGTTCAATCCCACTGACCAAAGCCTCTTGAGGGGATTTGGTTGAAGGAAACTGTGCGGAAACTTGTGTGTGTGTAAAAGTAAAGACCCCCTTTGGTCATGAATGATAATGGGATTGCACCTAAAAAATTCCCCTCTGAGGCACAAGACCAAGCAAGGTCGTTTGGATGACCAGCGGTCACCCTCACATGCCAGCCTCCTCTCTCCATGCTACCATGGATGTTAAATGATGATATCACGCACACACACACACGTGCGCGCACAAGTGAGAGTGCATGGCTCAGTGGTTAAAGCATCAGACTTACAATTGTGAGGTAATGAGTTCGAATCCCGGACCAGGCTGCGTGTTGTGTTCTTGAGCAAGACACTTTATTTCACATTGCTCCAGTTCACTCAGCTGTAGAAATGAATTGCGATGTCACAGGTGCCAAGCTGTATCGGCCCCTTTGCCTTTCCCTTGGATAACATTGGTGGCGTGGAGAGGGGAGGCCGGTATGCATGTGCGCTGGTCTTGCTCAGTGGTTAGAGCATCGAGCTTACGATCGTGAGGTTGTGAGTTCGAATCCCAGACCGGGCTGCGTGTTGTATTCTTGAGCAAGACACTTTATTTCACGTTGTTCCAGTTAACTCAGCTGTAGAAATGAGTTGCGACATCACAGGTGCCAAGGTGTATCGACCTTTGCCTTTCTCTTGGATAACATCAGTGGCGTGAAGAGGGGAGGCTTGTATGCATGGGCGACTGCTGGTCTTCCATAAATAACCTTGCCCAGACCTGTGCCTCGGAGAGTTACTTTCTAGGTGCAATCCCATGGTCGTTCATGACTGATGGGGGTCTCCTCCTCCCCTCTCAGATTCACACACTTATCAAAATCAATCAACATCAATGGAAATTATAGCTGTGATACCAGTGCCGGTGGCACATAAGAGAACCAGCACTGCCCTGACTGGCCTCCATGCCAGTGGTACATAAAAAGCATCATCCGATCGTGGCCGTTTGCCAGCCCCGCCTGGCAGCTGTGCCGGTGGCACGTAAAAAGCACCCACTACACTCATGGAGTGGTTGGCGTTAGGAAGGGCATCCAGCCGTAGAAACACTGCCAGATCAGACTGGAGCCTGGTGCAGCCTCCTGGCTTCCCAGACCCCAGTTGAACCGTCCAACCCATGCCAGCATGGAAAGTGGACGCTAAACAATGATGATGATGATGATTGCAGCGGTTCTTCAATTTTTCTAAGCCGTGTTAAAGAACTCAGAACATTGGGCCTCCAATTGGGCCTGTCACCATACCGTTAAACCCAGGAACTTTTCAGCACCCCTCGTATGTATTACTGCAGACGTGTAAAGGCTTGAGCAATTTCATCAATAGCATTTTCTGTTACAAAAGGGTATCTGATTGCAGATGTAAGTAATGTTGAAATCCTTAACCCTTTAGCGTTCAAATTAATATGTCAAAAGTAATCCTTATTCATTTACATTTTAAAATATCAATCTGGTATTATCTTGTAACTTCAAGATTTGAAAAATGTCATCATCATCATCATCATCATTTAACGCTCGTTTCCCATGCTAGCATGGGTTGGAATAATAAATGCACCCTTTTTTAACCCTTTAGTGTTTGCGTTATTCTGCCAAAATTAATCCCTTTTTATCCATATTGTTTTGAACTAATCATGCATTATCTTGTAGTTATGAGATTTCGATGAGGTAGCTGTTAATTTTTAAAACGATATTGTAGGGTTGGTGTGAGAGACCAGATCTGGTCAGTTTCAACATAAAACAGGCAGAATACTTCTGGCTGAATATGGCCTGTTTAAATGCTAAAGGGTTAAAGCATAGCCAGGCTCATGGGCCCGGTTTCTATGGCGTATGTGTTCCCCAGCTGAGTGGACTGGAGCAACGTGAAACGAAGTGTTTTGCTCAAGAACACAACACGTCGCCCGGTCCAGGAATCGAAACCACAATCTTACGACCATGATGCTGACACCCTAACCACTAAGCCACAATGTAATTGTTTATTTTTAGAATGACATTGCAGGGTAGGTGTGAGATGCTGGTTCTGGCCAGTTTGAGCATGAAATGAGTAGAATATTTGGGCCAGATACAGCCAGTTTAAACACTAAAGTGTTAAACACAGTCAACCCACCACCAGTCTGGAGCACCAATTACAACGGGAAGATGATAAGATCCCTAAGCAATTTCTGTATGGTGTGTTTAGCCCAGGGTAAAAGACCAGCACGCGGTAACTGAAATTTAGGTATAAAGACTGCAGCAAGAATACAGTGGAGAAGATGCGAATCCTGGGAAGTGGACAGCAAAGCAGTGCATTATGGGATTGAGCACAAACAGTTCAAGAGAGGTGTTTGTAAAAGTCTTGATGCGAATACGTGTTTCAGTCATTTGACTGTTGCCATGCTAGAGCACCGCCTTTAGTCGAGCAAATCGACCCTGGGATTTGTTCTTTGTAAGCCTAGTACTTATTCTATCGGTCTCTTTTGCCGAACTGCTAAGTTACGGGGGCGTAAACACACCTGCATCGGTTGTCAAGAGATGATAGGGGGACAAACACGGACACAGAAGCATACACACACACACATATATATTATATATACATATATATATATAATCATATATATATATATATATAACACACATATACGGTGGACTAAAATATGAAGATTCACCAAAACGATATTGTAATACCAAGAGTGTTGTGTTAGAACAGACTATTATACTGCACATTGGCTTTTGGTGCAAAATGCACTATCATTTATATCACCTGTTCTCTCGTGATTGTATATATATCTCTGGCAGGGAGATGAACTGCTGGTAACACTAGTAGTTAAGCATCCATCACTGACGAGATCAAGGGAGGTCGAAATCATGTGATCTGCTCTCAGTGTATATATATATATATATATATATATATGTGTGTATATATAGTGTATATATATATATGTGTATGTGTATATATATGTATATATATATGTATGTATATATATATATACACCATCATCACTGACATCATTTAATGTTTACTTTCCATGATGATGATGTGTTGATGCAATCTACATACATGTATACACACACACAGACATATATACATACATACACACACACGTATACCCATGTTTATGTTTGTTCCTCATCACTTGACAACTGGCATGTGTTCATTTACATCCCTGTAACATTAGCAGTTTCGCAAAAATAAAACCCCCCAAAAAACAACAAAAAAAAGCACTAACATTAGAGGTTTACTACCTAAAACAAGAATTGAAGGCGCAGGAGTGGCTGTGTGGTAAGTAGCTTGCTTACCAACCACATGGTTCCGGGTTCAGTCCCGCTGCGTGGCACCTTGGGCAAGTGTCTTCTACTATAGCCTCGGGCCGATCAAAGCCTTGTGAGTGGCTTTGCTAGACGGAAACTGAAAGAAGCCCGTCGTATATATGTATATGTGTGTGTATATATATATATATATATATATATTTGTGTGTGTGTTTGTCCCCCTAGCATTGCTTGACATCCAATGCTGGTATGTTTATGTCCAAGTCACCTAGCGGTTCGGCAAAAGAGACCGATAGAATAAGTACTGGGCTTACAAAGAATAAGTCCTGGGGTCGAGTTGCTCGATTAAAGGTGGTGCTCCAGCATGGCCGCAGTCAAATGACTGAAACAAGTAAAAGAGAAAAGAGAGAGAAAGGAAATTTAGCCAAGGCTGTGCTCCAGCATGACCTGCTTCCAAAGAGTAAAACAAATAAATAAACAACAACAAATGAAGCGAGGATAATTAAATAACATTTTAATTATTAGATATGTTTTTTTTGTTTTTCAAAATCCATTTTAATATTTAATATTTACAGCTGATTAAATTAGATTAGTTCGTTATATGTGTTGTGGTGGTCGTCACCAAGGAATCAGTCAAGCAGTGAAGGCGAACAGACTTTGTTTTATGTTTCATTGGAGGGAGATGTGTCCGAAAAAGAAAATTGCTTTTCATGCTTATTGTTTTGTCAGGAATTAGGTTTTGGATGGCAAAGTTTGAGCGGAGAACTGTTAAACATAGAAACATATCTGAAATATCAGTTTAGAGTAATATGTATATACTGTATGTGTATGTATGCACACATATATATATATATGTATATGGAGGCGCAATGGCCCAATGGTTAGGGCAGTGGACTCGCAGTTTCGATTCCCAGACCGAACGTTGTGTGTGTTTATTGAGCGAAAACACCTAAAAAAGCTCCACAAGGCTCCGGCAGGGGGTGGTGATCCCTGCTGTACTCTTTCACCACTCTTTCTCTCACTCTTTCTTCTGTTGGCCTGCTCGCTTAGCTAGTGGGGTGGCGTCATTCGAAGGCTAAAACAATGCGAAGCGCATTGTGACCAGCGATGTGTAACAACGTCTGATGGTCTGGTCGATCACGTGATATATATATAGTCAATAATAATAAGGGTAAAATTAATTAATTATTAATTAATAATGTTATTGACAATATAATTCTCTCCCTGATAATAAACTTGTAGATCCCTCTGTAGGGACTTGTTCTATAATTCACGTGGGTGGACGGGGAAGGATACAAAGCCTCATTCGTACTTTTTGAATTCGTTAGTACTGGTGGTCGAAGATGGTTCGTCTGGGATTACTCATATCAGACAGATATGTTCGATTTTTCATGCTCTCAAATTTAAACTTGGGCTGATGACAGGAATGTTGATATAGGTATGTATTTCTAGCATATCTATATCTAACTAACCCAGAAACAGCATTCTCAAGTAATCGATGTACGAGTGATCTTTCGTTAGTTTTCCCTCTACGCCTACGTGAATTGTTTTTGAGTATACATTGTCTGGGAGACTCTTCTTATAGTGGAGGAAATAGCTAAAAGTTTTTGGCTGCTATTTCTAAAAGTTCGATGTGTGGTAAAGTAAATTTTTTTGCTGAACCCTAATTATATAATATATATATATGTATATTATTATTTGAGGGAATATAAATCCAAACTTACAGGGAAAAAAATTCAATTTAGAAATACTAAATCAAATTTCACACAATATAATATATATATATAAAAAATTAGAAAAAAACCACCCAATTATATACGTATTTATTATTGTTTTTGCAAATTACTTAATCATTGAAATTTTATTGTTATTTTAATTTTAATATTTCTAATATATGTAATTTTCTGGATGGTGTAATTTAATTGTTCATTTTGAATTGATAAAAGGTGTTTTTTTTCTCATTTTATATATATATAAATGCTTTAATATCTATACAGCCTTGGTTTTTTATCTTATTATGCAAAAAAAATCTTATATACACACGCTGACATAGAACCAACGTTGAACTCTTTATTCACAATATTATCTAATCTGGAACTTAACTATGGTCTGTCTATATATATATATATATATATACATATATATATAACGGGAAGGTTTACGAAAATAAACAAAAGATGAAGGTAGGTGGAGTACAAACAAACAAATGTATTAGTATGGCGCTCAGGAATAGAAATAGAACAAATCTTTTACGTTTCGAGCCTATGCTCTTCGACAGAAAGGAAACAAGGAGAGAAAAAAATGCGTGTAGGAGCTAACGGTCCATTATATATATATATATATATATGTGGCTGTGTGGTAAGTAGCTTGCTAACCAACCACATGGTTCCGGGTTCAGTTCCACTGCGTGGCATCTTGGGCAAGTGTCTTCTGCTATAGCCCCAGGCCGACCAATGAGTGGATTTGGTAGACGGAAACTGAAAGAAGTCTGTCGTATATATATATATATATAAGTGTGTGTGTATATGTTTGTGTGTCTGTGTTTGTCCCCCCTAGCATTGCTTGACAACCGATGCTGGTGTGTTTACGCCCCCGTCACTTAGCAGTTTGGCAAAACAGACCGATAGAATAAGTACTGGGCTTACAAAGAATAAGTCCCGGGGTCGATTTGCTCGACTAAAGGCGGTGCTCCAGCATGCCGCAGTCAAATGACTGAAACGAGTATATATAAAGAGTATATATGATATATATATATATATATATATATATATATGTATATATAATATATGTATATACATAGATATATATACGTACACACACACAACATACAGACAGAGACACATGCATGCACATAATCACACACATACGCACACACACACACAAGACAAAGTATAAATAATGGTCATTACATATTCTTTTATTGTAGCAAATTTGACATGCGACTGTTTCCGCCAGTCATTCAATAATTTAATATGTGCATACATACATACACACACACCACACACACACACACATATATATATATATATATCATTATCATCATTTATTGTATATTTATTTGTTTATTTAATAGCAGTTTGACTCAGCTCTACATGATTTAAAGTTTCATGTGCATGCAGAACATCTCCACCTCATCAGACATTAGGAGGCTTCTGAACATCTGATGAGATGGACAATACTACACATACATGAAACTTTCTGTCGTGTGGAGCTGAGTCAAACTGTTATTAAATACACATGCTCCAGCATGGCCACAGAAGAATAAAAGAATATATTATGTGTGTCTGTAGCCATACCTTATTAATATTTTTGTGTTTACAGTTTAAAACCAGTAATGTGTATGTTTATGTCCCTTTACATCCAATGCATTAGTGGTTTGACAAATGGAGACTGATAAAATAATTATCAAACTGAAACAAATATGTTGAACAGCAAATTGCCCTCTCCCATTTATGCTGATATGTTGGTGCCCCAGCATGGCCATATTCCGATTTATGAAAGTAGGAAATATATTAATACACACACACCCATATGTATGTATGTATGTATGTATGTATGAATGTGTGTATGTATGTATTTTTGTATGTATGTATGTTAGTATGTATGAATGTGTGTGTGTGTGTATGTACCAAAAAGCAATCTTTGTATCCAACTTAATGTGAATATCATGTTATATAAATACACATACACACGTATGTATGTATATATGTATATATGTATTTATGAATGGGTGTATGTATCAAAAAGCAATCTTTGTATCCAACTTAATGTGAATATCATGTTAGAATGTTGGATACTATGTTATTCACCTTGTGAGATCCTCCTATATAGATGCACAGTACATAAAAGGCCAGACATATATCACAGCAGATGAGAATTATGTGGTATGGATGCTGGAACTACCAAATGATATAATTTCAGTATACAACTTTTATGCACCATGCATCTATATGAGAGGACCTCTCAAGACATCCACATTAAGTTGGATTCAATGCTTTTTGGTACTATTATTACTCATATTTGGTACTAGTACATACATAAATAAATATTTATGTATGTATGTTATGCATACATTTCCCAGCATGGTTTGTATTAGAATTTTTGCATGAATGTTTGTCAAGTTAAGGCTGGTTTCATTAACCACCCAGGGCTATATGAACCAAAGCAAGCAAATAATAAACTTCCATCACCTAACAGAACATATATCTGCCAAACATGTAATAAAGATTATCCTTCTGTTCACAACCTGGAAAGACAGAAGTCACATAGCCATATGCAATGCCAAATGACATGATTCTGCAGGGCATTTAACTGAGAGGAGACATTTATCTGTTTATCATAACCGAAGCTGCCGATCATCCACTGGATCAAAATAAGTCATTTACACTCGGCTCGTTAATCAACAACGATTTTACTCATTAATTAGTCAACATCCATCATGAATGCAAGCTATGCAGTTTGCTGCACACAGTGATTGTTCGAACGCCAATCGTTAGTTAATTAGTGTATTTAGTTATATATATCTAAATATAAACCATTGATTGATTGTGATTGACCCTGCCATGGTTGGCTGAATGTTTGTCTTTGCTTGAGTCGTCCTGTAGAGACACGGCTTGGTATTGATTGTTAGTCATGGTTCGGTTGTTTGCAGCAGTAACCATCGATAATGGGACTGAATTATCTTCCGTATGCAACACTGCAATATTTCTGTTGTTTCTGCAATTGTTGCTGTTGTTACTGCTGTGGTTGCTGTTGTTTAATTGGTTTGTGTTTTCAGAATCGCCCACCGTACCATCATCTGGCAGGAACAAAGAAAAAACAAGTTAACCACTTAATATCAGATAATTACTTTGTAAAATGTAACGACAATTTATTCACTTTGTTTTCAATTACCATAAATCCTCGAGTATACTCCGCCCTTGAGTATAATACACAGGGGATTTTTAGGGGGCTGTACCTCTGAAAAACCTAAACTTTGTGTATAATACGCAGGGGATTTTTAGGGGGCTGTACCTCTGAAAAACCTAAACCTTGTGTATAATACGCAGGAGTTTTTAAGGAGCTGTACCTCTGAAAAACCTAAACCTTGTGTATAATATGCAGGGGATTTTTAGGGGGTTGTACCTCTGAAAAACCTAAACCTTGTGTGTACCTCTGAAAAACCTAAGCCTTGTGTATAATATGCAGGAGTTTTTAAGGGGCTGTACCTCTGAAAAACCTAAACTTTGTGTATAATACGCAGGAGTTTTTAAGGAGCTGTACCTCTGAAAAACCTAAACCTTGTGTGTACCTCTGAAAAACCTAAACCTTGTGTATAATATGCAGGGGATTTTTAGGGAGTTGTACCTCTGAAAAACCTAAACCTTGTGTATAATATGCAGGAGTTTTTAAGGAGCTGTACCTCTGAAAAACCTAAACCTTGTGTGTACCTCTGCAAAACCTAAACCTTGTGTATAATATGCAGGGGATTTTTAGGGAGTTGTACCTCTGAAAAACCTAAACCTTGTGTGTACCTCTGCAAAACCTAAACCTTGTGTATAATATGCAGGGGATTTTTAGGGAGTTGTACCTCTGAAAAACCTAAACCTTGTGTATAATACACAGGGGATTTTTAGGGGGTTGTACCTCTGAAAAACCTAAACCTTGTGTATAATACACAGGGGATTTTTAGGGGGCTGTACCTCTGAAAAACCTAAACCTTGTGTATAATACACAGGGGATTTTTAGGGGGTTGTACCTCTGAAAAACCTAAACCTTGTGTATAATACACAGGGGATTTTTAGGGGGCTGTACCTCTGGAAAACATAAACCTTGTGTATAATACGCAGGGGATTTTTAGGGGGCTGTACCTCTGAAAAACCTAAACTTTGTGTATAATACGCAGGGGATTTTTAGGGGGCTGTACCTCTGAAAAACCTAAACCTTGTGTATAATACGCAGGGGATTTTTAGGAGGCTGTACCTCTGAAAAACCTAAATCTTGTGTATAATACGCAGGAGTTTTTAAGGAGCTGTACCTCTGAAAAACCTAAACCTTGTGTGTACCTCTGCAAAACCTAAACCTTGTGTATAATATGCAGGGCATTTTTAGGGAGTTGTACCTCTGAAAAACCTAAACCTTGTGTGTACCTCTGAAAAACCTAAACCTTGTATATAATATGCAGGGGATTTTTAGGGAGTTGTACCTCTGAAAAACCTAAACCTTGTGTATAATACACAGGGGATTTTTAGGGGGCTGTACCTCTGGAAAACATAAACCTTGTGTATAATACGCAGGGGATTTTTAGGGGGCTGTACCTCTGAAAAACCTAAACCTTGTGTATAATACGCAGGGGATTTTTAGGGGGCTGTACCTCTGGAAAACATAAACCTTGTGTATAATACGCAGGGGATTTTTAGGGGGTTGTACCTCTGATAAACCTAAACCTTGTGTATAATACGCAGGTTTTTTTTAGGGGGTTGTACCTCTAAAAACCCTAAACCTTGTGTATAATACGCAGGGTTTTTTTAGGGGACTGTACCTCTGAAAAACCTAAACCTTGTGTATAATACGCAGGTTTTTTTTAGGGGGCTGTACCTCTGAAAAACCTAAACCTTGTGTATAATACTCAGGGGATTTTTAGGGGGCTGTACCTCTGAAAATCCTAAAACTTGTGTATAATACGCAGGGAATTTTTAGAGGTCTGTACCTCTGAAAAACCTAAACCTTGTGTATAATATGCATGGGATTTTAGGGGGCTGTACCTCTGAAAAACCTAAACCTTGTGTATAATACGCAGGGGATTTTTAGGGGGTTGTATCTCTGAAAAACCTAAACCTTGTGTATAATACGCAGGGAATTTTTAGGGGACTGTACCTCTGAAAAACCTAAACCTTGTGTATAATACGCAGGGGATTTTTAGGGGGTTGTTTCTCTGAAAAACCTAAACCTTGTGTATAATACGCAGGGAATTTTAGGGGGCTGTACCTCTGAAAAATCTAAACCTTGTGTATAATACACTAAGTGACGAGGACGTAAACACACCAGCATCGGTTGTCAAGCAATGCTAGGGGGACAAACACAGACATACACACACACACACATATATATACATATATACGACAGGCTTCTTTCAGTTTCCGTCTACCAAATCCACTCACAAGGCATTGGTCGGCCCGGGGCTATAGCAGAAGACACTTGCCCAAGATGCCACGCAGTGGGACTGAACCCAGAACCATGTGGTTAGTTAGCAAGCTACTTACCACACAGCCACCCCTTTATTTCGTGTGTGTGTTTGTGTTGTCTCTTCTTGGCATCATGTGATAATTCACTGTTATGAAAGCAGTCTGACCCATGGAAGTTTGGAAGCGAGGACATTAAGACAATGATGATGATGATGATGATGATAATGATGACAACAAAAAAATAAAAGAAAAAATGGTAAGAAAAGAAACTGCTTACCTGAGAAAGTAAGAAAGGCAACACCCCAGGTAACACTCCATATCCACCCTAACAAAAGCAAGAATGTGGTGAGGAACTGTAAAGTGGCAACCCAGGTATTCGTTAAAATCACTTTGGACTTGCTCTTGTCTGGGATTCGAACTCGAGACCCACACTTTATTGTAAGGCCTGATATGAAAGTTCCTGTTGAGAAAGAAAACGAAGAAGAGATAAAAATAAAGATTGGCCTGGGTCTGAAACTTTATGCTTTATCTGTTGGTAAGGTGGCTTCAGCTTGGGAAGTATCTCGTATCTTTTACTTGCTTCAGTCATTGGATCTTGGCCATTCTGGGGTACCACTTTGAAGGGTTTAGTTAAAGAAATTAATCCCAGTATATATATATATAGGCGCAGGATTGGCTGTGTGGTAAGTAGCTTGCTAACCAACCACATGGTTCCGGGTTCAATCCCACTGCGTGGCATCTTGGGCAAGTGTCTTCTGCTATAGCCCCGGGCCGACCGATGCCGTGAGAGTGGATTTGGTAGACGGAAACTGAAAGAAGCCTGTCGTATATATGTATATATATGTATGTGTGTGTGTGTTTGTGTGTCTGTGTTTGTCTCCCTAGCATTGCTTGACAACCGATGCTGGTGTGTTTACGTCCCCATCACTTAGCGGTTCGGCAAAAGAGACCGATAGAATAAGTACTGGGCTTACAAAGAATAAGTCCCGGGGTCGATTTGCTCGACTAAAGGCGGTGCTCCAGCATGGCCGCAGTCAAATGACTGAAACAAGTAAAAGAGTAAAGATATATATATATATATATATATACGTATGTATGAATAAACAAGTCAAGATAGAAAATGCTAAAATAATTTTATAAAGAACATTTCAGTACCGGTTTCGGTCATTTGAGACCTTTTCAACTGTAACAATTAAATAATTAAATTTAGTAAAATTAAAAGAAAAGTTTTTTTTAAAAGAATAT
>NC_043024.1:8096249-8098749 GCF_006345805.1 Octopus sinensis
TATTGAGAAATTTTATAGTTTGTAAGATATTGTTGTTTTTTTTCTTCAATTTCTGCAATTTCAACCAATCAATGATGTCTATTGAGGTAAAAAAACATTCTGTGCCGTATGAATATGTCCCTTGTTTAAGAAACAGATTGGGTTATTTACATTTGTGAAGAAAAAAAGAACCCTTCCCCCCAACCCTAACCTAACCTAAAAACGATTGAAATGCAATAGATCGATACTAGGGTCATAATTATGGGTGACAATTTCATATGACACCGCTAGGAGAAACTGCCGTTCAAACCGAAAAGATCCGCAATTTCAACCAATCACTGATGTCTATTGAGGTAAAAAAACATTCTATGTTGTATGAATATGTAACCCGTTTAAGAAATGGATTGGATTTATTTACATTTGTGAAGAAAAAAGATACCCTTCCCCCACTCCTAACTCTAACCCTAACCCTAACTCTAAAATAGATTGAAATGCAATAGATCAATACTAGGGTCATAATTATGGGTGACTATTTTATATGATACCGCTAGAAAAAACTGCCGTTCAAACCGAAAAGATCCAATTTTTAAAGTAGAAACAATGCTGTTACTAAACAAATTGTAAGTCCAAAATTAGGAGGTAAACCCTCTCATTGGTCATTAAATAATGGTACGAAAATAAGAATTCTTGTCTCTACCGCGCTGGTGTAGAAGTAGACTTATTTGACAATGGAAGGGGCCGGGCCAAAGTTTCCAAAATACTTCAGGTAAAGTTAATTACCTGTGAGTCATTTGTATTTTTACTTTATATGCTACTTCACACTGGCAGAAACAGCAGGTGAACAGCTCGTGGCTAGACACTACATGTCTAGACTCTGCGTAGGGGTATGATATGGCATCCACTAAGACAGGTAACAGGTAACAACCACCTGCATGGCAAAATACAAAAACAAAAAAAATTGATAGACTGAAAAATTAAGTTGCTTCAGAGGGGCCCCTCCAGGATTAGGGACCCTAAAACTTAAGCTTTATTAGTTTTATGGTAGATCTGCCACTAAACTGTCCTATGTCCAAATTTGGCCAAAAGCGTTTTTTTTTTCAATATTTATTTTTGCTTTCAGTAACCAGTTCTTTTGGTCAAACTATCGTATCTCCGACTGCTTCAGATGCCAAGATATCAAAAATTGTCAAAGTATAATACAATGGTTTTGCTATGGAATGGTGAAATTATTTTTCCTTTTTCTGAAAAACAATGTTTTGGACTGACGACACTTTTGTATAATAATAACAATATAGATATATATAAAATACAAAATGGGACAAGAATGCACATCCGAACAACTAGGTGATACAAAAAGGGACAAGAATGCACATCCGAACAACTAGGTGATACAAAAAGGGACAAGAATGCACATCCGAACAACTAGATGATACAAAAAGGGACAAGAATGCACATCCGAACAACTAGGTGATACAAAAAGGGACAAGAATGCACATCCGAACAACTAGGTGAACAAAAAGGGACAAGAATGCACATCCGAACAACTAGGTGATACAAAAAGGGACAAGAATGCACATCCGAACACTAGGTGATACAAAAAGGGACAAGAATGCACATCCGAACAACTAGGTGATACAAAAAGGGACAAGAATGCACATCCGAACAACTAGGTGATACAAAAAGGGACAAGAATGCACATCCGAACAACTAGGTGATACAAAAAGGGACAAGAATGCACATCCGAACAACTAGGTGATACAAAAAGGGACAAGAATGCACATCCGAACAACTAGGTGATACAAAATGGGACAAGAATGCACATCCGAACAACTAGGTGATACAAAATGGGGACAAGATTCCATCCGAAACAACTATGTGATACAAAAAGGGACAAGAATGCACATCCGAACAACTAGGTGATACAAAAAGGGACAAGAATGCACATCCGAACAACTAGGTGATACAAAAAGGGACAACAAAACATCTAGATGGACGATACAAAAAAACAAGGACAGGTCATTCAAAGCTTTCTATCCTCAGTCAAGAACCAGATCATCCTTGCAATTTCGGCTTGTCCCATTTTGTATTTTATATATATTATATATATATATATATATATATATATATATATATAGTGGCATATGTACACTTTATTCTCTCTCTCTCAATATATATATATATATGTAAACACAAACATCCAAATCCAAATCAAAATCAAAATCGATCAACATCAATGGAAATTGCAGCTGTGATACCAGTGCTGGTGGTACGTAAGAGAACCATCTGAACGTGGCCGTTACCAGCGCTGCCCCTACTGGCCTCGTGCAAGTGGCACGTAAAAAACACCATCCGATCGTGGCCATTGCCAGCCTCGCCTGGCCCGCGTGCCGGTGGTACGTAAAAAGCACCATCCGATCATGGCCATTGCCAGCCTCGCCTGGCCTCCGTGCTGGTGGCACGTAAAAGGCACCATCCGATCGTGGCCGTTTGCCAGCCCTGTCTGGCACCTGTGCCGGTGGCA
>NC_043024.1:8101249-8116249 GCF_006345805.1 Octopus sinensis
GAAACTGAAAGAAGCCTGTTGTTGGGTTTGTGTCTATGTTTTCGTTTCTCATTGTGTTCAACGTTATTTTGGTGTCCTGTACTCATATATGCGTGTATATATACATGTAGAGGTAGGTACGTACATATATGTATATATATGCATATGTTTTATTTATTAATATATATATATGTGTGTGTGTGTGTGTGTGTGTGTGGGTGTGTGTGTGTGTGTGTGCGTGTATGTTTGTGTGTCTGTGTTTGTCACCCTAGCATTGCTTGACAACCGATGCTGGTGTGTTTATGTCCCTGTCACTTAGCGGTTCGGCAAAGAGGTCAATAGAATAAGTACTGGGCTTACAAAGAATAAGTCCCGGGGTCGAGTTGCTCGATTAAAGGTGGTGCTCCAGCATGGCTGCACTCAAATGACTGAAACAAGTAAAAGTAAAAGAGAGCCTGATCTTCCGGGCAAACGAAAAAGCAGTGCAGATGATCCTTATAATGGACTTGGTTGACTGATGGATGTATTCTACAGGAGGCATAACTCATCCCTAAGTCATGAGAAAGGAAGGGGTGAGAGACGAATAAGGAAGGAAGGGAGATGAACATTCAATGCTGGAAAAAAAAAATCAAACAGCGTTTCAACTATGTGTAAGTATGTGTGTATGTGTGTGTGTTTTCCATGCTGGCATGAGTTGGACAGTTTGACCAGGGTCTGAGAAGCTAGGAGGCTGCACCAGGCTCCAATCTGATCTGGCAAAGTTTCTACAGCTGGATGCCCTTCCTAATGCCAACCACTCCATGAGTGTAGTGGGTGCTTTTTACGTGCCACCGGCACAGGGGCCAGAGGAGGCTGGCAACAGCCACGATAGGTTGGTGCTTTTGACGTGCCTCCAGCACGGGTATCACAACTACAATTTCCATTTGATTTTTATTTTGATGTTGATGTTGATGTACTTGACTCAATAGGTCTCCTCAAGCACAGCAAGTTGCCCTATGATCCAAGGTAAGCACAGCAGGTTGTCCTATGATCCAAGGTACTTTGAATGGGCTGAGGCTGGTTATGTGAAGCTGGTGTAGGATACGCCGTATTTTATCAACTCCCAAAAGGACGAAGGACAAAGTCGACATCAGTGGAATTTGAACTCAGAACATAAAGACAGACAAAATGCCGCTAAGCTGTTTGCATGGAGTGCTAATGATTCAGCCAGCTCAAAAACAGCTAGTAATTACTGGTTTCAAAATTTGGTACAAAACTGGCAATTTCAGAGGAGGGGTTAAGTTGATTACATTGACCCCCACCCAGTTGCTCAACTGGTACTTATTCTATCGACCCTGAAAGGATGAAAGGCAAAATCAATCTAGGCAGGATTTGAACTGCTAAGCATTTTGCCCAGCATGCTAACGAGTCTGCCACCTCAAAGCCTTGAATACCAGTAATTAGTAAAATGCAATTTATGTGGCATCTCACCATCTGAACCACTCCCTTAGTTTGTCTCTTGTTATCTCGGTGCCAATAATTAAATATTCCACATTGAAATAATCTGTCTGCGAAATAATTACCCCACTCCAAATTTTATTAACTTCCAAAGGTTTCATAATTAATTATGCTAATTAATACTATCTATAATTTATCAGCCAAGAAACACGCCAATGACCACAAAAAGTGGAAAAATAACTGTTGAGGCCCTATGCTCCACAAGGGACCAAAAGGAAGAAGAAGAAGAAGAAGAAGAAGAAGAAGAAGAAGAAGAAGAAGAAGAAGAAAAAGGAGGAGGAGGAGGAGGAGAAGAAGAAGAAGGAGGAGAAGAAGGAGGAAGTGGAGGAGGAGGAGGAGAAGGAGAATAAGAAGAAGAAGGAGGAGGAGAAGAAGAGGAAGAAAGAGAAGAAAAAAGAAGAAGATAATTTATCAACATTGGGATGATGAAAAGCACAGCAGATGGTGAGGACCAGTTGAGAGAGGGTCAAGTTTTTCATAATTCAGTCACATTTACTTTGGTTGGGTTTCCAAAGGGGTTATCAGATTAAGGGACTTGTCTATTTGCCACATGCCTATCAGATTAAGGGACAGGCCTATAGCCTATGCACATGACTATGAGCTCAAGATTTACTCAGACGAACATTTAATATACTCTATTTTACTGTTTTACTTGTTTTAGTCATTTGACTGTGGCCATGCTGGAGCACCGCCTTTAGTCAAGCAAATCGACCCCAGGACTTATTCTTTGTAAGCCTAGTACTTATTCTATTGGTCTCTTTTGTCAAACCGCTAAGTTATGGGGATGTAAACACACCAGCATCGGTTGTCAAGTGATGTTGGGTGGGACAAACACAGACACACAAACACATACACACACACATATACGATGGGCTTCTTTCAGTTTCCGTCTACCAAATCCACTCACAAGGCTTTGGGCGGCCCGAGGCTATAGTAGAAGACACTTGTCCAAGGTCCCATGCAGTGGGACTGAACCCGGAACCATGTGGTTGATAAGCAAGTTACTTACCACACAGCCACTCTAATGCCTATGTACTACGATGTACTTTTTTTTTTATCATCTTTTGTCTTACTTATTTTAGTCATTGGACTGTGGCCATGCTGGGGCATCACCTTGAAGGGTTTTGAGTCAAACAAATTCACTCCAGTATTTTTTTTTTCTACTTGCCCGAGGGTAAGTCTGGTACTTATTCTACTGATCTCTTTAGCTGAACTACTGAGTTACAGGGATGTAAACAAACCAACGCTGGTTGTTGAGCATGGGGTTGGTTTCCAAACACAACACAAAGACACTTACACACACACACACACACACACACAAACCCATGCCAGCATGAAAAGGGATCTTAAATGATGATGATGATGATGTTTCATAAATATACATACATACATCCTATCCATGCTAGCATGGAAAACAGGGGTTAAAATGATGATGATAATGATGATGATGTCCACACACACACACATACATATGTGCATGAGCTTTACACAGCATCATATAAGGTTTTTACCCAAATATAACTTAACTATATACTCTTTACTCTTTTATTTGTTTCAGTCATTTGACTGCGGCCATGCTGGAGCACCGCCTTTAGTCGAGCAAATCGACCCCGTACTTATTCTATCGGTCTCTTTTGCCGAACCGCTAAGTTACGGGGATGTAAACACACCAGCATCGGTTGTCAAGCAATGCTAGGGGGACAAACATAGACACACAAACACACACACACAAACATATACACACACACACATACATATATATACATATATACGACAGGCTTCTTTCAGTTTCCGTCTACCAAATCCACTCACAAGGCATTGGTCAGCCCAGGGCTATAGCAGAAGACACTCTTTTGCCGAACCGCTAAGTTACGGGGATGTAAACACACCAGCATCGGTTGTCAAGCAATGCTAGGGGGACAAACATAGACACACAAACACACACACACAAACATATACACACACACACATACATATATATACATATATACGACAGGCTTCTTTCAGGTTCCGTCTACCAAATCCACTCACAAGGCATTGGTCGGCCCAGGCTATAGCAGAAGACACCTTTTGCCGAACCGCTAAGTTACGGGGATGTAACACACCAGCATCGGTTGTCAAGCAATGCTAGGGGGACAAACATAGACACACAAAACACACACACACAAACAAAAAATATACACACACACACATACATATTATACATATATACGACAGGCTTCTTTCAGTTTCCGTCTACCAAATCCACTCACAAGGCATTGGTCGGCCCAGGGCTATAGCAGAAGACACTTGCCCAAGATGCCACGCAGTGGGACTGAACCTGGAACCATGTGGTTGATTAGCAAGCTACTTACCACACAGCCACTCCTGCGCCTATATATGCGTATAGGTTTTTATTTGTCATTTGCTATAAAATTGTGGTTTTTGGCCTTGGTGGCTGCTATTTCTAGCATGTAAAAATTACCTGTTAAAGGGTAATTTTCTATTTTGAAATACGAATATGTTGTCTATTGACTTTGTATACATGCTAGGCCACTGGTGGTGATATTTATAACGAGTATTCGCCACCCTATATATATATATGCATATATAGATATATGCATGAGTAGCTGTGTGGTAAGTAGCTTGCTTTCCAACCGCATGGTTCTGGGTTCAGTCCCACTGTATGTCACCGTGGGCAAGTGTCTGCTACTACAGCCTCGGCTGACCAAAGCCTTGTGAGTGGATTTGGTAGATGGAAACTGAAAGAAGCCCCTCGTATATATATATATATGAGTGGCTGTGTGGTAAGTAGCTTGTTTACCAACCACATGGTTCCGGGTTCAGTCCCACTGCGTGGCACGTTGGGCAAGTGTCTTCTACTATAACCTCGGGCCAACCAAAGCCTTGTGAGTGGATTTGGTAGACGGAAACTGAAAGAAGCCCGTCATATATGTATATATATATATATATATATATATATGCGTGTGTGTGTTTGTGTGTCTGTGTTTGTCCCCCTAGCATTGCTTGACAACCGATGCAGGTCTGTTTACGTCCCCGTCACTTTGCGGTTCGGCAAAAGAGACCGATAGAATAAGTACTGGGCTTACAAAAAAGAATAAGTCCCGGGGTCGAGTTGCTCGATTAAAGGCGGTGCTCCAGCATGGCCGCAGTCAAATGACTGAAACAAGTAAAAGAGAGTAAAAGAGATATATATTTACTAAATAATGAAAGACTACACATGCATACACGTGTGTGTACACAGAAATATGTATGTATGTATGTATGTATGTTTTTGAAAGGCTAGTTATTAACAAGAAGATACTTTTAAATGCAAGGCACAAGATGGGATTGGATGTCAAGAATAATATTATTGGTTACATTTAATTAAAATGATTCATTACAGTAAGCCATATGTTCCACTCTTGATGAGTTTGTCAAATGAATGTTTACTTCACAAGCACCATTTCTATGAAACAGATGGTCTTCTGTAATGGATTATTTTAATTGAATCTATTACATACATGCATTATACATACACAAACACACACACACATAATTGCATACATACATAACACACTCACACACACATACAGATTTGCATATATATATATATATATATATTATATATATATATATATATATATATTGTATTAATATATGTATATCTCAACCCGTGCTAGCGCGGAAAACGACGTTAAAAAAACGATGATGATGATTATAATATAGTATATATATATATATGTATACACACCCACACATATATATATATACAGATAGATGCGTGTGTGTATATATATATACACACATGTATATAATATATATATGTGTATATATACATATATGTACCCACATTTATACATACATACATACATACATATATATATATATATATATATATATATATATATTATATATATATATATATATATATATAGTATGTATGTATATGTCTCTATGTTCCTAAGATAATCCCATAAACCACAGCCTTTTTCCATTTTTAATATATATATATATATATATATATGTGTGTGTGTGTGTGTGTGTGTGTGTGTGTGTGTATGCATAAACACATACACACACACACATAGTTTATATTAAATCTTCACACATTTTAGTAAATGTAAAAATATAAATATGTCTATATATATATATATAGTCATATATATACATACATTTGTGCATGCATGTGTGTATGCGTACATATGTATGTATACACATACATAAACTTTGAATGTGAGCAGCTGAAAGACAGAATTCAGCTTCAATAGAGTGTAGGTCAGATTACCCCAGATTATTCCAGGTGGTGGAGATCTTTCAGTATTTTAATAATACCTAAAAATAGACAGAAACTTGTGTTTGAAGTAGCAAAGGTAAATGGGTTTTGCCAATTTACACTCCTACCTACCTACCTACCTTGTAACTCATCTACCTATTAACCCATATAGGTACCTCTCTATTTGTTTATCTGCTTATCTAGCTATTTTTGCTATCTATTGTGTCTTTTTCTCAACTTACCTGGCTGTCTGTCGTCATGTTTATAGTTCATCAGTTCCTCTTCCACCTACCTCTCCACCTGTCTATCTCCCCCTCTTTCTGTGTGTGTGTGTGTATATATATATATATTATATATATATATATATAATATATATATATATATTTCCTCTGTCTTCCCTCTCGGGATCTTTCCTTCTCCTATGTTTTCCGACGAAGAGCTCCGCTCGAAACGTTAAACCCTCTTCTTTCCTGAGCGTCCAATAATACTTTATTTGTTCCACGTCCTCGCGTTGTGTTTTTTTGCGCTTTCTTGTTTGTATATATATATATATATCTTTTTTACTCTTTTACTTGCTTCAGTCATTTGACTGCGGCCATGCTGGAGCACCGCCTTTAATCGAGCAACTCGACCCCGGGACTTATTATTTTGTAAGCCCAGTACTTATTCTATCGGTCTCTTTTGCCGAACCGCTAAGTAACGGGGACGTAAACACACCAGCATCGGTTGTCAAGCAATGTTAGGGAGACAAACGCAGACACACAAGCACACACACGCATATACATATATACGACGGGATTCTTCCAGTTTCCGTCTACCAAATCCACTCACAAGGCTTTGGTCGGCCCGAGGCTATAGTAGAAGACACCTGCCCAAGGTGCCACGCAGTGGGACTGAACCCAGAACCATGTGGTTGGTAAGCAAGCTACTTACCACATAGCCACTCCATATATATATATATATGTATATATGTTTTTAATTTTCCTTTGATTTCTGAATTACTAATATTTAGCGGTTTGAGTTTAGTTGCTTGTTTTAGTGAGTTGAATGGCCTATTAAGGCCATTCCTTGATATTATTGTTGAATGTATGTTATATAGTCTGTTGACTATTTTTTCTTTCTCACTAGACCGCTTGTGGCGCAAAAATTTCTATTGAATTTTTTGCTACCCATATACTGATTAATTATATATATATATATATATATTTATGTGAAATAGAAAGATGAATAATCTTGTAGTAGATTAATCAAAGTTTAACCGATACCTTAGTAGCAAAAATCACACAGCAGTAAACAGCACGGTTGGAGGTACAACCATCTGGCGTTGCAACCGTGCTTGGGTGCGGATATTTGAAATTAAAACATTATTGTGAATAGAAGAAATGGAGCTGAACGCAGCTCAATCTGCGCTCAGCTCCATTTCTTCAATTCACCAATAATGTTTTATATATATATATATAATATCTTAATTTAGAGATAGAAGACCTCTACATCTCACCATAATAAAAAGATTTTTATATTATAAGAAAGATTTTAAAAATAAAAATAAAAATTCTTTTATATGGTGAGATGTAGGGCCTACTATCTCTAAATAAGATATATTTCTTCATTGAAATAATTTGAACCTCTGTTATCCGGAATTTTTATTCCCTAAAGAATAATATATATATAATATATATATATATATATATATATATATATATAATATATTGAAAAATAGGAATAAATCATTATAAGAATTTATGAAGTAGTTAGTGTGAAAAACCTCATAAGGGAAAAATTTATTAATTATTCCTTTTAAATATATTTAATTATATTAAGGCATTACTATACATAATGCCTCATGTTAGGAGGGACTTTAAAGTCAAAACTACCATAATATGGTACTTTTGACTTTAAGAGTCCCTCCTAGCATCAGGCATTTATGTATAGTAATGCCCTTAATATAAATAAAATATATATATATATATATATAATTATGTGAATAGAAAGATGATAATCTTGTAGTAGATTAATCAAAAGTTTAACCGATACCTTAGTAGGCAAAAATCACCAGCAGTAAACAGCACGGTTGGAGGTACAACCATACGGTGTTGCAACCGTGCGTTGGTGCGGATATTGAAATTAAAACATTATTGGTGAATTGAAGAAATGGAGCTGAACGCGATTGAACAGAAATCGTTTTATTTCATTCTACACGTGTTTCGAAAGGCACGTGTTTCGAAAGGCACGTGTTTCAATCGGATTTTGGTAATTTGTGCCTTTCGAAACACGTGTAGAATGAAATAAAACGATTTCTGTTCAATCTGCGTTCAGCTCCATTTCTTCAATTCACCAATAATGTTTTATATATATATATATATACAAATTGAGATAGGGGTTGTAAATGCAACCCTCCATGGGATAACATATATCCAATATACTGCTAGTGAAGTACCTAACAAAGTTAATACATAAATGTTAAGGATTGCGATGCAATCGATTCATTTACTGTATTATATGGGCAAAGGTAAAATGATTTACCACAAATTCATAATACAAGGTAAGAAAATGGAGAAATACATCTAAATCAAATATCAATTATCAGATAATACTCAATCACATACTTTATTAAACCACCACCTAAGAGACTGTAGGGTTAAATATAAAAAGCAGAACAAATCAGTGTACATAAAGGAATGTACATAAAAGAGTAATGTTGTATAATAAGTAGAATATATATAAAAAAGAGAATATAAATATAAGTAACTATAAATATAAGTATAGATTACATCTTACAGCTGTTTCGGCCATGTAGATAAGTATGTCTCATTTTACCAATATTAGCCTTTTATGGTAGGTCAATATATGGATATAAATGAGACATTTACAAAAGTATCATTAGGCCTCTTCGGAGATATACATATACATATGAGTGCATATACTCACACTCCTATACATATAAAAATATACATATACATAATAATGTAAATAAATAATATAAATTAGTAAACATATATATGTTCCACATTCAATGTTTCAGTTTTTCAACTTAATATTGTGATAATAAACATACACATATTAGTACCTAGATGCAAATATACATAGTCAATAGTACATTATATTACTTCCTACTAATTTCCAAAATGTCATTAAAGTTAGCATCATTATTGTTGTCAATACCATTAATGCTACCATCATTATCATTCATAATATTATTAATATCGCTTACATTAGGATCCAAAGTGGCACATATGTATGTCCGGGTTCCTTTTAGTAATTTTCCTTATGACATAAATACACTATTTATGTCAGGTCTGGGGAGGAAAGGAAGGGAAAAGCCTTTTCAACTATTTAGGTAGTGGGGTTAGGATTTGTGAAGGGGATGGACGATGGGTCTAATTCAGGTGTTGAGAGGCTAAAGTGTGATGGAAGAACAAAATCCAGATGGCTTGTAGTAGAGATAGGAAGCTGAGGAGTTTGGAAAGCTGGAAAGAAGACAGAGATGGCGGTGGGAAGCTGGAGTATCTCAAGATTCTGTAGGTTGCAGGGAGATGGGAGTGGAGGGATAGAAGAGGGTAAGATGGGGTGGGGTGGGGGGGGGTTAGAGGTGCGTGTAGTGAGTGGTGGTGAGAGATATAGGAGTGAGTCAGGGTGTGTAGTATGTGGAGTGTCAGGGTAAATGTGAGAGAGTATTGAGTAAGAGAGGTGTCGAGGATGGAGTATTGCAGAGGAGAGCAAATGGTGGTGGGGATGATGAGGAGGAACAGAAGTGATTCCAGGGTGGTGGTAGTGGAGGGGGGCGATGTAATGTGTCTGCTTTACTCTGTTCTCAGGTGATAACAGCAGCTGAGTAGCATCGTAGATAGAGAAGTGATGTGGGGGAAATGCTTGATGAGGACGGGGGGGGGGAGGGGGAGAGAAATAGAGAGGGGGGATGGAGGGGGAGAGAGGGAAATATAGAGAGAGAGGGAGTGAGTGAGGGAGAGAGAGAGAAGAGAAGAGAGAGGGGGAGATAGAGAGGGAGGGAGGAAGAGAGAGAAGGAGAGAGAGAGAAAGAGAGAGAGAGAAGAGGGCAGAGCCCCACACATCATCATCGTTTGATGTCTGTTTTCCATGCTGGCATGGATTGGACAGCTTGACAAGAACTGGCTAGTTGGGGAGCCGTCTGGTCACCATCTGTCTCCTTTGGCATGGACGCCCTTGCTGATGCCAACCACTTTACAGAGTGTACTAGGTGCATTTTTCATGCCTAGTTACTCCCTGCAAAGTGATAGTATAATTGGCATGATACAAGCAGAGTGTACTGCTAATCACCAACCATCTCATTCATATATATAAGAGTCAGGAAGGTACCATCAGTAATTACCCAGGGTAGGCAGTTGGTGACCTTTAGATAGTAAAACAAAAAAAAAAAATAAGCGAAACACAGGAGCATGACTGAGTTGAAGGCAGATTCACTTCTGCTCATAAAGCACTGAAAAGAAAATGGTGTTGTAGGAGTGCACGCAGCATGTGTACTGCAGCTCTATCATGTGTAGCTTAAATACTGAGATTGAAAAGCAGGGATGAATTATACCTACCTAATCTACAAAAGAATAAAATATTTTGCATTTTAGGCACAGTAATCAGAGTAACACACGCACACATATATAATGAGCTTCTTTCAGTTTCCGTCTACCAAATCCACTAACAAGGTTTTGGTCGGCCCGAGGCTATAGTAGAAGACACTTACCCAAGGTTCCACGCAGTGGGACTGAACCTGGAACCATGTGGTTGGGAAGCAAGCTTCTTACCCACAGCCCTCTTGTGCCTATATATATCTTCTTAATATAAATTTGACTGATGTTTCTCTGTCCGTTATGTTTCTATGTTCATTAACCCCTCTGAGACCATTGGTGCAAGGACAATAAAACTCAAACCAGCAACTCCCCTAATCTCAGGGAATGTCCTAAGGGGTCTATTTTTTAAAGGAAGCCTAATTGGGGCCCTACTGACACCCCACTATTTTTACTGCATTTTAAACTAAAAACATGGCATCGGCGACCAAACTGGTGCAATGACAATGAATTTCATACTATGAACTCCCTGCGAGCACCATAAGGAAGTTCAATTTCTGAAGGGCTGCTTAAATGAGGACCCAATGACGCCACTCCCTATTTTTACTGCATTTACCTCCCTCCTATGCTTATTGATTAAACTATGAACAGCATCAGTGCTTAGCCGATTTACAGTAATAAATTTCATTACACAAGGGAAGAGGGCCGTGAAGTGGCCCAATAGTGGGGCTGAAGGCCTCAAAGGTGCCGTCTGCAGGAACCAACCTGAATGCCACTCGAAGAGCAGCTTCAAGACTAGTATATTATATATATATTATATATATATATATATAATATATATATACAGTAAAAGCAATTAAGATTCAAGTGAGTTCTATTGAATTCACTTGAATGCGGTACTTAACTTAGATGCACCAGAAACAATAATGTGGGGTGATTATAAACGAGAAAAAAGCAACAATATATATATATATATATATATATATATAACAGGAAGGTTTACAAAAATAAACAAAAGACGAAGGCAGGTGGAGTACAAACAAACAAATGTATTAGTATGATTTTACTTCACAAATGCTTTTTAGCAATTGCCATTTGGTGCATGAGAGAGTTTGATGCAGCTGCCCTCATCTGCACCTCCTGCCGTGAAGTTGGTTCATCTGGGACACCTGACAGGAAGAGACCCAGTTTTATTTTAAAGACATCTGCATCCACCCCATTGTTATATGTCTTATCTTATATTTAATCTTTCTCTAAATGGTATAATTTAATTTTTTGTTATTGAATTGATAAAAGGTGTTTTTCTTCCGTGACCGCGTGTGTACTGTTGGCGATTTTTTTCCCTCTGTCTTCCCTTCTCTGGATCTTTCCTTCTACTGTTTCCGACGAAGAGCTCTGCTCGAAACGTAAAACCGTCCTTCTTCCCTCCCTTCCTGAGCATCCAATAACACTATACTTGTTCCACGTCCCCGCGTTGTTGTGTTTTCTCTTTGTGTTTTCATGTTTGGATTAACTTTATATATATATATATGCATGTGTGTGGAAGCAATATTATCAATAATGGATGAAATTGCGTTTGACCCTCTGGCTGATAACTGAAGAAGAATTGGTGACCTTCTGTTTTCTGTCCGCAGGTGTATTCGTTCGTTTATTTACTACAGGTTTTTAAAAAAATTATACATATAGGTAGGTCATAGTATTATCCGTTTGTTGTCCTTTTATTTAATCCTGAAAATATTTATGCAACACATGCACTTTTTAATTATTTTACCTATGTGGCTGTGTGGTAAGTAGCTTGCTCACGAACCACATGGTTTCGGGTTCAGTCCTACTGCGTGGCACCTTGGGAAAGTGTCTTCTACTATAGCCTCGGGACGACCAAAGCCTTGTGAGTGGATTTGGTAGACGGAAACTGAAAGAAGCCCGTCGTATATATGTGTGCGTGTATGTTTGTATGTCTGTGTTTGTCCCCCCAACATCACTTCACAACCGAAGCTGGTGTGTTTACGTCCCCTTAACTTAGCGGTTCGGCAAAAGAGACCAATAGAATAAGTACTGGGCTTAAAAAAGAATAAGTCCCGGGGTCGAGTTGCTCGAGTAAAGGCGGTGCTCCAGCATGGCCGCAGTCAAATGACTGAAACAAGTAAAAGAGTATATAGGTAGGTCATATTATTATCCGTTTGTTGTCCTTTTAGTTAATCCTGAAAATATTATTTATGTAACGCACGCACTCTTGAATTTTTTTACCTATACATATATATATATATATATACATATATATACACATACATATATATACACATACACACAAAGAGAGGTGGGGAGGGGGAGTGATTGAGTGTGAGAGAGAGAGGGGGAGACAGAGTGACTAAGTGGGAGACAGAGTGACTGAGTGAGAGAGAGAGAGAGAGGGGGGGAAGAATGAGAGAGACAGGTATGGAAATAAACAGAGATAAACATATCTCTATATGATGTATGTGTGTATGTATGTATGTGTGTGTGTGTGATAGATAAATAGCTAGACAGACAGCAGGACATACACACACATAAACAGTTTATAAAGAAAAGCTAATAACTAGGCCAATAGGTAGATCTGTATCGAAAACTTACTGTTTACAAATAAACCTGGGATCGATCGAAAACAAACACCAAACATAAACAAAAGAAAAACAAGAGAAACAAAGCAATAAAACAAAAAGCTATTGAGTGCGTATCTGTTCATATGTGTGTGTGTGTGTGCGTGCGTGATTGTACGTTTATATCTATATGTGTATGTGCGTGTGTTTGTATGTGTATGTGTAATATTTAAGCATGTCTAAATTTAAGCACGTGTGTTTAAGTGTGTGTATATATTTATCTATACATGTGTACATGTATATCATAGGCGTAGGAGTGGCTGTATGGTAAGTACACATGGTTCCGGGTTCAGTCCCACTGCGTGGCACCTTGGGCAAGTGTCTTCTGCTATAGCCTCGGGCCGACCAAAGCCTTGTGAATGGATTTGGTAGATGGAAACTGAAAGAAGCCTGTCGTATATATGTATATATATGTATATATGTAGGAGTGGTTGTGTGGTAAGTAGCTTGTTTACCAACCACATGGTTCCGGGTTCAGTCCCACTGCGTGGCACCTTGGGCATGTGTCTTCTACTATAGCCTCGGGCCGACCATAGCCTTGTGAGTGGATTTGGTAGACGGAAACTGAAAGAAGCCCGTCGTATATATGTATGTATATATGTATGTGTGTGTCTGTGTTTCTCCCCCTAACATCGCTTGACAACCGATGCTGGTGTGTTTACGTCCCCGTAACTTACGAGGAGCCACAGGCTCAAAACTCGGTTGAGAAAGGGCTGTTTTATGACTTTATTTAGAGGCGTCGATTGGTTATACGCGGCAAATTGGCGCGACAGAGTAAGAGAGAAATTGCGCCAATACCAACCAGTCAGAGTAGTGGACACAACGGGGTCCAAATAGCGGTCAAAGGCTAACTGTTCCCTACTACGTTCGAATGCACTTATATATAATAAAGAGAGAGAAAGAGAGAGGGATTTCACTCGAGTGTACGCTACAAATTAATTGACTTGTTTCCTGTGATTCTATTACCCGTTTCTTTATTGCTCACAAGGGGCTAAACACAGAGGGGACAAACAAGGACAGATAAACGGATTAAGTCGATTACTTAATTTATCGACCCCGAAAGGATGAAAGGCAAAGTCGACCTCGGCGGAATTTGAACTCACAACGTAACGGCCGACGAAATACGGCGGCGTGCTAACGTTTCTGCCAGCTCACCGCTTTATGTGACTTTATTACCGGTTTCCATTTAGTTAGGGTATGTACAGACGGTACCCCTTTCCATGACTGGAAAATGCGAAGGATTTATTGCCCAGATAAAAAAAAGTCTTATCAGATCCAAATGCTCTCGTTTCTTTTCATTGTATTGCACCAGCAGAAACCTTTGTGCTAAATCGACCATTTTAAGTGATACTCTGCAGAAAATCATAAATATTAACTATATTCGCGCCAATGCAATAAGGCATCATCAATTTCGTTAACATACTGCGGTTGGACGATGAGGTATTCAGTGTAAATTTGCTGTACCATTCTAAAATGAGTTGGCTATCGCAAAGGGAAGTGTTAGAAAGTTTACTAAAAGCTTTACGCGGGCACGTAATAGAATTTTCTGAAGAACGGAATGAACAATGTGAATTATTAGATGAAGATTTCTATAGAAACACTGCATTGTTTTGTGATGTCATGTCAAAGTAAAACAGCCTGAATATTCATTTGCCAGGTAAAACAAAACCAGTGGATCTTTTCGGTTTGAACGGCAGTTTTTAACATAATTTCTAGGTAACTAAACACTTTTAAACTTCGTATACTGGTAGAATGTGTTTATAAAACATCTTTTTCTCTTGGCTTTATTGAGAACATTCTATAGTTTGTAAGATATCTGCTGTTTTTTTTTCTTCAATTTCTGGAATTTCAACCAATCAATGACGTCTATTGAGGTGAAAAGCATTCTGTGCCGTATGAATATGTCCCTTGTTTAAGAAACAGATTGGGTTTATTTACATTTGTGAAGAAAAAAAGATACCCTTCCCTCCACCCCTAACCCTAACCCTAAAATAGATTGAAATGCAATAGATCGATACTAGGGTCATAATTATGGGTGACAGTTTCATATGACACCGCTAGAAAAAACTGCCGTTCGAACCGAAAAGATCCAAGC
>NC_043024.1:8121249-8131249 GCF_006345805.1 Octopus sinensis
TGAAAGGCAAAGTCGACCTCGAAGGAATTTGAACTCAGACCGTAAAGACGGACGAAATACCTATTTCTTTATTACCCTCAAGGGGCTAAACACAGAGGGGACAAACAAGGACAGACATAGGTATTAAGTCAATTATATCGATCCCCAGTGCGTAACTGGTACTTATTTAATCGACCCCGAAAGGATGAAAGGCAAAATCGACCTCGAAGGAATTTGAACTCAGAACGTAAAGACGGACGAAATACCGCTATGTTGTCCGGCGTGTTAACGATTCTGCCGGCTCATTGTCTAAGTAATAACAATAATGGTTTCAAATCTTGGCACAAGGCTTCATCGATACCCCACCCGGGACTCAACTGATACTTATTTTATCGACCCTTAAAGGATGAAAGACAAAGTCGACGCCGGCGGATTTGGAGCCGAGAACGTAAATACAGACGAAATGACGCTAAACATTTTGCCGGGCTTCGTAACGATTCTGCTAACTCGTCACCTAAGTGAATAATAAATAACTGTTTCAAACTTGACACAAAGCTAGTAATTTTAAGCGAGGAGGTTTTGTCGTTTAAATAATCCTAATATCTGACTTGGACTTTATTCCATCGTCCCCAGAAGGCTGGAAAGGCAAAGCTGACCTCGGCAAGATCTGAACTCAAAACGAAAAGAGCAGGATGAAGTAACAATCATTTCTACTGTAAGCACAAGGACTGAAATTTGGTGGGGGAGGAATTAGTCGATTACATCGACTCCAGTGTTTCACTGGTGCTTAGTTTATCGACCCAGAAAGGATGAAAGGCAAAGTCGACCTCGGCGGAATTTGAACTCAGAATGTAACGACGGGCGAAATATCTATTTCTTTACTACCCACAAGGGGCTAAACATTGAGGGAACAAACAAGGACAGACATAGGTATTAAGTCGATTATATTGACCCCAGTGCGTAACTGGTACTTAATTTATTGACCCTGAAAGGATGAAAGGCAAAGTCGACCTCGGCGGAATTTGAACTCAGAACGTAACGGCAGACGAAATACCGCTAGTCATTTCGCCCGGCGTGCTAACCATTCTGCCAGCTCGCCGCCTTGCTAATAATAATAATAATAATAATAATAATAATAATAATAATAATAATGATAATGATAATGATGATAATGATAATAATAATAATAATAATAATAATAATAATAATAATAATAATAAAAAAAAACAACAACAACAACAACAACAACAACAACAACAATCCTTTCTACTATAGGCATAAGGCCTGAAGTCTTGGGGGAGGTGTTAAATCGCTTACATCGACCCCTGTACTTCACTGGTGATAATCTTTTCTACTAAAAACACAAGGCCTTAAATTTGATCGATTATATCGATCTTGGTGTTTCTCTGGTACTTATGTTATCGACCCCGGAGGGGATGAACGGCAAAGTTGATTGACCTCGGCGGGATTTGAACTCAGAACGTAAACTAGCCGAAAGCAAAATATCGCGGCGAGCATTTTGTCCGACGCACTTATAATATCAGTAATGGCAACAACAATGCTTTCTTTATAATAAAGTAACGTTACCTTTTTGGAGATCAGCAGTTTGGAAAGTTTTCCTTTTGGTAATCCGGTTCTTGTGAAGAGTTGTACTAAGTCCGGCAAAATTAACTCTGTATCGAGATAGAATCCTTTTTACGTGATGGTGTTGTTTGATCACACAGACCAAAGATCGAACACACTCCACCTGTGACCACCCCTGTCTGTTTTGTGGATCTTTTTTTTTTTTTTTAGGTCTACAACATTAATTATCCTTTGTATCATTCCTCGTCCTGTTTAGGATCGGATTGATGTAATTTCAAGATGTAGCTGCTATTTCTCGCAGATCCACTGACCATTCTGATAATGTATAATTATTGATAATGCTTGTATATCTGATAATGCGGCTTTTATTTGGTGTATGATATGATAGAGCGTATGGTTGTACTATAATTAAAAATTGTTGCTTTTCTTTAAAGAAAAAACTATGTTAATCTTGATCAAACAAAGCTATGATCGGAGGCAGTCCAAATAGGACCATCCCGTTTTGTTTTTCTGAAATAATGCAGCAGGTTGCCTGGGTCGCCAAATATGACGACAGGTTTTATTAATAAATAGCAAATGTTTTTTCAAATCGTAGAACAAATTTTCTGTTTTGTTGTTATACTGAATACAAAAATACGAAGTGTGGCCGTGCTGGAGCACCACTTTGAGGAACTTGAAAGAATTGTGGCTACTATTTCTAGCAGATTCGGCGACCACATAGGAGCTCCTTCACTGTTGCGGTTGCTATGTGATGTAGCTTTAGTGAGAAATGATATATTGTTGTTGAGATGGTTGTTGTTGTGAGTGGTGTCTGATAACAGTTGTGGTGGTGGCGGTAGTTGTGGTTGTGGTGGTAGTTCTTGAAAGCACCATCTAGTAAACTCGAAAGTATTGCTTCTGTACGTGTGGTGTGGGGGTGGAAGGAGGAGGGGGAAGAAGTGTGAAGGTGTGCATTGTGTGTGTGTGTGTGGATTTGTACGTGTGTGTGCGCGTGTGTGTGTGGTGTGTAAATGCGCGTATAGTGTGCATGTGATGTGGTGGTGGGGGGGAGCGTGTAACTTATCTGTGTGTTTGAGAGAGAGAGAGAGAGAGAGAGAGATAGAGATAGAAACGGAAGGAGAGTGGTGTGTGTAGAGAAGTGAGGTGAAAAGATAGATTGATAGATAGAGAGAGAGGGGGGGAAGTGAGAACATGGTAAGGAGAAAAGAGAGGAAGAAAGTCATACAAAGGAGAAAGGCAGTAAGACCGTAGTGAGGAGAGGAGAGATAAAGATAGAAAGGGAGAAAGAGAGAGGGAGGGAGGGTCTAGGAGTACAGTAAAAGGATAGAGAGAGAGAGGGGGGAGAGTGAGAATATAGTAAGAGCGTAGTGAAGAGAGAAAGATATATATTTATATAGAGGGAGAGGGAGAAAGGCAGTAAGAGTGCTGTGAGTAGAAATGGGAGGAAGAAATATAGAGAAAGAGAGAGTAAACGCGTAGTAACGAAGAAAGAGAATGTCACACATGAGAGAGAGAGGGAGTAAGGGTGTAATGAAGAGAGAGAAAGAGAGGCGGTAATAGTGTAGTGAGTAGAGAAGAGATGGAGAAAGGTAGAGAGATAAAAGAGAGGGAGAGAGAGAGAGAGAGAAAGTGACGTTAATCTGAGCTAAAGACACGCAAGTTGTTAAATTAAACTTTACCTGAGAATCTGACTTCTGTGTTTGTGTTTGTGTGTGTGTTTGTGTTAGTGTGGTGTATGTATGTATGTGTGAGTAGCTGTGTATGTGTATGTGTGACTCTGTGTTTATGTGTGTGTGTATGTAAGTATATGTGTGTATATGTAAGTATATGTTATGTGTGAGTATCTGTGGATGTTCATATGTGTATGTGTGACTCTGTGTTTATGTGTGTGTGTGAGAAAGAGAGAGAAAAAGAGTGTACGTATGTATATATGTGCGTGTGCAGGTGTGTATATGTACGTATATGTTCGTAGACTTGTGACCGCGTGTATTTGTTTGTGTGGTGTATGTATGTGTGTGTATGTGTATATGTGTACGTGTGACTCTGTGTTTATGTGTGTGTGTATGTAAGTATATGTGTGTATATGTAAGTATATGTTATGTGTGAGTATCTGTGGATGTTCATATGTGTACGTGTGACTCTGTGTTTATGTGTGTGAGAGAGAGAGAGAGTGTATGTATATATATATGTGTGTGCAGGTGTGTATGTAAGTATATGTGTGTAGACTTGTGAATGTGTGTTTGTGTGGTGTATGTATGTATGTGTGAGTATCTGTGTATGTGTATGTGTGACTCTGTGTTTATGTGTGTGTGTGAGAGAGAGAGAGAGAGTACGTATGTATATATATATGCGTGTGCAGGTGTGTATGTAACTTTATGTGTGTGTATGTAAGTATATGTGTGTAGACTTGTGACCGCGTGTATTTGTATGTGTAAGCTCACGTGTATTGTATATATATATATATATATATATATATACGTGCGGGTGCGTATATACATGTGTCTGTGTGCATATATGTATGTGCGTGTATAAATGAGTATGTGTTATGAGTGTGTGTGTGACTTCACGTACATGTATATATATATATACGTGCGAATGTATGTATGTGGTATATGTGTGAGTGCGTGCACGCGTACGTGTGTGTGTTGTAGAATTGAGTTATGTGTGTGTGTGTGTGTATGTTCTAACGTGACTGTGTGTGGTACTCGTGCGATATATTTGTGAAAACTCTTACTCTTTACTCTTTTACTTGTTTCAGTCATTTGACTGCGGCCATGCTGGAGCACCGCCTTTAGTCGAGCAACTCGACTCCGGGAGTTATTCTTTTGTAAGCCCAGTACTTATTCTCTCGGTCTCTTTTGCCGAACCGCTAAGTGACGGGGACATAAACACACCAGCATCGGTTGTCAAGCAATGCTAGGGGGACAAACACAGACACACAAACATATACACGCACACACATATATATAGATATACATATATACGACGGGCTTCTTTCAGTTTCCATCTACCAAATCCACTCACAAGGCTTTGGTCAGCCCGAGGCTATAGTACAAGACACTTGGCCAAGGCGCCACGCAGTGGGACTGAACCCGGAACCATGTGGTTGGTAAACAAGCTACTTACCACACAGCCACTCCTACGCCTTTAGTAAGTCTACTAAACGAATTATTTGATATTTATTTGTCCCTCAATTTGTCCCTCTTACCTCTAATCAAACATAGTCATACACACACACACACACACACACACGTGCATGTGTGGTAAGAAGTTTGCATCCCAAGCACATGGTTCTGGGTTCAGTCCCATTGCAAGGTACTTTGCAAGGGTTTTCTACTATAGCTCAGGGCTGACTAAAGCTTCGTGGGTGAATTTGATAGATGGAAGCTGAAAGAAGCCCATCATGTGTATATATCTGTGTGTGTGTGTGTTTTTCTCCCAACTCCACTTGACAATGGGTGTTTGTTTGTTTACGTCCTCTATTACAATTCTATTCATATCTAGGATGCTTTATAGGAATATTAACCCTTTAGCATTTAAACCAATGCGGAGGTGCATGGCTTAGTGGTTAGGGTGTCAGCACCATGATCGTAAGGTTGAAGTTTTGATTCCTGGACCGGGTGACGCATTGTGTTCTTGAGCAAAACACTTCATTTCACGTTGCTCCAGTCAACTCAGCTGACAAAAATGAGTTAATCCTGTGAGGGACTGGCGTCCCGTCCAGTTGGGGAACACATATGCCATTGTGTACTGGAGCAACATGAAATGAAGTATTTTGCTCAAGAACACAACGCGTCACCCAGTCTAGGAATCGAAACCACAATCTTACGATCATGAAGCTGACACCCTAAACACTAAGCCACGCGCCTCCGCTTGCACCCTTTTAAAGCCTATCCAGGCTCATGGGCCCGGTTTCCCAGTTTCAATGGCGTATGTATTTCCCAGCTGGATGGGATGCCAGTCCATCGCAGCGTTACTCATTTTTGCCAGCTGAGTGGACTGGAGCAATGTGAAATAATAATAATAATAATGAAATTATTGTATACAGTGCTCAGGTGCACCACAACTTGTCAGAAAGTACGTATAAAGCATATGCAGTAATGTACAAATGCCTGGAAAGCGAACAATGTATGAGTCAGATACATGCTTGCGTGTGTATGGAGGGGAGAAAATCAGGTGTAGTGTTGGCGAATCTTAGAAAGCATGGAAGTTCTGAAGGATGCAGTGCTCCGACAACTAACAACTGATGCCGGCAGTTTGTTCCATGCTTCAGCAACTCTTAGCATGAAAAAATGTTTCCGATAGTCATGGGAGCTGTGCTGTTTTCTGACTTTGTAAACATATCCGTGGGTGTCAGACAGGTGGAGTTTGAAAAGATGCTAAGAGTTATTGTTTGTAAGATGGTTAATAATTTTATGGGTGTCTGCCAAGTCAGCTGCCAGACATCAGAGTTTCAATGTGTCCATGCCCAGGGAAGTAAGGCGTTCAGGATATGGCAAATGCCTGATGGAGGGTATTCTCTTGGTTGCACGTCGCTGAACGGCTTCCAGACGATTGATATCCTGGGCAAGATAGGGGTTCCAGACTGGCGATGCAAATTCCAGGTGAGATCTTACCATAGCTATATAATTATATAATTATAATTATATCAAATGAAGTGTTTTGCTCAAGAACACAACACATCACCCGGTCCAGGAATTGAAACCACAATCTTACGATCATGATGCTGACACCCCAACCACTAAGCCGCGCGGCTCCACCTATAGAAGAAAAGATTATTATTATTTCTATTTAGTCCAGTGTTTTCAACAATGCTAACGATCCGATACTTTGACAAGTGCCTCTGTTCAGGAGAGAATATTAGTGCAAAGGAACAGATGGTACAAGCATGTGACTATGAGAGTGTGTGTGTGTGTGTGTATACGCACACGTGTGTGTATGTCTGTAGGTAGGTGTGTAGGTAAATGTGATTTGAAGCCTAACTAACATGTGTGTATGTATTGAGTTATATATCCTCATATTGAATCACCAATTTATAAATATACCCGAGTGCCTGGGTCGCCAAATATGACGACAGGTTTTATTAATAAATAGCAAATGTTTTTTCAAATCGTAGAACAAATTTTCTGTTTTGTTGTTATTACTCTTTACTCTTTTACTCTTTTACTTGTTTCAGTCATTTGACTGCGGCCATGCTGGAGCACCGCCTTTAATCGAGCAATTCAACCCCGGGACTTATTCTTTGTAAGCCCAGTACTTATTCTATCGGTCTCTTTTGCTGAACCGCTGAGTGACGGGGACGTAAACACACCAGCATCGGTTGTCAAACAATGCTAGGGGTCAAACACAGACACACAAATACATACACGCACATATATATATATATTATATACGACAGGCTTCTTTCAGTTTCCGTCTACCAAATCCACTCACAAGGCATTGGTCGGCCCGAGGCTATAGCAGAAGACACTTGCCCAAGGTGCCACGCAGTGGGACTGAACCCAGAACCATGTGGTTGGTAGGCAAGCTACTTACCACACAGCCACTCCTGCCTTGAATACAAAAAATACTTAGGAATAAGTCATGTTTTATCTTTTATTTGTTTCAGTCATCGAAGTGCGGCCATGCTGGAGCACCACTTTGAGGAAATTTCAGTCAAATGAATCACACCCCAGTATTTAATATTTTCGGAAGCTTGGTACTTATTCTATCGGTCTCTTTTTGCCAAACTGCTATGTCACAGTGACATAAACACACCAACACTAGTTGTCAGATGTTGATGGGGGTACAAACTCACACACACACACACATATATATGCAAAGGGGCTTCTTTCAGTTTCTTATTTCTTTATCGCCCACAAGGAGCTAAACATAGAGGGGACAAACAAGGAAAGACAAATGGATTAAGTCAATTACATTTCTTTTGTGCCATAAACCATTTACCATTTCCATGGTGCCTTCACCTTCCCTTGATGCCCTAAGCATGAGCTTATTTTCCTTAATGGCGTAGGAGTGGCTGTGTGGTAAGTAGCTTGCTTATGAACCACATGGTTCTGGGTTCAGTCCCACTGCATGGCTCCTTGGGCAAGTGTCTTCTACTATAGTCTTGGGCTGACCAAAGCCTTGTGAGTGGATTCGGTAGACGGAAACTGAAAGAAGCCCATCGTATATATGTATACACACACACATCATCATCATCATCATCATCATTTAACGTCCGCTTTCCATGCTAGCATGGGTTGGACGGTTCAACTGGGGTCTGGGGAGCCCGAAGGCTGCACCAGGCCTGTCAGATCTGGCAGTGTTTCTACAGCTTGATGCCCTTCCTAACGCCAACCACTCCGAGAGTGTAGTGGGTGATTTTATGTGCCACCGACACAGGTGCCAGACGAGGCTGGCAGACGATATATTTGTATGTATGTGTGTGTGTATATGTTTGTGTGCCTGTGTTTGTCCCTCCCCCCAACATCGCTTGACAACCAATGCTGGTGTGCTTACGTCCTTGTAACTTAGCAGTTCGGCAAAAAAGAGACTGATAAAATAAGTACGAGGATTACAAAGAATAAGTCCTGGGGGCAATTTGCTCAACTAAAGGTGGTGCTCCAGCATGGCCACAGTCAAATGACTGAAACAAGTAAAAGAGTAAAGCATTTTGCATGGCTTGCTAATGATCCTGCTAGCTTGCCACCCTTCTGCTTGTGTTAAGAAGATATCTACAAAGATGGTGCCGTGTAAAAAGCACCCAGTACGCTTTGTAACTGGAGGCACATGACTTAGTGGTTAGAGCAGTGGACTCGCGGTCGAGGGATTGCAGGTTCGAATTTCAGACCAGGCGATGTGTGTGTTTATGAGCAAAACACCTAAGCTCCAAACGACTCTGGCAGAAGGTAATGGCGAAACTTCTGCTGACTCTTTCGCCACAACTTTCTCTCACTCTTTCCTCCTGCATCTAGCAGCTCACCTGCGACAGACCGGCGTCCTGTCCAGGTGGGGAACATATACGCCAAGGAAACCGGCCCTTTTGAGCCAAAATACGAAACCGTTATCATTATTATTGGTGGAGGCACATGGCCTAGTGATTAGAGCAGCGAACTCACGGTTGAGGGATTGCAGGTTCAAATCTCAGACTGGGCGATGTGTGTGTTTATGAGCGAAACACCTAAGCTCCACGCAGGTCCAGCAGAAGATGATGGTGAAACTTCTGCTGACTCTTTCGCCACAACTTTCTCTCACTCTTTCCTCCTGCATCTTGCAGCTCACCTGTGACAGATCAGCTGGAGACACATGGCCTAATGGTTAGAAGATATCTACAAAAATGGTGCCATGTAAAAAGCACCCTGTACACTTTGTAACTGGAGACACATGGCCTAGTGGTTAGAGCAGCGGACTGGCGGTCGAGGGATCACAGGTTCCAATCTCAGACCAGGCGACGTGTGTGTTTATGAGCGAAACACCTAAGCTCCACACGGCTCCAGCAGAAGGTAACGGCGAACTTCTGCTGACTCTTTTGCCACAACTTTCTCTCACTCTTTCCTCCTGCATCTTGCAGCTCACCTGCGATGGACCGGCGTCCTGTCCAGGTGGGGAACCTATACGCCAAGGAAACTGGGAAGCCGGCCCTTATGAGCCAGGCGTAGCTTGAGAAAGAACAAATAAACACTTTGTAAAGTGGTTGGCATTAGAAAGAGCATCAAGATGTAGAATTATGCCAAAACAGACAATGGAGCTTGGTGCAGACTTCTGCCTTGCCAATTCCTGTCATACCATTCAACCCATGCCAGCATCGAAAACGGATGTTAAATGATGATGATGGTGATGGTGTGTGTGTCTGTGTTAATTAAATTTAGTAATGCATAGTAACGATATTTAGGATGCGATTTGATCCCGGATTTTCAGGTGTGTAGACACATTAAGTTGCATCCTAAATTTAATTACTATGTTACCTGATAGACCCCACCCCCGCAGCTGGAATGCTTACCACAAGTTCCGTTTATTTCACTGAATGCTTTCTTTGTGTCTTATTTGTGTGTGTGTGTGTGTGTATATATATATATATATATTGCAGACAAGAAAGTAAATATCTACCTATCTATCTCACCCTCTCTCTCTCTATATATATATATACATCATAGATTGATAAACAGATAGATATACATACATACATCATCATCATCATCATCATCATTTAGCGTCCGTTTTCCATGCTAGCATGGGTTGGACGGTTCAACTGGGGTCTGTGAAGCTGGAAGGCTTCATCAGGCCCAGTCAGATCTGGCAGTGTTTCTACGGCTGGATGCCCTTCCTAACGCCAACCACTCCGTGAGTGTAGTGGGTGCTTTTTACGTGCCATATATGTATATATATATATATATATATATATGTGGAAGCGCAATGGCCCAGTGGTTAGGGCAGCAGACTCGATGTTGTAGGATCGCGG
>NC_043024.1:8136249-8143749 GCF_006345805.1 Octopus sinensis
CATCATCCTAATTGTCATCATCCCCCTCACTCCCACCACCATTTCCCCTGCTGTAGTTCTTACCGCCTCCAATCCAACCATGCCTAATATCCTGACCATCATTTCCTCTACCACCACTACCACCACTACCAATGGCCTCGTTACCACCTTCACCACCACCACCACCATCTCAATCATCATCATCATCCTGATCATCTTTGTCATCACCAAGTCATCATCATTCTCACCATCATCACCATCATCATCATCATCCTTGTTCTCACCTCCCCCCTCCATTGCCATTACAACAGTTCTTACCCCCCCTCCAGCCCCAACCATGCCTACCACCACCAGAGTCTGGAGGGATGTCTGTGAGTGACATGATGCCAATTGTTTGAGTGTCCAGTCTCTGGATGAGGTCTGGAAACGACTGGACAGGTAATTAGCTCTCAGAAGAATTTCTTCCATAATCATCGTCATCATCACCACCACCACCACCACCACCACCACCACCATCATCGTCATCATCGTCAGCATCATCATCACCAGCACCACCACCACCGTCATCATCGTCAGCATCATCATCACACTACCACCACCACCACCGCCATCATTCTCATCATCATTATCCTCATCACCACCACCATCATCATCATCACACTCATTAACATCCTCCCCCTCTTCATCATCGTCATATCATCATCATCATCCTTATCACCAGCAGCAGCAGCATTACCACCACCACCATCATCATCATCGTCATCATCATCATTGCATTCATTAACATCTCCCTCTTCATCATCATCGTCATCATCATCCTTATCACCATTACCATCATCACCGCCACCAGCACCACCATCATCATCATCATCATCATCATCAACATCATCACCGCCACCAGCACCACCACCATCATCATCATCATCATCATCATCATCATCATCATCATCCTTATCATCATCATCATCATCATCACCATCATCATCATCATCACCATCACCATTACCATCATCACCGCCACCAGCACCACCATCATCATCATCATCATCATCATCACCATCATCATCATCATCATCATCATCAACATCATTACCGCCACCAGCACCACCATCATCATCATCATCATCATCATCCTTATCATCATCATCATCATCATCATTATCCTCATCACCACCACCACCATTATCATCATCGTCGTTGTCATCACCACCACCACCACCACCATCATTGTTCTCATCATCATCCTTATCACCACCACCACTGCTACCATCACCACCGTCATCATCAACATCCTCACCACCACCACCACCGCCACCACCACCCCATCGTAAACTATTCACTCCTGGCCAGAACCGACAACCCTGAACAGATAAGCTGGAATTACTGAACTCTTAAGAGAGACTGAACTGTTTCCAACACTGCTTCTGGGGTGGGGGGCAGAAGAGGACGGGAAGAGGATAGACTTGTATACACACACATACACATATACACGAATGCATATATATACATACGCACACACATAAGTACAAACACATACTTGCATGTATATATGCACACACACACACACACACATGTAGATACATTTGTATATACTTACATTCATATATACATACATTCACAAATATATAAACACACACACATAAATATGCCATATATATATTATATACATATACATACCTACATACATACATACCTACATACATACATTTGTATATACTTACATTCATATATACATATATACATACATTCACAAATATATATACACACACACATAAATATGCCATATATATATTATATACATATACATACCTACATACATACATACCTACATACATACATTTGTATAACTTACATTCATATATACATATATACATACATTCACAAATATATATACAACACACATAAATATGCCATATATATATATATACAATACATACCTACATACATACATACCTACATACATACATTTGTTATACTTACATTCATATATACATATATACATACATTCACAAATATATATACACACACACATAAAATGCCATATATCGATTATATACATATACATACCTACATACATACATACCGACATACATACATTTGTATATACTTACATTCATATAGACAATATATACATACATTCACAAATATATATACACACACAATAAATATGCCATTATATATTATATACATATACATACCTACATACATACATTTGATATACTTACATTCATATAACATATATACATACATTCACAAATATATAAACACACACACATAAATATGCCATATATATATTTATTAATATACACTAATACCTACATACATACATACCTACATACATACATTTGTATATACTTACATTCATATATACATATATACATACATTCACAAATATATATACACACACACATAAATATGCCATATATATATTATATACATATACATACCTACATACATACATACCTACATACATACATTTGTATATACTTACATTCATATATACATATATACATACATTCACAAATATATATACACACACACATAAATATGCCATATATATATTATATACATATACATACTTACATACATACATACCTACATACATACATTTGTATATACTTACATTCATATATACATATATACATACATTCACAAATATATATACACACACACATAAATATGCCATATATATATTATATACATATACATACCTACATACATACATTTGTATATACTTACATTCATATATACATATATACATACATTCACAAAATATATACACAACAACATAAATATGCCATATATATATTATATACATATACATACCTACATACATACATACCTACATACATACATTTGTATATACTTACATTCTATATACATATATACATACATTCACAAATTATATAACACACACACATAAATATGCCATATATATATTATATACTATACATACTTACATACACACACATACAAATATATACACACACACAGATAAACATGCTATATATATATATTATTATACATATACATACCTACATACATACATACACACACATACAAACATACCATACATATATACATACAAGCATTCATATATATAACTACATACATACCTACCTATTTACCTACCTACATGTATGCATACATACATACACACATGCATACATACACACATGTATACATACATACATACATGTATACACACATGCATACATACACACATATATACACACATACGCACACATACATACAAGCACAGACACAAATATATACATACACATACATATACATACACACACATACATACACATACATATACACATATATACATACATGCATACATGTATACATACATACATACATACGTATATACACACACACATTGGAAGTGGCTAATTGCACTCATGTTCACATACAGCTTTTTTCATTAACTGTTTGAAAGTATTATCCCTGATTATATAAAGTACTCCGTGTGTGTGTGTGTATTTTCATACACACACACACTCACACACACACACACACACACACACACACACACACACACACCTGCATGTATGGTATTTCTGTATTTTGTGGGGCAAAAATATAAAAGTACATTCAACAGGTGTGTGTGTATGTATGTGCGTGTATAAGTCTCTGTGTGTGTGTATAAGTATGAGTGTGTGTGTGTGTGTGGTGAGAAGTTTACTTGTCGGTCACATGGTTCCAAGTTCAGTCCCACTACGCAACACTTTGGGCGTCTTGTACCATAGCCCTTGGCTGATAAAGCCCTTGGCTGATAAAGCCCTTGGCTGATAAAGCCCTTGGCTGATAAAGCCCTTGGCTGACCAAAGCCCTTGGCTGACCAAAGCCCTTGGCTGATAAAGCCCTTGGCTGACCAAAGCCCTTGGCTGATAAAGCCCTTGGCTGACCAAAGCCCTTGGCTGACCAAAGCCCTTGGCTGATAAAGCCCTTGGCTGACCAAAGCCCTTGGCTGACCAAAGCCCTTGGCTGACCAAAGCCCTTGGCTGATAAAGCCCTTGGCTGACCAAAGCCCTTGGCTGATAAAGCCCTTGGCTGACCAAAGCCCTTGGCTGACCAAAGCCCTTGGCTGATAAAGCCCTTGGCTGACCAAAGCCCTTGGCTGACCAAAGCCCTTGGCTGACCAAAGCCCTTGGCTGATAAAGCCCTTGGCTGACCAAAGCCCTTGGCTGACCAAAGCCCTTGGCTGATAAAGCCCCTGGCTGACCGAAGCCCTGTCAATGGATCTGAGTATAAACCTTGCTGTTTGTTTTACAAAGCTTATTCACAGGTATTGGCTATCAAATGTCATCTGATAGTGAGACTGACTGTATCACTGGATACACACTTGGAAATCTGTAGAGTTTATACTAGAATATGAATATGAGGCGTAGGCATGGCTGTGCATTAGGAAGTTTACTTTCCAACCACATGGTTCCAGGTTCAGTCCCACCGCATGGCACCTTTGGCAAGTATCTTCTACTATAGCCTCGGGTCGACCAAAGCCTTGTGAGTGGATTTGGTAGACGGAAACTGGAAGAAGCCCGTCGTATATATGTGTATGTATGTATATGTTTGTGTGTCTGTGTTTGTCCCCCCACCATTGCTTGACAACCGATGATGGTGTGTTTACGTCCCGTAACTTAGCGGTTCAGCAAAAGAGACCGATAAAATAAGTACTAGGCTTACAAAGAATAAGTCCTGGGGTCGATTTACTCGACTAGAAGGCAGTGCTCCAGCATGGCCGCAGTCAAATGACTGAAACAAGTAAAAGAGAGAAAAGAGAGAGAATATATATATATAATCACTACTATCACAATCACCACCACCACCACCATCATCATCGCCACCACAATCACCACTACTCCCCATCACCACCACGATAACCATTACCACCATAACCACCCACCATCAACACTACTAACAGCATCACCACCACCACCACACCACCACCACCACCACCACAATCCCCCTCCAGCTTAGGAGCTTCAAAACAGATTAAAGCTAACAGCTTTAGCAGATAAGTCCATTATATGCAACAGATTTAAGGAGATTCTATGCTGGAAGTAGTTAATTCTTTTCTAATAACTTCTTAAATAACACATGTGTGGACGTGAGGGTCAGCACAGATGTGTATATATAATCTATTTATCTGTCTGTCAATCTGTTGTAGATATCTTTATTTATACTCACACATACACACACACACACACACACCCCACCTGGACGGGATGCTGGTCTGTTGCAGGTAAGCTGCAAGATGCAGGAGGAAAGAGAGAGAGAAAGTTGTGGTGAAAGAGTCAGCAGAAGTTACGCCATTACCTTCTGCCGGAGCCGCGTGGAGCTTAGGTGTTTCACTCATAAATACACACATCGTCCGGTCTGAGATTCAAACCCGCGATCCCTCGACCGCAAGTTCGCTGCTCTAATCACTAGGCCATGTGCCTCCACCAATAATAATGATGATAGTTTCATATTTTGGCACAAGGCCAGCGGCTAACCGGCTTCCATGCAAGTGGTACATAAAAGGGCACCATTCGAGTATGATCGTTACCAGCGTCGCCTTACTGGCACTTGTGCATGTGCTAGTAGGGTGCTAATCCAAGTGTGATCGTTGCCAGAGCAGCCAACTGGCTTCCGTACCCGTGGCACGTAAAAGGGCACCATTTGAGCATGATCATTACCAATGTTGCTTCACTGGCACCTGTGCCGGTGGCACGTGTAAAAAAGATTCGAGCGAGGTCATTGCCAGTACCGCCTGACTGGCACCCGTGCCGGTGGCACGTAAAAAGCACCCACTACACTCTCGGAATGGTTGGCGTTAGGAAGGGCATCCAGCTGTAGAAACTCTGCCAGATCAAGATTGGAGCCTGGTTCGCCAGCCCTCTGTCAAAATTGTCCAACCCATGCTAGCATGGAAAATGGACGTTAAACGATGATGATGATGATGATGATGAACAATAATAATAATAATAATTTCATAAGTGATGTAAAATGCATTTTGGAGAAGTAAATAGAAATGAAGAAATTCATGGAATATGGTCTATACAATAATTGTGATGATGATGATGGCTTTGATTATGAAACACACGTCTATCACTAATGTCACACCTAGCCAAGCAACTACAAAAGCCAGATGTTTCCTGCTCCAAAAGATATCAGAATCACCAATATCGATTATAGAACAAGAGACTGGCTTTGGACTGGAACGGCTGCTTTTGGCAGACCCAACAACAATGACACACACATTCTCCACTCTGTGTGTGTGTGTGTGTGTAGGTGCAGACATGGGCGTGTGATTAACAAGGTTACTTCCTTCCCAATCATGTGGTTTGGGGTTCAATGCCACTGCATGGCACCTTGGGCAAATGTCTTCTACTACAGCTCCTGTCTGACCAAAGTCTTACCAGTGGATTTGGAAGATAATAACTAACAGAAGCTCATTGTATCTATCTACCCATCCATCCATCCATCTACCCATCCAAACCCCACCTATCCATCCATCCACCCATCCAAACCCCCACCTATCCATCCATCTACCCATCCATCCATCCATCCACCCATCCATCCATCCATCCATCCACCCATCCAAACCCCACCTATCCATCCATCCATCCATCCATCCATCCACCCATCCAAACCCCCACCTATCCATCCATCTACCCATCCAAACCCCCACCTATCCATCCATCCATCCATCCACCCATCCAAACCCCGCCTATCCATCCATCTACCCATCCATCCATCCATCCACCCATCCAAACCCCCACCTATCCATCCATCTACCCATCCATCCATCCATCCATCCACCCATCCATCCAAACCCCACCTATCCATCCATCTACCCATCCATCCATCCATCTAAGCCTAACTACCTACCTATCTCTCTAGTCATCCATCCATCCATCCACCCGTCCAAACCCCACCTATTCATCCATCTACCCATCCATCCATCCATCCATCCATCTAAGCCTAACTACCTACCTATCTCTCTAGTCATCCATCCATCCATCTATCCACCCATCCAAACCCCACCTGTCCATCCATCTACCTATCCATCTATCCATCCATCTAAGCCTAACTACCTACCTATCTCTCTAGTCATCCAACCATCCACCCATCCATCCATCTGCTTGCCTACTTGTCTGTCTATTTATCTATCTGTACACACACACACATACAACTACATATATATATCTATCATTTCATAACTACATATCAATTGTTGGCTTTTATCTTTCCTCCGTCTTCCTTTCCTTTTGTACTTTCCTCTGTCTCTTGTTTCTGAAGAAGAGCTTTGCTCGAAACATAAAACACCCTTTCTTTCCCTCCCTGAGCATCGTATTAATACTTTGCATGTACCATGTCCTCACATTGTTGTGTATTTTTCTCATCTGTTATTTGTTTTTTTGATTAGCTACATATCTCTTATTATAAAAGGCAGATTTTATCTGCCTCCCTTTGGGAGTTATAGAAATCTACAATATAGGATTTCTTCAATTACAATTTACCTAGCAA
>NC_043024.1:8148749-8158749 GCF_006345805.1 Octopus sinensis
CTGAGATTCGCCAACACTACACCTGATTTTCTCTCCTCCATACACACACAAGCATGTATCTGACTCATACATTGTTCGCTTTCCAGACATTTCTACATTACTGCATATGCTTTATACACACTTTTGACAAGTTGTGGTTCACCTGAGCACTGTATACAATAATTTTATTATTATTATTATTATTATTATAAGATAATGAAGGCATGTGGCTTACTGTTTAGAGTGCTCAGCTAATGATCACAAGGTTGTGAGTTCAATCCTCAGTGACATGTTGTGTTCTTGAGCAAGACACTTCATTTCATGTTGCTCCAGTCCACTCAGCTGCCAAAAATGAATTGTACTGTATTTCAAAGGGCCACCCTTGTCACACTCAATCATGCAGAATCTCCCTGAGAACTACATTAAATGTATGCGTGTCTGTGGAATACTCAGCCACTTGCATGTTAATTTCATGAGCAGGCTGTTCTGCTGATCAGATCAATAGGAATCGATATCATAATTGGAGCGCCAGTTTAGCCCTAGGTTGGACCCCATTGAGCAGACCAATCGTAAAGAACCTACGAGACTTCCTGAATGGTAAAATGAAAATGTAAGTGAATTTTGTAGCGTGGCCTGTCACGTTTCATGTGGCCCACTTCTTGGAAAAGGCTGACTGCCTAGTGTAGCCCCATGCTCAAAGGTATTTCCGCTAACTTATCTGATGTAGGAAAGGATCGCAAAACAGATTCTTCAATCTGAGACAAACAGCAGGAGACCGAGAATGGTCATACTTGGGAATCCATCCGGAAAGTATAATGAGAGTTGCATCTGATGGGATCCTCTGGAGGAGGTGCCTGAGGACTCTGTTCCTATATATATGTATGTCACCGTCACCATTAACCGACCAGGCTATCAGATGTTGCTACACATCGCTGGTCACAATGCGCTTTTGCATTATTTTAGCCTTCAAATGACGTTACCCCGCTGGCTAAGCGAGCAGGCCAACAGAAGAAAGAGTGAGAGAAAGTTGTGGAGCGAAAGAGTACAGCAGGGACCACCACCATCCCCTGCCGGAGCCTCGAAGGCCTTTTAGGTGTTTACGCTCAATAAACACTCACAACGCCCGGTCTGGGAATCGTAACTGCGAGTTCGCTACCCTAACCACTGGGCCATTGCGCCTCCACCTATATATATATATATATATATATCACCGTGACCGACCAGGCTATCAGATGTTGCTACACATCGCTGGTCACAATGCGTTTCACATTGCTTTAGCCTTCAAATGACGCCACCCCGCTGGCTAAGCGAGCAGGCCAACAGAAGAAAGCGTGATAGAATGTTGTGGCAAAAGAGTACAGCAGGGATCGCCACCACCTCCTGCCGGAGCCTCATGGAGCTTTAGATGTTTTCACTCAATAAACACTCACAACACCTGGTCTGGGAATCGAAACCGTGATCCTACAACCGCGAGTCCGCTGCCCTAACCACTGGGCCATTGCGCCTCCACTTATATATGTATGTATATGTGTGTGTGTTTATACATATATACAGGGTGCGGTGAATGTGGTTGTATGTATGTATGTATGTATCCATTTTTCCGATGGCCGGATAACTGCAGAGATGGCGGCGTGGATTTCCACCTCAGCATCCGAAACTCAGAGTTTTCTCATAGCTACCGAATAATTGTCACATATTACATTTACAGATATATATACACATATATTATATATATATATATATCACCGTGACCGACCAGCTATCAGATGTTGTTACACATCGCTGGTCACAATGCGTTTCACATTGCTTTAGCCTTCAAATGACGCCACCCCGCTGGCTAAGCGAACAGGCCAACAGAAGAAAGAGTGAGAGAAAGTTGTGGAGCGAAAGAGTACAGCAGGGATCGCCACCATCCCCTGCCGGAGCCTCATAAAGCTTTTAGGTGTTTTCACTCAATAAACACTCACAACACCTGGTCTGGGAATCGAAACCGTGATCCTACAACCGCGAGTCCGCTGCCCTAACCACTGGGCCATTGCGCCTCCACTTATATATGTATGTATATGTGTGTGTGTTTATACATATATACAGGGTGCGGTGAATGTGGTTGTATGTATGTATGTATGTATCCATTTTTTCCGATGGCCGGATAACTGCAGAGATGGCGGCGTGGATTTCCACCTCAGCATCCGAAACTCAGAGTTTTCTCATAGCTACCGAATAATTGTCACATATTACATTTACAGATATATATACACACATATTATATATATATATATATCACCGTGACCGACCAGCTATCAGATGTTGTTACACATCGCTGGTCACAATGCGTTTCACATTGCTTTAGCCTTCAAATGACGCCACCCCGCTGGCTAAGCGAACAGGCCAACAGAAGAAAGAGTGAGAGAAAGTTGTGGAGCGAAAGAGTACAGCAGGGATCGCCACCACCTCCTGCCGGAGCCTCATGGAGCTTTTAGGTGTTTTCACTCAATAAACACTCACAACACCTGGTCTGGGAATCGAAACCGTGATCCTACAACCGCGAGTCCGCTGCCCTAACCACTGGGCCATTGCGCCTCCACTTATATATGTATGTATATGTGTGTGTGTTTATACATATATACAGGGTGCGGTGAATGTGGTTGTATGTATGTATGTATGTATCCATTTTTCCGATGGCCGGATAACTGCAGAGATGGCGGCGTGGATTTCCACCTCAGCATCCGAAACTCAGAGTTTTCTCATAGCTACCGAATAATTGTCACATATTACATTTACAGATATATATACACACATATATATATATATAACATGTATGTGTGTCTGTGTCTTCGTTAGCTTACACCGCTTGACAACCAGTATTGGTCTATTTACGTCCCCGTAACTTAACAGTTCGGTAAAAGAGATTGTGGATCTTTTCGGTTTGAACGGCAGTTTTTAAAAATAATTTCCACATAACTAAAAAAATTTTAACTTCATATACTGGTAGAATGTGTTTGTAAAACATCTTTTTCTCTTGGCTTTATTGAGAAAATTCTATAGCTTGTAAGATATTTGTTGGTTTTTTTCTTCAATTTCTGCAATTTCAACCAATCAGTGACGTCCATTGAGGTAAACAACATTCTGTGCTGTATGAATATGTCCCTCGTTTAAGAAACAGATTGGGTTTATTTACATTCGTGAAGAAGAAAAAAAAAATACCCTTCCCCCCCACCCCTAACCGTAAAACAGATTGAAATGCAATAGATCGATACTAGGGTCATAATTATGGGTGACAATTTCATATGACACCGCTAGGAAAAACTGCCGTTCAAACCGAAAAGATCTGAAATCATACAAAACTGAAAAATTGAACATGAAAACGAAAAAATTAAACATTTTATTGAATCTAATAACATTTTTATAACAAATCATAGCATTCCTATTGAGAATGGCCAAACGTCAACAATGTGATGAAGTATTGGATTAAAAGGATTTAATCCTTTTAATCCAATCTCTTGTCGACACATGAGCTCAACTTTTTAATGGTGAGATAACCCAGCTTTTTAATGGCAATTTTTTAATGGGGGTGAGATAACCAAAACGTACCAAAAATGCTAAAAAGCAGAGAAGATGGGTCGGTAGTGCAACCCGCTAATAATAGCAGCCAAATCTCTTATTTCTGTCAATGCCTAACTTATCTTGTAAAGAATAAATTCGTCGACGCAGACGATCATGGTTGGGATTTCTTGATTATGCCCCCCGCCCCCCACTAGCTCGATCAGGGATCAAGCAACAGCAAAAAGAAATAAGGCTAAGCATCGAGGTTTGAAGCTTAGCAGTACAAGGGAGGCAAATCCAGTTTGCGGATGATCTCCCTTGGACTGCTTCTCGTTTTGAAATATTTATTGGAAGAGGTTGTATGTTTGCATGCATGTGGGTACTACTTAAGAAGCGTGGTCCCGCTGCGCGCACTCGTGTACTCGCGCGAGCTAGTCGTGACTAGTCGATCCTACAACGACTACCTACCAAAGTAAATAAATACAAAATAAATAATTTTTTTGATCTTTTCCGTTTGAACGGCAGACAATTTCTAGTTAATTAAACACTTTAAAACTTCGTATACTGGTAGAATGTGTCAAAATAAAACATTTTTTGGATCTTTTCCTTTTGAACGGCAGTTTTCAACACAATTTCTAGTTAACTAAACACTTTAAAACTTCGTATACTGGTAGAATGTGTCAAAATAAAACATTTTTTGGATCTTTTCCTTTTGAACGGCAGTTTTCAACACAATTTCTAGTTAACTAAACACTTTAAAACTTCGTATACTGGTAGAATGTGTCAAAATAAAACATTTTTTCTCTTGGCTTTCTTGAGAAAATTGCAATTTGTTTGTTTAACGTAGTTTAATTTTTCGAATTTTAACCAATCAATTGTCTCTAATTGAGCTAAAATCATTTGCTGCGTCTAAAACTGAGACAACATCCTGTCACTAACCCTAACCCTAACCCATAGGATTGGTTAAAATTCGAAAAATTAAACTACGTTAAACAAACAAATTACAAATTTCTCAAGAAAGCCAAGAGAAAAAATGTTTTATTTTGACATATTCTACCAGTATACGAAGTTTAAAAGTGTTTAGTTAACAAGAAATTGTGTTGAAAACTGCTGTTCAAAAGGAAAAGATCCAAAAATGTTTTATTTTGACACGTTCTACCAGAATACGAAGTTTTAAAGTGTTTAGTTAACTAGAAATTGTGTTGAAATCTGGCCTTCAAAAGGAAAAGATCCAATTTTTTTAAACAAAGTAAATAATTTTTTTTTAAATGAAGTAAATAAAACACAAAATCACAAAGTAAGGATCGACTAGTCACGACTAGCTGGCGTGGATGCGCAAGTGCGTGCACTGGGACCACTCTTCTTAAATAGTACCATGCCTGTATATATCTTACCACGCAGCAGCGAAACTGTAGCTGTGTGGTAAGGAGCTTGCTTCGCAACCACACGGTTCCGGGTTCAGTCCCACTGCGTGGCATCTTGGGCAAGTGTTTTCTACTGTAGTCTCGAGCTGACCAAAGCCTTGTGAGTGGATTTGGTGGATGAAAACTGAAAAAAACCTGTCGTATATGTCAGATTATATATACTCATTTGCATATAATAATGATTTAGAAGTCAAAGCAGTTCGTTATTGAAAAATATTAACTTGGATTAAATACAATATTCTAAGTTAATATTTCAGCTATTTCGTTTTTGGATTTGGTTTGCAAGATTCTTTATGTGAGTTCGTGTGTTGAAGCATATTTTGTTGTGTCTGGGGAGAGTCATTCTCTTTTAGAACTTAGATCTTTTCGGTTTGACCAGCAGTTTTTTCTAGCGGCGTCATATGAAATTGTCACCCATAATTATGACCCTAGTATCGATCTATTGCATTTCAATCTGTTTTAGGGTTAGGGTTAGAGGTCGGGGTAAGGGTATCTTTTTTTGTTCAGAAATGTAAATAAACCCAATCTGATTCTTAAACGAGGGACATATTCATACGGCACAGAATGATTTTTTTACCTCAGTTGATGTCATTGATTGGTTGAAATTGCAGAAATTGAAGAAAAAACAACAACAAATATCTTACAAACTATAGAATTTTCTCAATAAAGCCAAGAGAAAAAGATGTTTTATAAACACATTCTACCAGTATACGAAGTTTAAAATTTTTTAGTTACCTAGAAATTATTTTAAAAACTGCCGTTCAAACGGAAAAGATCCTAAAGCTTTATTATTTAAAACATTTGCCGTTTCGCTTTCCACTCATTTAGTTACTCTTTTACTTGTTTCAGTCATTTGACTGCGGCCATGCTGGAGCACCGCCTTTAGTCGAGCAACTCAACCCCGGGACTTATTCTTTGTAAGCCCAGTACTTATTCTATTGGTCTCTTTTGCCGAACCGCTATGTGACGGGAACGTAAACACACCAGCATCGGTTGTCAAGCAATGCTAGGGAGACAAACACAGACACACAAACACACACGCACACATACATATATATACATATATACGACAGGCTTCTTTCAGTTTCCGTCTACCAAATCCACTCACAAGGCATTGGTCGGCCCGGGGCTCTAGCAGAAGACACTTGCCCAAGATGCCACGCAGTGGGACTGAACCCGGAACCATGTGGTTGGTTTTAGCAAGCTACTTACCACACAGCCACTCCTGCGCCTAGTTATTTATTTTTTCTAAAATTTTCGTTACGTCTTGCAACTTTTTCGATAGTCGTTGACTCTGGATTTGGTGGATAGAAACCGAAAGAAGTCGTATATGTGTGTGTTTATGTTTGCCCCCCCCCCCTCCTCCAACATAGCTTGACAACCGATGCTGGTGTGTTTACGTCCCCCGTAACTTAGCGGTTCCATACACACACTTCATATTGTACAATAACATATGAAACTCCAACTAATATTACTTCCATGATAAAGGTGGTGAGCTGGCATACGTGCAGGAGTGGCTGTGTGGTAAGTAGCTTGCTTACCAACCACATGGTTCTGAGTTCAGTCCCAGTGCATGGCATCTTGGGCAAGCGTCTTCTGCTATAGCCACGGGCCGACCAATACCTTATGAGTGGATTTGGTTGACGGAAGCTGAAGGAAGCATATCATATATATATATACATATATATACACATATATGTATGAGTGTGTGTGTGTCTGTGTTTGTCTCCCTACCATTGTTTGACAACCAATGCTGGTGTGTTTACGACCACCGTAACTTAACAGTTCAGCAAAAGAGACCGATAGAATAAGTACTAGGCTTACAAAGAATAAGTCCTAGGGTCGATTTGTTCAACTAAAGGCAGTGCTCCAGCATGGCCACAGTCAAATGACTGAAACAAGTAAAAGAGTAAAAGAATGCTAGCCAAAATGCTTAGCAGAATTTCGTCTGTCTTTACAATCTGAGTTCAAATTCTGCTAAGGTTTACTTTGCCTTTCATCCGTTCAGGGTCAATGAAATAAGTACCAGTTGTGTACTGGGATCGATGTAATTGATTTATCCCTTCCCCACAAAATTGCTGGCCTTGTGCCAAAATTTGAAACCAGTTTTACTTTCATTATAGTTGGAGATCTTCCATCCTCACCATCACCTTTATTTCCAAGTCTATTTTCTATGAAGAACATTCACTTGCTATTTCTTATTTCTTTACTGCCCACAAGGGGCTAAACACAGACAGGACAAACAAGGACAGACAAACAGATTAAGTTAATTTTATTGATCCCAGTGCGTAACTGGTACTTATTTAATTGACCCCGAAATGATGAAAGGCAATGTCGACCTCGGCAGAATTTGAACTCAGAATGTAAAGATAGACGATATACCTATTTCTTTACTACCCACAAGGGGCTAAACACAGAGAGGACAGACAAATGGATTAAGTCGATTATATCAACCCCAGTGTGTAACTGGTACTTATTTAATCGACCCCGAAAGGATGAAAGGCAAAGTCGACCTCGGCAGAATTTTAACTCAGAATGTAAAGACAGACGAAATACCTATTTCTTTACTACCCACAAGGGGCTAAACACAGAGGGGACAAACAAGGACAGACAAACGGATTAAGTCGATTATATCGACCCCAGTGTGTAACTGGTACTTAATTTATCGACCCTGAAAGGATGAAAGGCAAAGTCGTCCTCAGCGGAATTTGAACTCAGAATGTAACGGCAGATGAAATACCACTAAGCATTTCCCCCAGTGTGGTAACGTTTTTGCCAGCTAGCCGCCTTTATTTGCTATTTCTAGCATGTTAAAAGACCATGCAGGGGCTTCTTCAACAACTCGTATCAAATTTACTATTTCACTGTTCTAAACTCAATTCCTGCCAGAGTACACATCTCCCCTCCTAGGGCAGTAAAATATAACAAATATAGTATGATGTTTACCAAAACAACTTCCAGTTGAGGAAACCAAAAAAAAAAAAAAAAAATAAAGACAAAATTGCTGATATTTAATTAGGCACGTGTTAATCATGACACAATTAGTGATAAATTAAACAATTAGCAGTTTAATTACTGCTATTTTATCACATGTTGACAAGCGTAATTAACAGATAAAATAAAAAATCTAATCGAATGTTGGTTTTTTGTTGACTTTTTTATTTTGCTAAGATATTGTTTGTTTGAACTGTGTTACTCAGAGACACGATCTGCAGCAAAAAGACAATAGTTAAGTTAGTTTTATTATAGTTGACAGAAGGAGAAACTTATATTCTTAAGTTGGCAAGCTGGCTGAAATGTTAGCAAAGATTCCACCGAGGTCAACTTTGCCTTTCATCCTTTTGGGGTCGATAAATTAAGTACCAGTTATGCACTGGCGTTGATGTAATCGACTTAATGCCTTTGTCTGTCCTTGTTTGTCCCCTCTGTGTTTAACCCCTTGTGAGCAATAAAGAAATAACAAGCGTTAGCATGCTGGGCGAAGTACGTAGCCGTATTTTGTCTGCCGTTACGTTCTGAGTTCAAATTCCGCCGAGGTCAACTTTTCCTTTCATCCTTTCGGGGTCGATAAATTAAGTACCAGTTATGCACTGGTGTCGATGTAATCGACTTAATCCGTTTGTCTGTCCTTGTTTGTCTTCTCTGTGTGTAGCCCCTTGTGGGTAGTAAAGAAATAGGTATTTCGGCTGCCATTATGTTCTGAGTTCAAATTCCGCCAAGGTCGTCTTTACCTTTCATCCTTTTGGGGTCGATAAATTAAGTACCAGTTATGCACTGGGGTCGATGTAATCAACTTAATGCCTTTGTCTGTCCTTGTTTGTCCCCTCTATGTTTAGCCCTTTGTGGGTAGTAAAGAAATAAGAAACTTATATTCCTAAGTTGAAATAATGTCAAGAGCAAGGAAAGGATAATGTTTGTGTGTATGTGTTTGTCCCTCCACCATCGCTGTTGTCATCACCACCACCACCACAAAGATCCTCCTCCTCTTTATCATAATCATGATGATGATGATGATGATGATAATGATCATATCGTCATCATCATCACCATCATCATCATCATCATCATGATCATGATCATCACCATCATCATCATCATCACCATCATGATCATGATCATCATGATCATCATCATGAACATCATCACCATCATCATGATGATGATCATCATCATGATCATCATCATCATCACCACCATCATCGTCATCATTGTCGTTGTCATCATCGTTGTCGTCATCATCGTCGTCATCATCATCACCACCACAAAGATCCTCCTCTTCATCATCAACATTGTTGTCTTCGTCATCATCATCACCATCACCACCATTACCACAAAGACTAGCTCCTCTCCCTTCTCCCCCTCCTCCTCCACATTCTCATCCTCACCACCACCATCACCACTACCATTATTGTCATTGTTGTCGTCTACGTTGTCATCACTGTTGGTATTGTCATGTCATCCTTTTAACAGCCACTTTTCCATGCTTACCTGGGTCAGGTAAAATTACTTGAGGCTGGTATTTTTACCGTCTGATGCCCTTCCTGTCGCCAACCCTCACCTGTCCCTGAGCAAGGTAATAATATTTCTCCATGGCCAGACATTTTTTCATTAAAGCCTGGAAACGAACAACTGTGCTTATCATCATCATCATTGTCGTCATCGTTTAACGTCCGCTTTCCATGCTGGCATGGGTTGGACGGTTCGACCAGGGTCTGGGAAGCCAGAAGGCTGCACCAGGTCCAGTCTGATCTGGCAGTGTTTCTACAGCTGGATGCCCTTCCTAACGCCAACCACTCCGCGAGTGTAGTGGGTGCTTTTTACGTGCCACCAGCACGGGGGCCAGGTGAGGCTGGCAAACGGCGGCCACGATCGGATGGTGCTTTTTATGTGCCACTGGCACAGAGGCCAGGCGAGGCTGGCAATGGCCACGTTCGGATGGTGCTTTTTACGTGCTGCCGGCACAGAGGCCAGGTGAGGCTGGCAACGGCCACGATCAGATGGTGCTTTTTACGTGCCACCAGCACAGAGGCCAGGCGAGGCTGGCAACGGCTACG
>NC_043024.1:8163749-8181249 GCF_006345805.1 Octopus sinensis
CCCCGAAAGGATGAAAGGCAAAGTCGACCTTGGCATTTAGATTAGGTTTGTTACAGGATAATAGTCATTGGATGGCAGCAATGTCAGATGCTTCTGTGTCTTGCACAGTAGGCAATTCAAGAACTCTGTTTGCCATTCTCCTTAAATACTGTGATTTAGAGGATCCAGCATCAACATGGCTAAGATACAGAAGTTATCTTGTGGAAGATTACAAGTACCAGATTCAGTTGCAATATCCTGGTACGAAAATAGAATGCAGTGACGAAATCTATAATGCCACATTAATGGTAATTGAAGACATAGTTGTTTCTCTGAAGGGAAATGAATTGTATGAGTATGGACTTCCTGATATCAATTGTTCTGACCTCAATAATTTAGCAATATTTCTATTAAATGAAACTTCCTGTGACACTGAAGACCACTCAAGATCACCATCATCATCATCATCGTTTAACGTCCGCTTTCCATGCTGGCATGGGTTGGACGATTTTGACTGAGGGCTGGCGAACCAGATGGCTGCCCCAGGCTCCAGTCTCGATCTGGCAGAGTTTCTACAGCTGGATGCCCTTCCTAACGCCAACCACTCCGAAAGTATAGTGGGTGCTTTTTATGTGCCACCGGCATGGGCACCAACCAGGTAGTACTGGCAACGACCTCGCTCGAATCTTTTTACACGTGCCACCGGCACAGGTGCCAGTGAAGCGACGTTGGTAACGATCACGCTCGAATGGTGATGTTAGTGAAAATGAACTTAAATTGTTGCCTGAACAAAAAGTATTTAACAATGCTACACTTGAAAAGCAACATTTGATACATCAAAATACTCTACTCTTTACTCTTTTACTTGTTTTACTTGCCTAACCAACGGCTTGTCTTGTCTGCCAACCAAGGTTACACAAAGGAAAGAAAACTTAGAATACATCATCATCGTTTAACGTCCGCTTTCCATGTTAGCATGGGTTGGACGGTTTTGACTGAGGTCTGGCAAACCAGATGGCTGCACCAGGTTCCAATCTTGATCTGGCAGAGTTTCTACAGCTGGATGCCCTTCCTAACACCAACCACTCCGAAAGTATGGTGGGTGCTTTTACATGCCACCGGCACGGGGGCCAGTCAGGCGATACTGGCAATGGCCACGCTCAAATGGTGCTTTTTATGTGCCACCTGCACAGGAGCCAGTCCAGCGGCACTGGCAACAACCTCGCTCGAATGTTTTTTCACATGCCACCAGCACAAGTGCTAGTAAGGCAACGCAGGTAATGATCGCGCTCAAATGATGTTTTTAATGTGCCATTGGCTCGGAGGCCAGCTTGTTGCTCTGGCCCCATCTCACTCGTATGGTACTCTTAATACCAAGCGGTACTGTCAGGTGGTACATCATTACCTGATATGCCTGATTATATTTTTGCTGACCATGTACTAAATGTCCTTTTACATTTTTTTCTTTCACCTGTCCGAGATATACTCTTACTCTTTTACTTGTTTCAGTCATTTTGACTGTGGCCATGCTGGAGCACCGCCTTTAGTTGAGCAAATCGACCCCGGGACTTATTCTTTATAAGCCCAGTACTTATTCTATCGGTCTCTTTTGCTGAACCGCTAAGTAACAGGGACATAAACACACCAGCATCGGTTGTCAAGCAATGCTAGGGGGACAAACACAGACACACACAAACGCACACATATATATACATACATACATATATACGACTGGCTTCTTTCAGTTTCCGTTGATCAAATCCACTCACAAGGCTTTGGTCGGCCCGGGGCTATAGCAGAAGACACTTGCCCAAGGTGCCATGCAGTGGGACTGAACCCGGAACCATGTGGTTGGTAAGCAAGCTACTTACCACACAGCCACTCCTGCACCTATTTGACTGACTATACATTACAACAAACATCATATTTCCCATTGTAGCTTTCTTGTTGCAATTCTCTCTCACTGAGAAAACAGATTTATATGATAGCTGAGGTATCTAGGTTGAAAAGCCAACTTTTGCTTGGCAGCTATTAACAGGCATTGGCCAATCCAGTTTCCTATACCTATTTCTTTATTACCCACAAGGAGCTAAACACAGAGAAGACAGACAAGGACAGACAAATGGATTAAGTCGATTACTTTGACTCCAGTGCGTAACTGGTACTTAATTTATCGACCCCGAAAGGATGAAAGGCAAAGTCGACCTCGGCGGAATTTGAACTCAGAACATAACAGCAGACGAAATACCTATTTCTTTACTACCCACAAGGGGCTAAACACAGAGGGGAGAAACAAGGACAGCGAAACGGATTAAGTCGATTATATCGACCCCAGTGCGTAACTGGTACTTAATTTATCGACCCCGAAATGATGAAAGGCAAAGTCGACCTCAGCGGAATTTGAACTCAGAATGAAAAGACAGACGAAATACCTATTTCTTTACTACCCACAAGGGGCTAAACAGAGAGGGGACAAACAAGAACAGACAAAGGGATTAAGTCGATTACATCGACCCCAGTGCGTAACTGGTACTTAATTTATCGACCCCGAAATGATGAAAGGCAAAGTCGACCTCGGCGGAATTTGAACTCAGAACATAACAGCAGACGAAATACCTATTTCTTTACTAAACACAGAAGGGACAAACAAGGACGGACAAATGGATTAAGTCGATTACATCGACCCCAGTGCGTAAGTGGTACTTAATTTATCGACCCCGAAAGGATGAAAGGCAAAATCGACCTCGGCTGAATTTGAACTACGCATTTCGCCCGGCGTGCTAACGTCTCTGCCAGCTCGCCGCCTTTTACACAAACCGTACCAAAGAGAGTGAAATATCGATCCACAGCCATAAAATACATTTACAACAGCCGTCAAAAAATACTAAAACGCAGAATAAAAAGGGAAACGGAAAGAGTGATTAAGTGAATTGATATCACAAGGGTGATAACTGTTACATAGCGACCTGAAAAACAAACGGTGGGGGGGGGGGAGAAGAAAAATAACAAAAGAAGTGGAGTGAGACCTCAAATACTAACAACATAAGGAAGTAACTAAACTCGTGATATATTGACATTTAATTATATTTCTACTTCATACTCTGAACAATCAATCTGGTGACAAGATAGTTGGAAGTCTGGAAGCCTAGCCTTTTCCCACACAGACCTATAACTACATATATAATTACATATTTATACTTTATATACGGTCGTGATGGAGATTCCGGGTCCCTATGATAGCAGGAGATTCGCTATTTTGTTATTGTCATTCTACAACGTTTTGTTGCTTTGTTCGACTACACCTATCTACGATGGTTACCCTACAACTAAATTCGACCCTTATCAGCCCGAACAGATACACATCGCTTATGGCAAGTTCCTTTTATTAATTCAATTAATGTTTTTTTCTTATTCACAAATGTCATTTATATCGTCTCACGGACACTTTCCTTTTTGGATCTTTTAGGTTTGAACGGCAGTTTTTTTCTAGCAGTGTCATATGAAATTGTCACCCCTAATTATAACCTTAGTATCGATCTATTGCATTTCAATCTATTTTAGGGTTAGGGTTAGGGGGAAGGGTATCTTTTTTTCTTCTTCGCCGCTTTATAAATACATTCTACCAGTATACGAAGTTTAAAAGTGTTTAGTTACGTGGAAATTATTTTTAAAAAATGCCGTTCAAACCGAAAAGATCCTTATTATTATTGTTATCATCATCATTATCATCATCATCATCATCATCATTATCATCAGTATTATTATTATTCATCTTAAGATCTGTTGTATCTTCCAGTGGCTTGCTGCATGCTGTCTATGGTACTCTGTTATTTGTTTTTTCAACTATCTAATACTTACCTGATTATTCTGGTCGTGCCCAAGCAGGCAAGCCATCTTTTGGGTTAATGACCTGGAAATGAAATGCGCGCAAAGCAACGGGAGGGTGCGGAGAATTCGGAAAATTCACAAGGTCTGAGTTTTTCCCACATAAATTTTAGGAACATGAGATTTCTTTTCAATGAAATTTGATAGAAATACCATTTCTATTATACATTACTATTTACATTACCATTATAAAGAAATTTTAAAAAAATAATAATAATGAAATTTTTGTATACAGTGCTCAGGTGCACCACAACTTGTCAGAAAGTGCGTATAAAGCATATGCAGTAATGTACAAATGTCTGGGAAGTGAACAGTGTATGAGTCAGATACATGCATGCGTGTGTATGGAGGGGAGAAAATCAGGTGTAGTGTTGGCGAATCTCAGGAAGCATGGAAGTTTTGAAGGATGCAGTGCTCCGACAACTAACAACTGATGCCGGCAGTTTGTTCCATACTTCAGCAACTCTTAGGGTGAAAAAATGTTTCTGAAAGAAAATTTAATTATTTTAATAATAATAATAATGAAATTACTGTATACAGTGCTCAGGTGAACCACAACTTGTCAGAAAGTGCGTATAAAGCATATGCAGTAATGTACAAATGTCTGGGAAGTGAACAGTGTATGAGTCTGATACATGCATGCGTGTGTATGGAGGGGAGAAAATCAGTAGTGTTGGCGAATGTCAGGAAGCATGGAAGTTTTGAAGGATGCAGTGCTCCGTGGGTTAACCATTTGGGTCATTGTTTACAACTTGACCCGAAAAGGAAAATCCCCCCCCCCCAAATACTGGAATGGGTGTAAAACAATGTGTAGTAAAGGAATATGGAAAAAAAAACAAAAAGAAATGCGCGCAAAGCAACGGGTGGGTGGGGAGAGGACTTCGGAAAATTCACAAGATCCAAGCTTTTCCCTCGTAACTTTGAGGAAAATGAAATTTTTTCCAACGAAATTTTTGTATAAATACTTTTCCAAGAGGGTGAGGAGAGGACTTCGGGAAATTCGCAAAATCCGAGTTTTCAATAATTTTTTATGTTTTGGCTTCAATTTTATTTCATTTTCAATTATTTTTACGCTTTTTTAACCATTCGTCGTTATTACTTTCTCCCCCCCTCTCTCTCTCTCTATCTATCTATATATATATATATATATGTATATATGTCCATAATCTCAAACGAGATTATTCCTGCCGTGTTTCTCAAACAGTGAGGATATCAGAGACCGCTACAGTTACCAAGAAATTATGTTACAAACTGCCGTTCAAACCGAAAAGATCCTGGGTTTACAATAGCCATGTGGAAGCACTCCGTCGGTTACGACGACGAGGGTTCCGGTTGATCCGATCAACGGAACAGCCTGCTCGTGAAATTAACGTGTAAGTGGCTGAGCACTCCACAGACATGTGTACCCTTAACGTAGTTCTCGGGGATATTCAGCGTGACACAGAGAGTGACAAGGCCGGCCCTTTGAAATACAGGTACAACAGAAACAAGAAGTAAGAGTGAGAGAATGTTGTGGTGAAAGAGTACTGCAGGGATCACCACCATCTCCTGCCGGAGCCTCGTGGAGCTTTTAGGTGTTTTCACTCAATAAACACTCACAACGCCCGGTCTGGGAATCGAAACCGCGATCCTACGACCGCGAGTCCGCGGCCCTAACCACTGGGCCATTGCGCCTCCACACAATATGTTTCTTTATTACCCACAAGGGGCTAAACACAGAGGGGACAAACAAGGACAGACAAAGGGATTAAGTCGATTACATCTGGTACTTTATTTATCGACCCCGAAAGGATGAAAGGCAAAGTCAACCCTGGCGGAATTTGAACTCAGAACGTAACTACAGAAGAAATACTGCTAGGCATTTTGCCCGGCGTGCTAACGATTCTGCCAGCTTGCCGCCTTAAAAAAGCAAGCATACACACACTGCCGAAACCCGGGATCGAACCAGGGACCTTTAGATCTTCAGTCTAACGCTCTCCCAACTGAGCTATTTCGCCTCCACACAATAGCCATAAAAATACACAGACTGCAGTGAAAAAGAGGGAAAGAGAATATGAGTGAGAGACGGAGGGAGGAAGGGGGAGAGATTAAATCTAATTAGAATATCAAGGGAGATAACTATCACAAGTGTTAACGTAGCGTCATGAGAAACAGGAAAGAAAGAAGAAAAAATGTCAAAAGCTGTGAAACGATAAACAATAATAATAACAACAAAGGAAGAATGTAACTAACCATCGTGATATATCGACATTTAAATATATATATATGTACTTTACATTCTGAGCAATCAATCTGGTGACAAGGTAGTTGGAAGCCTGGAAGCCTAGCCTTTACCCACACAGACCTATATATCTTATATAATTATATTGTATAGAGGGCATTATTACACATAAATGCCCCACGCTAAGAGGGACATAAGTCATTACTACCGAAATTTAACTAATCATACCTAATGCAGTTCCCGAAGCAAGACATTTAAAAAAAACTGATAATTTCTTGTTGTTAAGATTCCTTATCAAGATTTTATCCTTAATTGTTATTATATAATTATAATATTTATACTTTATATACGGTCGTGATGGAGATTCCGGGTCCCTATGATAGCAGGAGATTCGCTATTTTGTTATTGTCATTCTACAATGTTTTGTTGCTTTGTTCGACCACATCTGTTTACAATGGTTACACTACAACTAAATTCGACCCTTATCAGCCCGAACAGATACACATCGCTTATGGCAAGTTCCTTTTATTTAATTCAATTAATGCTTTATTTAAATTCACAAATGTTATTTTTATTCGTCTCACGGCCGTCTTCCTTTTCGTCTGGCCAACTTTCTTACAATGTTCTTCTTTTTAAAAAGATCATCATCATCATCATCATCATCATCATTATTATTATTATTCAACCCTATTAAATTCAACCCTTATCAGCCCGAACAGATACACATCGCTTATGGCAAGTTCCTTTTATTATTATTATTATTATTATTATTATTGAGTGAGAGAGCAGTTCATGCCATCAAAGTGACGCTGGGGTAAAATATACGAAGCCCAATATACCCATCATGACTACCCGTCTGATAAGAGTACACCAGGCACATGCATCACAACCATATGTGTGCGACATGGTGATCTCATATCAAAATAAACAGCACATGACCTTGTAGGTGGGGCCCAATTAGAATTGTCTTCAGGTTGAGTAGCCCATCCCGCTCAAAAGGTCCCTGAATAAGGGTTGTTTAAGGATGTTGAAAGAACCACCCATGTTTCCAGAGGTGAATTATTCAAACCCCAAAGAATCCCTCTCAACTATTATTATTATTATTATTATTATTATTATTATTATTATTATTATTATTATGTTTTTTCCTTCTTTCTTCAAATTTCCTTCCGTTTCCCGCCGAGTGTTTTCCATACACCTCCAGGGCAGAGAAGGGCATTGTATGCATTCCCAGATTACACGCGCAAATTCACAGATAAAATATGTATTTAAAGATTAATAGATAAATAAATTCATGGATGGATGTTATTTTCACAGCGATAGTGCTCTTCTCAGTACATGAGCCGTTCCAGTTAATACGATGGCATTCTTTCGATATAAGTCGACAAAATCAAAACAGTTCACTTCGGGTGTTTCCGTGGGTTGTGGAGAATAGATATAACGAAATTATGCCAGCAATATCTCATTTTAAACTTGTCCCATTCTATATAAGATCGTCCTGATCATAATAAAGATTTAATTTTAAACTTGAAGAAAAAAAAGCCTGGCATATTTGTTCTTAACCTGTTCATGTGTGTAAGTAAAACCCGCAAATTTCCAAGCAGAAAACAGAATCGATCTGTCATTTGCTTCCACGGAAATACCCGAAGTTCGTGTTTTGATTTTGTCGAGTTATATCGAAGGACTGTCCTATATTCCACACACAAAAGTACATAAAAAAAACAGAACACACTCGCGCACGCACGCACGTAGACAGGAGTGTTTACAGTTGACAAGGCAGCACGTGCTCACGGAAACTGACAAAGTTCGTTGATTAGTCAGAGACTGGATCCGAAAGAATGCCAGATTGTTGACCTGTATGTACTTTTATCAATCCCGAAGGATGAAAGGCAAAACTTGGCCTAGGCGGAATTTGATAATGATGACGATGATGATGATAAAAATATGAGATTACCCGACTATGGAAAATGCAGGTGAAGACACTGGTAATAATCATTGGGTCCTCAGGGGCAGAATCAGAAGGTGTCATGAGGAATATAAGGGAAATTGGAATAGCGTGCCCTAGTAAAGCTGTTACAAAAGGTTCCAAGAAAACGAAACGGATCTTTTCGGTTTGAACGGCAGTTTTTTCTAGCGGTGTCGTATGAAATTGTCACTCATAATTATGACCCTAGTATCGATCTATTGCATTTCAATCTGTTTTAGGGTTAGGGGTGGGGGAAGGGTATCTTTTTATTTCTTTACAAATGTAAATAAACTCAATCTGTTTCTTAAACGAGGGACATATTCATATGGCACAGAATGTTTTTTTTACCTCAATAGACGTCACTGATTGGTTGAAATTGCAGAAATTGAAGAAAAAAACCCCCAACAAATATCTTACAAACCATAGAATTTTCTCAATAAAGCCAAGAGAAAAAGATGTTTTATAAACACATTCTACCAGTATACGAAGTTTAAAAGTGTTTAGTTGATGATGATGATGAATCTTATCCCCCTCCACCATTCACTCCCACCAAACATGAAAGCTCCCTAGAAAGGCCAGAGGTGCTGTCCTTCCCTCCACTGTCACTGTCATCACTACCACCCCAGCACCCTCAGATGAGATACATTCATTAAATTAGAGCCAGGAGATAAAGAGGGTAAGAGTATCATCGTTTGTCAATGTTTCACGCGAAATCATCATCATCATTGTTCGACCGTGGTCGAGACAAATGGAATTTACTATGTTACGCCAGACTTCACGGTCCATCATAGCATTGCGGAGGTCCTGTTGCTGGATGCCTGTATCCCTGGAGATTACATCAGGGTAGGAGAGTGTGCGCCCTCTCACGCGAAATACCTGACCTCAGGAGTTACTAGAAACATCTTTTTTATAGCGACTGTGAAAATGAAAAAAATTATTTAATTAAAATCAATAGAAATAAATTTAATGTCAACAACATTGTCATGTAATCAATAGAATCAACAACAGGAGACGTGCAGCAGCTTGGGTAAGCCTTCTATTATAGCTCTAGGCTGACTCAATGTCTTGTGAGTGCATTTGGTTGACAGAAACTGAAAGAAACCAACAAAGGCGGTGCGCTGGCAGAATTGTTAGCACACCGGGCGAAATGCTTAGCGATATTTTGTCTGCCGTTATGTTCTGAGTTCAAATTCCGCCGAGGTCGACTTTGCCTTTCGTCCTTTCGGGGTCGATAAATTAAGTACCAGTTACGCACTGGGGTTGATATAATCGACTTAATCCGTTTGTCTCCTCTGTGTTTAGCCCCTTGTGGGTAGTAAAGAAATAGGTATTTCGTCTGCCGTTATGTTCTGAGTTCAAATTCTGCTGAGGTCAACTTTGCCTTTCATCCTTTCGGGGTTGATAAATTAAGTACCAGTTACGCACTGGGGTCGATGTAATCGACTTAATCCATTTGTCTGTCCTTGTTTGTCCCCTCTGTGTTTAGCCCCTTTTGGGCAATAAAGAAATAAGATTCTGAAAGAAATAAGGCGGCAAACTGGCAGAAATGTTAGCACGCCGGGCAAAATGTTTAGTGGTATTTCGTCTGCCGTTACGTTCTCAGTTCAAATTCCACTGAGGTCGACCTTACCTTTTATCATTTCGGGGGTCGATAAATTAAGTACCAGTTATGCACTGGGGATCGATGTAAAACTGTAGTGGCATGTTGGCAGAACATTAGCTGCTGTCCACAAAGAATGACTGTGTAAAAGCAGCATGTGACTGAATCAGCTGGTCTCTGCATAAATAAGATCGGCAAGGGTGGAGACACCGTTTTGTCTGTTTGTCTATGACATTCTGCTTAATTAGCACTAAAATAAGCCTTTATATAACCCTTGAACCACAGCATTCCAGAAGGATCTAGCAGATTCTCTCATGTGAAGTCTGGTTGCAGATTGGTCATCTCAAACTCTATTGGATGGCACCATTGACAAGTGTCTTCTGTTATATATTTCTTTACTACCCACAAGGGGCTAAACATAGAGGGGACAAACAAGGACAGACAAAGGGATTAAGTCAATTACATCGACTCCAGTGCGTAACTGGTACTTAATTTATCGACCCTGAGAGGATGAAAGGCAAAGTCGACCTCGGCGGAATTTGAACTCAGAACGTAACGACAGACGAAATACCTATTTCTTTATTACCCACAAGGGGCTAAACATAGAGGAGACAAACAAGGACAGACAAAGGGATTAAGTTGATTACATCGACCCAGTGTGAAACTGGTACTTTATGTCTCGACCCCGAGAGGATGAAAGGCAAAGTCGACCTCGGCGGAATTTGAACTCAGAACGTAGCGACAGACGAAAAATACCGCTAAGCATTTCGCCCGGCGCGCTAACGTTTCTGCCAGCTCGCCACCTGTGTCTTCTGTTATAGCCCTGGGCTGACCAAAGTCTTGCAAATGAATAAGGTAGACAAAGACGGAAAAAGCAAATCCCCCCCCCCCACATACACACACACATGTGGATCAGTGGGAGTGAAGGGCCCCCGAGTTCTCATTAGGACTTCCTTCTAGGAGAAGGTAAATTCATATTAAAAACCTAAAGTACAGTCAGTTTCTGGTTATCTCAACCTCTGTTGTGCCACTGGTTATATAGTTGACTCCACTGAAAAGGGGGTTCAGCACTGTGCAACACTTTACCCATTCAAAACAAATTCATGCACAGGAAGGGCACCCAGCTGTAGAAACTCTGCCAGATAAGATTGGAACCTGGTGCAACCATCTGGTTCACCAGTCCTCAGTCAAATCGTCCAACCCATGCTAGCATGGAAAGCGGACGTTAAATGATGATGATGATGACACACAAAATGTTTGCATGAATTTAGGAAGTGGTCTTACATGGTCATATGTAGATCCGGCCACCCCTATTAATAGGGGTGGCCGGATCTACCTCAATGTCATAGCAACTGAGGTAGGCAGGTGCAGCCCACCCCAACTTTTGGGCTGGATGGTGCCCATTCTCCTTTGCTATCATGAGGGCTTTTTTGGAGCTGGATTTTCTACAGAGAGCATGCCCTTGCATACCCCCAACCTCAGTTTCTAGACATGAGTGGCCCCAAGACCAAGGCCTCTAAAGATTTTTAAGGAATGTGGTGGAAAACTAGCACAGGAATGCAGGGACGCTACTCCCTGAGATCCCTTTTGGAGCACTGCCCCCCCCCCCCCATATATATATATGTGTGTGTGTGTGTGTGTGTATATATTTATATGTATATATATATGTATATCATGTGATCAGGTGACTGACCAGGTCAGCAGATGTTGCTACACACCACTGGTCACAATGTGCTTTGCATTGTTTTAGCCTTCAATGACGCCACCTGACTGGCTAAGCAAGCAGGCCAATATATATGTATATATGTGTATATATATATATATAAGATGTATATATATATATATATATATATGTGTGTGTGTGTGTGTGTGTGTCTATATATATATATATATGCACACACACATATACAACAGGTTTATTTCAGTTTCCTTGCAGACACATACACATACACACATACACACACATGCTCACACACACACACACAAATACATAGTTGTTTTTCAAGTTCTGTATGGAAACCAACATCGAACATTCAACTGCTAATTAGCATGAATGTTCACTGCTGTAAACAACAAGATAATAATAATAATAATAATAATAATAATAATTGTGTACAGTGCTCAGGTGCACTACAACTCATCTAAAGTGTATATATAATCAGGTGTAGTTTCGGCGGATTTCGGAAAGCATGAGGGCCTTAACCCTTTCGTTACTGTATTTATTTTGAGATGCTCTGTGTTTCTTTCAATTGCTTTAAATATAACAAAGAATTTAGTAAAATTACTTGGTTATCATTCAGCTAGTGTTAGGAACATAAATTGTGACTAAGGTTTGGTGGAAGATTTTAATTCAAAACTTATGGAAACAAGACATTTGTACTCAGAGCCAGAGCCGGTTTCAGCCGGGTTGGTAACGAAAGGGTTAAAGGATGCAGTGTCATGGCAGTCAACAACTGATGCCGGCAGTTTATTCCATGCTTCAGCAACTCTGAGCATGAAAAAATGTTTCCGAAAGTCATGGGAGCTGTGTTGTTTTCTGACTTCGTAAGCATGTCCACGTGTGTTAGACACATGGAGATCAAAAAGGTGTTCAGTGTTGTTGTTGGTGAGGTGGTTGATAACTTTGTGGGTGTTTACCAAGTCCGTCGCCAGATAACCTCAACAATCCAGTTTCAATGACTCACCATAAAATCAATATTCATCTTGGAGACACTCTATTCAGGGATCAATAAATCAATCGATAAATGATCTTCCTGACTTTTGAAGTCGATATATATAAATATGTTTCGTTTTGTCTTCGGCAACAGCTGTAAATAGCGGTCATTAACCCTTCATTTTTCAATCATTAATCAAAGGAGATAACTAAGTAGAGAGATACATGACACATTACTGTACTCAAGAAGACCTGCCCACCACAACAGTATTGGGATCCTAAAGCCAAGTTACCTTGTGAAAAGCATCAGTGTGGATGTTGGTCCCATGTGAAAAGCACGGGTGATGGTCCCACATAAAAAGTAGTAGTGATGCGGCTATGTAAAAAGCACTGGTTGTCGGTCCCACATAAAAAGCACTGGTGACAGTGCCACATCATAAAAGCACTGGCGATAGTGCCACATGAAAAGCACAGAGGACGGTACCACATAAAAAGCACTGGTGACGGTGCCACATGAAAAGCACGGGTGATGGTGTCACATAAAAAGCACAGGGTAACTGTGCCACATAAAAAGCACGGGTGACGGTGCCACATAAGAAGCACAGGGTAACTGTGCCACATAAAAAGCACAGGGGACGGTGTCACATAAGAAGCACAGGGTAACTGTGCCACATAAAAAGCACGGGTGATGGTCGCATATAAAAAGCATTGGTGGCTGGTACCTTGTAAAAAGCATGGGTGATGGTGCCACATAAAAGGCACGAGTGATGGTGCCACATAAAAAACATGGGTGATGGTGCCACATAAAAAGCACTGGTGACGGTGCCACATAAAAAGCACCGGTGACGGTGTCACATAAAAAGCACTGGTGATGGTGCCACATAAAAAGCACCGGTGACGGTGCCACATAAAAAGCATGGGTGACGGTGTCACATAAAAAGCACTGGTGATGGTGCCACATAAAAAGCACCGGTGACGGTGCCACATAAAAAGCACTGGTGACGGTGCCACATAAAAAGCACGGGTGATGGTGCCACATAAAAAGCACGGGTGATGGTGCCACATAAAAAGCATGGGTGATGGTGCTATATAAAAAGCACAGGTGATGGTGCCACATAAAAAGCACAGGGTAACTGTGCCACATAAAAAGCACGGGTGATGGTGCCACATAAAAAGCACGGGTGACGGTGTCACATAAAAAGCACGGTTGACGGTACCACATAAAAAGCACGGGTGATGGTGCCACATAAAAAGCACAGGTGATGGTGCCACATAAAAAGCACTGGTGACGGTGCCACATAAAAAGCATGGGTGATGGTGCCACATAAAAAGCACGGGTGACGGTGCCACATAAAAAGCACAGGTGACGGTGCCACATAAAAAGCACGGGTGATGGTGCCACATAAAAAACACAGGGCAGGGGACGGTGTCACATAAAAAGCATGGGTGATGGTGCAACATAAAGCACAGGTGATGGTGCCACATAAAAAGCACGGGTGACGGTGTCACATAAAAAGCACGTTGATGGTACCCGACATAAAAAGCACGGGTGATGGTGGCCACATAAAAAGCACAGGTGATGGTGCCACATAAAAAGCACTGGTGACGGTGACACATAAAAAGCACAGGTGACGGTGCCACATAAAAAGCACAGGTGATGGTGCCACATAAAAAGCATGGGTGATGGTGCCACATAAAAAGCACGGGTGATGGTGCCACATAAAAAGCATGGGTGATGGTGCCACATAAAAAGCACGGGTGATGGTGCCACATAAAAAGCATGGGTGATGGTGCCACATAAAAAGCACAGGTGATGGTGCCACATAAAAAGCACGGGTGACGGTGTCACATAAAAAGCACGGTTGACGGTACCACATAAAAAGCACGGGTGATGGTGCCACATAAAAAGCACTGGTGACGGTACCACATAAAAAGCACAGGTGATGGTGCCACATAAAAAGCACAGGTGATGGTGCCACATAAAAAGCACTGGTGACGGTGCCACATAAAAAGCACAGGTGACGGTGCCACATAAAAAGCACGGGTGATGGTGCCACATAAAAAACACAGGGGACGGTGTCACATAAAAAGCATGGGTGATGGTGCCACATAAAAAGCACAGGTGATGGTGCCACATAAAAAGCACGGGTGACGGTGTCACATAAAAAGCACGGTTGACGGTACCACATAAAAAGCACGGGTGATGGTGCCACATAAAAACACAGGGGACGGTGTCACATAAAAAGCATGGGTGATGGTGCCACATAAAAAGCACGGGTGATGGTGCCACATAAAAAGCATGGGTGATGGTGCCACATAAAAAGCACAGGTGATGGTGCCACATAAAAAGCACGGGTGACGGTGTCACATAAAAAGCACGGTTGACGGTACCACATAAAAAGCACGGGTGATGGTGCCACATAAAAAGCATGGGTGATGGTGCCACATAAAAAGCACAGGTGATGGTGCCACATAAAAAGCACAGGTGACGGTGTCACATAAAAAGCACGGTTGACGGTACCACATAAAAGCACGGGTGATGGTGGCCACATAAAAAGCATGGGTGATGGTGCCACATAAAAGCACAGGTGATGGTGCCACATAAAAAGCACGGGTGACGGTGTCACATAAAAAGCACACGGTTGACGGTACCACATAAAAAGCACGGGTGATGGTGCCACATAAAACCACAGGGGACGGTGTCACATAAAAAGCACGGGTGATGGTGCCACATAAAAAGCATGGGTGATGGTGCCACATAAAAAGCACAGGTGATGGTGCCACATAAAAAGCACGGGTGACGGTGTCACATAAAAAGCACGGTTGACGGTACCACATAAAAAGCACGGGTGATGGTGCCACATAAAAAACACAGGGGACGGTGTCACATAAAAAGCACGGGTGATGGTGCCACATAAAAAGCATGGGTGATGGTGCCACATAAAAAGCACAGGTGATGGTGCCACATAAAAAGCACGGGTGACGGTGTCACATAAAACACGGTTGAACGGTACCACATAAAAAGCACGGGTGATGGTGCCACATAAAAACACAGGGGACGGTGGTCACATAAAAAGCACGGGTGATGGTGCCACATAAAAAGCATGGGTGATGGTGCCACATAAAAAGCACAGGTGACGGTGCCACATAAAAAGCACGGGTGACGGTGTCACATAAAAAGCACGGTTGACGGTACCACATAAAAAGCACGGGTGATGGTGCCACATAAAAACACAGGGGACGGTGTCACATAAAAAGCACGGGTGATGGTGCCACATAAAAAGCATGGGTGATGGTGCCACATAAAAAGCACAGGTGATGGTGCCACATAAAAAGCACGGGTGACGGTGCCACATAAAAAGCACGGTTGACGGTACCACATAAAAAGCACGGGTGATGGTGCCACATAAAAAGCACGGGTGATGGTGCCACATAAAAAGCATGGGTGATGGTGCCACATAAAAAGCACAGGTGATGGTGCCACATAAAAAGCACGGGTGACGGTGTCACATAAAAAGCACGGTTGACGGTGCCACATAAAAAGCATGGGTGATGGTGCCACATAAAAAGCACGGGTGATGGTGCCACATAAAAAACACAGGGGACGGTGTCACATAAAAAGCACTGGTGACGGTGCCACATAAAAAGCACAGGTGACGGTGCCACATAAAAGGCACGGGTGATGGTGCCACATAAAAAGCATGGGTGATGGTGCCACATAAAAAGCATGGGTGATGGTGCCACATAAAAAGCATGCGTGACGGTGCCACATAAAAAGTACTGGTGACGGTGCCATGTAAAAACACCCAGTACACTCTATGAAGTGGTTGGCATTAGGAAGGGCATTCAGCCATAGAAACCATGTCAGAACAAATATCAAAGCCTGGTGGCGCCTCCGGCCTTGCCAGTTCCTGTTAAGTCATCCAACCCATGCCAGCATGGAAAAATAGATGTTAAATGTTGATGATGATGATGACATATATTATTATATTTGGTGATGGTCATCTTTTGCCAATTAAATACGCGTTCTATATATTTGGTCTTCATTTTAACATTATTATTATTGCATCCCACATCACCAGTTCTGCTTACCAAAAGTGGCCCACTTGGCACCGTGCATTTGTCGTCGCATAATGGGTGCCGCCTCCGATCGGGAGAGGAGCGGCCCGTTTCGCCCGTTCCGAGTTCGAGAGTAGATCGAGGCCGTCAACGTCCCCGGGGCCTCCAGTTGTTTGTTTTACCCGACGGAATTGCGTGTCGTTCTCCTGCTGCCGCCAGCTATCCTGAGGGAAACTTCGGAGGGAACCAGCTACTAGACGGCTTGATTGGTCTTTCACCCCTACACCCAGTTCCGACGATTGATTTGGACGTCAGAGGCGCTTCGGACTTCCACCAGAGTTTCCTCTGGCTTCGTCCCGACCGGGCATGGATCGCCATCTTTTGGGTCCCCGGATTATTATTATTAATATTAATATTATTATTATTATTATCAATATTATTATTATTATTAAGTGAGAGAGCAGTGCATGCCATCAAAGTGACACTGGGGTAAAATATACGAAGCCCAGTATACCCATCATGACTACCCGTCTGATAAGGGTACACCAGGCACATGCATCACAACCATATGTGCGCGACATGGTGATCTCATATGAAGATAAACAGCGCATGACCTTACAGGTGGGGCCCAGTTAGAATTTTCTTCAGGTTGAGTAGCCCATCCCGCTCAAATGGTCCCTGAATAAGGGTTGTTTAAGGATGTTGAAAGAACCACCCATGTTCCCGAGGTGAACTATTCAAACCCCAAAGAATCCCTCTCAACACATGGCTATGATGCTCCTCCACTACTTCTGCTCGTGATCAGAGATGCACATATCGTCAGCCACTAAGGGACATGCTCAACTGGTTAAGGTCAAACAACTGACAAGCAGCAAATCTGTGGTATTGAGCAGAATATTTACTGTAGCCCATCGTTTATACCAAGACAAAACAATGTACATGATAACACTTCCAATCAGTTAAGATCAGAAGCCATGAGAGCCACTGCCTGGTACTGCATCAGGGCATTTATTATTATTATTATTATTATTATTATTATTATTATTATTATTATTGTGTTTTTTCCTTCTTTTTTCAAATTTTAATATTTCAAATATTATTGTTATTATTATTATTCAGTAGTTTTATTTTTATAGC
>NC_043024.1:8186249-8236249 GCF_006345805.1 Octopus sinensis
GCTTCCATCTATCTATCTGTCTCTCTATTTCTCTCTCTTTTTCTCTGTGTCTTTTAATATTTCTGTCTTACATCAATGCTCTCTCTTTATCCCTCGTTCTTTCTCACTCTCTTTTTCAATGTCTCTCTCTATCTCTCTCTCTCATTCATCATCATCATCATCATCGTTTAACGTCCGTTCTCCATGCTAGCATGGGTTGGACGGTTCGACCGGGGATCTGGGAAGCCAGAAGGCTGCACCAGGCTCCGGTCTTATCTGGCAATGTTTATACAGCTGGATGCCCTTCCTAACGCCAACCACTCCGTGAGTGTAGTGGGTGCTTTTTACGTGCCACCAGCACGGGGGCAAGGCGAGGCTGGCATCGGCCACGGTCGGATTGGTGCATTTTCCCTCCATTAATTCTCACCTTTTTATCGCTTTTTGTCCTGACTTTTTCTCCCCTTACTTTCACTTTCTCTTCCTTTTATCTCTTCTCTCTCTCTCTCTCTCTCTCTCTTGTGTGTCTCTTTCTCTCGTGTGTCACTCTCCCTTTTGTAAAATTTTTGTTTTTGTGTGTTTCTCTCTCTCACTCTCTCTCGTGTGTGTATTTTTCTCATGCATGTGTCTCTCTCTCTTACATGTGTGTGTGTCTCTCTCTCTCTCACTCTCTCTTCCCTCTCACTCTCTTCTCTCTTGTCTCAATCTCTCTCACTCTCTTGTGTCTCTTTCTCTCTCTCTCTCTCTCTCTCTCTCTCGTGTGTATGTGTATGACTATCCCTCATGTGCGTGTGTGTCTCTCTCTCTCTCAATCTCTCTGTCACTCTCCCTCTCTTGTGTGTGTGTGTGTGCGTCTCTTTCTCGTGTGTGTGTCTATGTCTCTTTCATTCTCTCTCTCTCCCTGCTTTCTCTCTTGTCTCTCTATCTCCCACTCTCTTGTATCTCTTCCTCTTTTGTCTCTCTCTCTCTCTCTCTCTCACTCTCTTCATCTCTCTCTCTCTCTCCTCCCTACAGTATACCGATGTGGCGCCCCAGAAGGATGGAGCAAACAGTTCAATTTCACAGCAAAGCGCAACGACTCCAGCTGGGCCCCCGCGATTGCCCTCTTTGGTGACATGGGAAGTGCGAATGCCCAGTCTTTATCCCGACTTATCCAAGATGTGCAGCAAAATTTATACGATGCCATCTTCCACGTAGGTAAGTCAGGTTTGGCAACAAAGCCATTGCTTTCTCATTCTTCTATCCTTTTATTGTTATCAGTCACTGGACCACGGCCATACTGGAGTACTAAGTGCTGCAAGGGCTTGGGTCAGTTATATGTTGTCTGTGGGATGACCTCAGCAGCTGGGCGCGTTGACCGGGAGTTCGGGCAACTGGAAGGGGCAGCCGTGAGGCGTGCGCAGGGAGCGGGGATTTCGGCCTTTTTGAACAAGGGTCGTCGATGTGTCAAGACATGGGAAGGCGTCGCTCAGCAGATGGGCGCGTTGACCGGAAGTTGGGGCAACCGGAAGGGGCAGCCGTGAGGCGTGCACAGGAAGCGGGGACTTCGGCCTTTTCGAACGAGGGTTGTCGACGTGTCAAGACGTGGGAAGACGTCGCTCAGCAGCTGGGCGCGTTGACCGGAAGTTGGGGCAACCGGAAGGGGCAGCCGTGAGGCGTGCGCAGGGAGCGGGGATTTCGGCCTTATCGAACGAGGGTCGTCGACGTGTCAAGACGTGGGAAGACATCGTCGCTAAGGTTGGGTGAAGCAGCTGCTATCTTTAGTGTTCGGGTCAGGGCTGTGTCGAAGGATCCGTTACCACTGAAGGGTCTCCATCGGAACGAAGAGAAGGTAGGTGCCTTTATATTCGAATCGCGCCCACACTACATTGTCTTGACAGTGCATGATAGGGGCAGCCATGAGGCGTGCGTAGGGAGCGGGGATTTCGGCCTTTTCGAACGAGGGTCATCGATGTGTCAGGACGTGTATGATCATTGTAAATGAATATCACTGTCATACAAGTTATTTCATATTCCAGAAGTCGGAACATGTCTGGCCATGGGGGAAATGCTACCTGGCTTTGCAACGGTACAGTTGTTAATTCAGGTTCAGTCACACTGTGTGGCACCTTGGGCCGGTGTATTTTGCTGTGGTCCTGGAATGACACCAAAGACTTGTGTGTAGATTTAGTAGACAGAAACTGAAAGAAGCCCAGCATAAATATATATATATTATATATATATATATATTATATATATATATATATATATATGATGGGTTTCTTATGTATGTCATTATTCAGTATTATTTCAAAATTTCTTGCCAATAGAGAAGAACCGGTTTCTGACCTAGATCCAGGGCTCCTTCAATGGAATTTCAACATCAACTGGGTATTTTTGTATGTATGTATGTGTGTGTGTATATGTGCAGTGTATATGTGTCAGGTCACTTTTTGCATGGTCGGGTCGTCGGCGACTAAACCGGCAACCCCAGCAAGCTTGCTTGGTGAGGAGGGTGTTTATTGGACACCCTGCGGGATGAAAAACAAAACCCGTCAAAGGGCGGAGGAACTCTTGAGAGTCAACGGCCATCCAATAAATGTCTTAATCTCTCTGACCCGTGCAAGCATGGAAAATGGATGTTAAAATGTTGATGGTGATCACAAGGATGAAGATGATGACAATGCTACTGCTGCTGCTGTTGATGATGATGATGATGATGATGAGGAGGAGGAGGAGGAGGAGAAGGTGGATTATGTATGTTGCTATCTAATTTCTTTTTCTTCTTTCTTTTGCAGGCGATTTTGCCTATGATATGCACAAAGTAAGTATACATGCACACACATATACACACACACACACACACACACACACACACACACATACATGACATGTATGCATACACACACATGCATGTGCAAACACACACACACGCAAACATACACAAACATTCAATTATACATGCATGTACTATCTACTAATATAATTGACAGTGTGTCCTTTCTCTCTGTTTGTCCATCTCTTTGACAATGTGTATCAGAAGCAGCTACCGTATTTTGGGGCATGTATGTAGTGTAAGCATTCAAACATTGTCACTATCTTTCCGAATCCTGCTGCACTTCATGTGCAAGTTTTGGTCTTCCGGAATCATCTTTGTGTATAAATCAACCTTCCATTTTTTTTTTGGCTGTAAATTTTACTCTAAAAAATTTTACTCAGAAATATGGTATATGTATGTACACACACACATACAGGTGTATATATATATATATATATAAACATCATATTTTCCAACATAAAAGTTATTCAGTTCTATATTTAAGAGATGAGGAATTATGTACATTATTTACATTATTTACATTTGATGGATATTTGTCCTCATCTTGTTTGTTGTTAACATATTTCAGCTGATATACCCTCCAGCCTTCATCAGGCGTAGTGGTTAAGAGCGCGGGCTACTAACCCCAAGATTCTGAGTTCGATTCCAGGCAGTGACCTGAGTCATAATAATAATAATAACAACAACAACAGCAATGAGCTCGCAAGATTGCGCCTCTGTAGTGGGAGAAGTCCGAAACATGGTCCTTTTGCTATTTATAAGACCCGCAGAAGAGAAAGTAGGTCAACCCCCCGACACCGAGAGCATCGACAGATGGATGAATGCGCATCCAGGCTCTGCAGTTGCGTAGGAAGTCGGGGACAAGAAACAGGAAGAAAGAGTGAGAGAAAGTTGGGGCGAAAGAGTACAACAGGGGTCACCACCTTTAGGTGTTTTTGCTCAATAAACACATACAACGCCCGGTCTGGGAATCGAAACCGCGATCCTCCAACTGCGAGTCCGCTGCCCTAACCACTAGGCCATTGCGCATCCACTCATGCTGCTGCTCCATATCATCATCATCATCATCGTTTAACATCCGCTTTCCATGCTAGCATGGGTTGGACGATTTTGACTGAGGGCTGGCAAACCAGATGGCTGCACCAGGCTCCATTCTTGATCTGGCAGAGTTTCTACAGCTGGATGCCCTTCCTAACATCAACCACCCCGAGAGTGTAGTGGGCGCTTTTACGTGCCACCGGCACGGGGGCCAGTCAGGCAGTACTGGCAATGACCTTGCTCGAATCTTTTTACACATGCCAACGGCACAGATGCCAGTAAGGCGATGCTGGTAACGATCCTGCTCGAATGGTGCCTCTTACGTGCCACCGACGCAGAGGCTAGATAGCCGCTCTGTCAACGATCATGCTCGGATGGTGCTCTTAGCACCCTACTAGCACGGGGCACAAGTGCCAGTAAGGCGACGCTGGTAACGATCACACTCGAATGGTGCCTTTTATGTGCCACTGGCACAAATTGAATGCTCTTTAGAAGAGTGTGTATTTACAAAGAAAATTTGACAGTGGCTTTAAAATTTGGCTTGGTTGCCTCTGTGTGTGTGTGTATGTATGTGTACACAAACACAAGTTTTTTTGCCTATCATATGCATTCACAAAGCTTTGGTTGGCCCTGTGCTATAGTAGAAGACAATCCAATTGTCTTTGCCAAATGCAAGCCCTGCCTCCCATCTCACAAATCAATAGAAACACAACTGAACTCATTTCCGTACTGACATATCTTTATATATAAAAGTGAGGTTGTGTGCTGTCTGTCTCCTACGATTTAGATTCCTAACTACTCCCACATTTTGCGGTGCAGTTTAACCAAAACCGGGTATCTTATAGTCGTGATTCATATCGAGCCCTTCTGGGTATTAGCGCGCGTCTATGACGAGTCTACGATTTAAAAAAAAATTTACCATCAATTTTTCCCATTTTTAATGCATTTTTGGCATATGTAAGGGAAGTAACTCTCTAAAAATTTATTATTAAATCTCAGAATGTAAAAAGCTACAGTAACATCCCCCCCCCTTGTGGTTAGCCATATTGAGATGGCTATTATACTTTACATCTCTAAAAATGCTTATATAGTTATTTCCCTTACAAACCCGAGCAACGCCGGGCGATACTGCTAGTATTTATATATACACGAATATACTTATTTATATTTTCTCAGGGCCATGGTGAAGTTGGTGATAAATTCATGCGACAGATTCAACCAATGGCTGCAGTTGTTCCTTACATGACCTGCCCAGGAAACCACGAAGCATATGCGTATGTATACATCACATTCTTACATTCCTGTCATCTTATACTCATATCATCATCATCATCATCATCATCATCATCATCATCATCATTTAAAGACTATTGTCCATGCTGACATGGGTTGGATAGTTTGACCAGAGCTGGCAAGCTGGAGCAGTGCATCAAACTCCAGCCTGATTTGGCATGGTTTCTATAACCGGATGTCCTTCCTAATGCCCACCACTTTAGAGAGTGCGCTGGGTACTTTTACGTGACCCTCAACACAGGTGCTTTTACGTACCATGGCATGGATGCTTTTACATGGCACCGGCATGAGTGCTTTTTATGTGACACCTCCACTGGACTCTTCCAGGCCAATCCTCTCCACCCGGGGAACTGGCCTTAACACTTATGCAGTGGAACACAGGCCTTCATGAGTACAGAAAGGCACCAGGCATTTCAGTCCTTTGTCATCTTGCTTGAAAGGTTCAGCATTCTAAGATCATTTTTCAGTACTTCATCTCATGTCTTCAGTTCTTCGTCTCATGTCTCCTGATTCATGAAGACACAACATACAAATTCAAATTAGGACAGACTTTTACCATAAAAAATCACTTTACCTGTTAGGCGTTACTACCTGTCAATCAACCAGTTTGATCTATATATATATATATGATAGATCGTTAGCTCCTACACGCATTTTTTTCTCTTCTTGTTTTTTTCCCTCCTTTTTTTCTCTCCTTTTTTCTCTCCTTTTTTCTCTCCTTTTTTCTCCCCTTGTTTCTCTCCTTGTTTTTTTTCTGTGTATCTTTCTGTCAAAGAGCATAGGCTCGAAACGTAAAAGACTTTTTCTATTCCTGAGCGCTATACTAATACATTTGTTTGTTTGTACTCCACCTGTCTTCATCATTTGTTTTTTTCGTAAACTTTCCCACACACACATTTTTATCTTTCCATGTGTTCTTCCACCAATATAATTATATATAATATAATCATCATCATCATCATCATCATCATCGTTTAACGTCCATTCTCCACGCTAGCATGGGTTGGACGGTTCAACTGGGGTCTGGGAAGCCAGAAGGCTGCACTAGGCCCAGTTTGATCTGGCAGTGTTTCTACAGCTGGATACCCTTCCTAACGCCAACCACTCCATGAGTGTAGTGGGTGCTTTTTACGTGCCACCGGCACAGGTGCCAGGCGAGGCTGGCAAACGGCCACGATCGGATGGTGCTTTTTACGTGCCACCAGAGATAAACCACTATTACGCAATTCTAATTATCTATTTATATATAAATATATATTTATATTGTGAAATTTGATTTAATGCTAAATTGAATTTTTCCCTGTAAGTTTGGAGTTATGTTCCCTAATATTATTATTATTATTATTATTATTATATATATATATATATATTCTGACCAGCGTCGTGTTAACATCGTTGTTTTTCGTCCGCCGCTATAGGCATCGCCGATAAGGCTCCTTTCCTTGCGCCAGAGAAAAAATTTGTTTGCTTGTTATCAGTCGTAAGACACTTGTTGTTGTTTTCACCGTTAAAGCTTTTGTATTCCATTATTTTTTTTGTTTTTTTATATTCGTCCCCTTTGCTGTCCTGGTGTCCGTATGCATTCGATCCTTCTTCCAGGAAATCTACGCTCCCAGCTTAGTTTTTCTAATGCTCGTTGCTTAGTTTTTCTTGGAGGGCTGGCCGTGATCTAGTAATCTCAAGATTAATCAGCCGAATTACTACGATGATCCGGTTCTTGACTGAAGACTGGGGTTTCGAATGCCCTGTCCGTGTTTATTGTATCGTCTTCTAAGAGTTATACTTCTTGTCCATGTTGTATTTTTCTACATACCTTAATATATATATATATATATATATATATATATATATATATAATATATATATATATATATATATATATATATATATATATTTTTGTATATTCTTTATCTTTTACTTGTTTCAGTCACTAGAGTGCAGCCATGCTGGGGCATCGCCTTGAAGAATTTTTAGTCAATGCATTGACCCCAGTGCTTCTTTTTTTTTAATTTGGTACTTATTCTGTTGATCCCTTTTGCTGAAGCACAAAGTTACAAGAACACAAACACAGCAAGACTGATTGACAAGGTGTTGTGGTGGAGGACAAACACAGACACAAAGGAACATACACATAGATATATGCATATATATATATATATATATATAGATATATATATATATATATATATATATACATATATATGTGTGTGTGTGTGTGTATAGATACACACACACATATACACAATGGGCTTCTTTCAGTCTTTGTCTATAAGGCTTTGGTTGGCCCAAGACTTTTGTCACACAGTGGGACTGAACCTGGCACCATGTGGTTAGGAGCAACCAGACTATTGGATATTGTTATACACCACTGCTCACAATGTGCTTCCTTGAATCCATACACGCACATATATAAAGCACCAGGTTGGCATTAGGGAGGGCATCCAGCTGTAGAAACACTGCCAGATCAGACTGGAGCCTGGTGCAGCCTCCTGGCTTGCCTGTCCCCAGTCAAACCATTCAACCCAACCAGCAAGGAAAACAGACATTAAACAATGATGATGATGATATATACACACAGGCGCAGGAGTGGCTGTGTGGTAAGTAGCTTGCTTACCAACCACATGGTTCCGGGTTCAGTCCCGCTGTGTGGCACCTTGGGCAAGTGTCTTCTACTATAGCCTCAGGCCGACCAAAGCCTTGTGAGTGGATTTGGTAGACGGAAACTGAAAGAAGCCCGTCGTATATATGTATATATATATATGTGTGTGTGAGTTTGTGTGTCTGTGTTTGTCCCTCCAACATCGCTTGATAACTGAAAGAAGCCCGTTGTATATATGTAGATATATATATATATATGTGTGTGTGTGTGTTTGCGTGTCTGCCTTTGTCCCCCTAGCATTGCTTGACAACCGATGCTGGTGTGTTTACATCCCCGTAACTTAGCGGTTCGGCAAAAGAGACCGATAGAACAAGTACTAGGCTTACAAAGAATAAGTCCTGGGGTCGATTTGCTCGACTAAAGGCGGTGCTCCAGCATGGCCGCAGTCAACTGACTGAAACAAGTAAAAGAGTCAAAGAGTAAAGAGTATACATACACTATATATTATGTGGCTAATAATATTTTCAACCAAGATGTTACAACTATATCTAATTATTCAAGTGCTTCATTTCTCTGTATGTTCATATATTTACTCAATTGTTGACATTTAGTAATAGTCTTTCTCATTGTTCTAATGTGCTATTTTTTTATTATTAATGAAACTGTCAGCATTTTTTATGTCACGGGTATACTAGTATATATGTTTGACCTTAATGTTCATATGTAGTGGTTTAATAAATTATGTGATTGGGTATTATCTGGCAGTTGATAATTGATTTAGATAATTGATTTCTCCATTTTCTTATCTAGTATATATAAATATATTTTTTTCTCTCTCTTTTTTTTCCTCTTCCAGTAACTTCTCAAATTACAAGAACCGGTTCCACATGCCTGGAGATATTGACAGCAATAATATGTTCTTCAGGTATGTAATTATTTACCATTTCCTTGTTTAATTTCAGTTGATGTTTTCTGTGACTGCATGCTAGCATCTTTTGTGGAGGCGCAATGGCCCAGTGGTTAGGGCAGCAGACTCGCGGTCGTAGGATCGCGGTTTCGATTCCCAGACCGGGCGTTGTGAGTGTTTATTAAGCGAAAACACCTAAAGCTCCATGAGGCTCCGGCAGGGGGTGGTGGTGATCCCTGCTGTACTCTTTCACCACAACTTTCTCTCACTCTTACTTCCTGCTTCTGTTGTACCTGTATTTCAAAGGGCCGGCCTTGTCACTCTCTGTGTCACGCTGAATATCCCCGAGAACTACGTTAAGGGTACACGTGTCTGTGGAGTGCTCAGCCACTTACACGTTAATTTCACGAGCAGGCTGTTCCGTTGATCGGATCAACCGGAACCCTCGTCGTCGTGACCGACGGAGTGCTTCCAGTCCCCTGCTAGCATCTTTTGGTCATGACAATGAGAGTTCCAGTTAAATCTGATCAACAGAACAGCCGCATGAAATTAATGAGGAAGAGGCTGGCTGAGTATTCCACAGACACGTGTACTCTTGACATAGCTCTCAGAGTGATTCAGCATGACACATAATGTATCAAGGCTGGTCCTTTGAATTACAGCTACAATTCATTTTTGCCAGCTGAATGGAGCAACATGAAATAAAGTGTCTTTCCCAAAGGGGCACAACATGCCGACTGGAATAGTACTCATGACTTTACAATTGTAAGCCAAATGCCCTAGCAACTAATGCATGGGATTTTACTTCTCTGACAGTGTCTTTCCCAAAGGGGCACAACATGCCAACTGGAATAGTACTCATGACTTTACAATTGTAAGCCAAATGCCCTAGCAACTAATGCATGGGATTTTACTTCTCTGACAGTGTCTTTCCCAAAGGGGCACAACATGCCAACTGGAATAGTACTCATGACTTTACAATTGTAAGCCAAATACCCTAGCAACTAATGCATGGGATTTTACTTCTCTGACAGTGTCGTTCCCAAATGTGCACCACATGCCAACTGGAATAGTACTCATGACTTTACAATTGTGAGCCAAATACCCTAGCAACTAATGCATGGGATTTTACTTCTCTGACAGTGTCGTTCCCAAATGTGCACCACATGCCAACTGGAATAGTACTCATGACTTTACAATTGTAAGCCAAATACCCTAGCAACTAATGCATGGGATTTTACTTCTCTGGCAGTGTCTTTCCCAAAGGGGCACAACATGCCAACTGGAATAGTACTCATGACTTTACAATTGTAAGCCAAATACCCTAGCAATTAATGCATGGGATTTTACTTCTCTGGCAGTGTCTTTCCCAAAGGGGCACAACATGCCAACTGGAATAGTACTCATGACTTTACAATTGTAAGCCAAATACCCTAGCAATTAATGCATGGGATTTTACTTCTCTGGCAGTGTCTTTCCCAAAGGGGCACAACATGCCGACTGGAATAGTACTCATGACTTTACAATTGTAAGCCAAATACCCTAGCAACTAATGCATGGGATTTTACTTCTCTGACAGTGTCTTTCCCAAAGAGGCACAACATGCCAACTGGAATAGTACTCATGACTTTACAATTGTAAGCCAAATGCCCTAGCAACTAATGCATGGGATTTTACTTTTTTTTGACAGTGTCTTTCCCAAAGGGGCACAACATGCCAACTGGAATAGTACTCATGACTTTACAATTGTAAGCCAAATACCCTAGCAACTAATGCATGGGATTTTACTTCTCTGACAGTGTCTTTCCCAAAGGGGCACAACATGCCAACTGGAATAGTACTCATGACTTTACAATTGTAAGCCAAATACCCTAGCAACTAATGCATGGGATTTTACTTCTCTGACAGTGTCTTTCCCAAAGGGGCACAACATGCCAACTGGAATAGTACTCATGACTTTACAATTGTAAGCCAAATGCCCTAGCAACTAATGCATGGGATTTTACTTCTCTGGCAGTGTCTTTCCCAAAGGGGCACAACATGCCAACTGGAATAGTACTCATGACTTTACAATTGTAAGCCAAATACCCTAGTAATTAATGCATGGGATTTTACTTCTCTGACAGTGTCTTTCCCAAATGGGCACAACATGCCAACTGGAATAGTACTCATGACTTTACAATTGTGAGCCAAATACCCTAGCAACTAATGCATGGGATTTTACTTTTTTGACGGTTATTTCTCAGCAAGAAACATCTTGGACTGGAATGACTGAGGTTTTTACTTTAACATGTCATGTTTCTTTTCTTTGTTTCAGTTTTGATATTGGACCTGCCCATGTGATTTCCTTCTCAACGGAATACTATTTCTTCATTGAATATGGACTTTACCAGATTGAGCATCAATATCATTGGCTGGAAGCTGATCTTAAGGTGAGAGGTTCAATACTCGATGGGGGGGAAAAAGAAAAAAACTGAAATGGGATGAGGTTTATAAAGCCATGTGGCTGCTGTGAGATGTAACTGAGACTAATGTTATGAGTCATATGTGTGTTTATGTGTGTGTATGTATATATATCATCATCATCATCATCATCTTTTAATGTCTGCTTTCTGTACTGGCGAGCAGGGGAGGAGCTGCACCAGGTTCCAATCTGATTTGGCATAGTTTCTACGGCAGGATGCCCTTCCTAATGCCAACCACTCCAAGAGTGGAGTGGGTGCTTTTTATGTGCCACCAGTAAGGGTGCCAGTTATGTGACACCAACATCAGCCTGCTAACATATATATTCTCTTTTCTCTTTTACTTGTTTCAGTCATTTGACTGCGGCCATGCTGGGGCACCGCCTTTAGTCGAGCAACTCGACCCCCAGACTTATTCTTTTGTAAGCCCAGTACTTATTCTATCGGTCTCTTTTGCCGAACTGCTAAGTAACGGGGACATAAACACACCAGCATCGGTTGTCAAGCAATGCTAGGGGAACAAACACAGACACACAAACACACACACGCATATACATATATACATATATATACATATATACGACGGGCTTCTTTCAGTTTCCGTCTACCAAATCCACTCACAAGGCTTTGGTCGGCCCGAGGCTATAGTAGAAGACACTTGCCCAAGGTGCCATGCAGTGGGACTGAACCCGGAACCATGTGGTTGGTTAGCAAGCTACTTACCACACATCCATCTCCTGTGCCTATATATATATATATATATATTATATATCATATATATATATATATATATATATATTATTATATTTACACACATCATACACATATAGAAGTTGGAAATGTACTGAAAATACTTAAAATATTTGAAGTTTTAACTGATTTCACAATTTACTCTGATTTTCAAAAAGTTCAAGTAGAAAGGCGTAGCTTATGTTGCAGTTGTCTTGTTTCTGTGTTTGAAGTTTGCCCTATTTTTATAGGGAGTTCATGGGTCAAATTAGTATATGTTTTGAATAGGATTTGACTCATAGAGGATAGTCACACCACTGGTCTTAGAAATTTTTGTAGGCTCCTCACTACGTCTGTGTGTTAGTATTAAGCGATAAATTTTGGGTGTTAAGGCTGACACGGTTGCCTGAACAAACCTAAGCAATCAATATTATGAATGTTTTTTCTTAAGTGTTTGTGGAGAATGAACACATGATTAAGTTTATAGCCTTTTGTACGTTTCTTACTACATCTGTGCATTAGTGTCATGCGATAGTATATTTCATGCCCAAAAAGAAAGCCAAACACGGTTGGGCGAATATGTTTAGTTATAATCAGGACAAACCAAATTACTTCCATAAATCCTACACAGACAGTCATAAAATGTGGCTGCCCCAAATGTGGGACCTGCATCAATCTTATTGAAGACACAACATACAAATTCAAATTAGGACAGACTTTTACCCTAAAAAATCACTTTACATGTTGGGCGTTACTACCTGTCAATCAACCAGTTTGATCTATATAATATATATTATATATATATATATATATATATATATATATATATATATATGTATGTATGTATGTATATATTATATGTATGTATATATATATATGTATGTATATATATATATTTGTATATATATATATGTATGTATATATATATATGTATGTATATATATATTATGTGTATATATATATATGTATGTATAATATATATGTATGTATGTATAATATATATGTATGTATGTAATTATTATAGTATGTATGTATATATATAATATATATTATATATATATATATATATATATTATATAAAACGGGAAGGTTTACGAAAATAACAAAAGACGAAGGCAGGTGGAGTACAAACAAACAAATGTATTAGTATGGCGCTCAGGAATAGAAATAGAACAAGTCTTTTACGTTTCGAGCCTACGCTCTTCGACAGAATATACGCAGAAAAAAACAAGGAGAGAGAAAAATGCGTGTAGGAGCTAACGGTCTATCATGGCGTTCATATATATATAATATTATATATATATATATTATATATATATATATATATATATATATATATATATATATATATATATCATCATCATCATCATTTAACGTCCGTTTTCCATGCTAGCATGGGTTGGATGGTTTTGACTGAGGGCTGGCAACCAGATGGCTGCACCAGGCTCCAGTCTTGATCTGGCAGAGTTTCTACAGCTGGATGCCCTTCCTAACGCCAACCACTCCGAGAGTGTAGTGGGTGCTTTTTACGTGTCATCTGCACGGGGGCCAGTCAGGCGGTACTGGCGTAGACCTCGCTTGAATCTTTTTACACATGCCACCGGCAGAGGTGCCATTGAAGCGACGTTGGTAACGATCACGCTCGAATGGTGCCCTTTTACATCAGAAATTTCCTGAAGTGCAAGCAGGGTTCAAAGATCTTTGTCCTAGAGTTAAGGATGTTCCCCAGGTCAAGGGAGTCGTTTGATATCCTTGTCCATTCAGCTATGCACAGTTTACAATGCTTGACTATCTACATCCTTATATATAACGTATTTTAACGTATATAAGGAACCCCTTTTGCAGAGGTTCTACAGCTGGATGCCCTTCCTAACGCAAACTACTCCGAGAGTGTAATGGGTGCTTTTTACGTGCCACCGAAACTGGGGCCAGTCAGTTGGTACTGGCAATGACCTCGCTCGAATCTTTTTACACGTGCCACTGACACAGGTGCCAGTGAAGCGACATTGGTAACGATCACGCTCGAATATATATCTATTATATAAATTCCGTTCTGTCTGTCTGTGAGTGTATCCTCAGGGTCTTGGGCATCCTCCATCTGATTGCGCTCAAATTTGATATGTAGATACTGTATAAGTCTTGAAAAAATTACAAAAATCGATTCCAGGTGAGAATGCCATCGATAAAGCCGTGGGAATGTGCATTTGTAAAATCGTTTTTCTTGGAATAGAAAAAAAGTCTATCTTTATTTCTTCTTTTGCTGTTGTCTCAAATTTAGGTTAAATCAGTGTTTCTCAAAGGGGAGGCCTATGGGACGGTCGGACAAGTTGTTTTGAGAGAATTTGGTTTAAATGTTTGACAACGCAGCACTGTCCATTGGATGGTGGCGTTTTGCTCGTATATATATATATATATATATACATATATATATATATATAATATATATATATATATATATAATATATATATATATATATATATGTTGATTGCTAGCTTCTGCACGCATTTTTTTTCTCTCTTGTTTCTCTCCGTGTTTCTTTTCTGTGTATCTTTCTGTTGAAGAGCGTAGGCTCGAAATGTAAAAGACTTGTTTTATTTATATTCCTGAGCGCTATACTAATACAATTGTTTGTTTGTATTCCACCTGCCTTCGTCTTTTGTTTATTTCATAAAGATTCCCGTTATATATATATATATATATATATATTTATATATATATATCAAAATAAGCAACAAGAATGACCCCGGTAATTGGTACGATCGTTTCGTACTACATCATTTAATTCAATGTTGTAAGTATTACAACAGTTTTAAACGATCGTACCAAATTACCGGAGGTCATTCTTGTTGCTTATTTTGATTATAATCACCCCACAGATTTTTATGGATAACACTGTACAAAATTCTGGTGCATCTAAATTAAGTACCATATTCATTTGAATCTAAATTGTTGCTGAACTTATATATATATCTCTTTTACTCTTTTACTTCTTTCAGTCATTTGACTGCGGCCATGCTGGAGCACCACCTTTAGTCGAGCAAATCGACCCCGGGACTTATTCTTTGTAAGCCCAGTACTTATTCCATCGGTCTCTTTTGCCGAACCGCTAAGTGACGGTTATCATATTTAAGTGACGGTTATCATAAATAATCATATTTTATATATGTTATGTTTCTTATCTGTTTTGTAGAAAGCTAATGAACCAGCCAACCGTGCCAAACACCCCTGGATTATAACGATGGCCCATAGACCAATGTATTGCTCCAATAATGACAAGGATGACTGCACAAAGTCTGAGAGTTTGGTGAGTTTCTTGGCCATTCTTCTTCTTTTCCGGTCAGTGAATATCATCATCATAATCATCATCATTTATCCTTGTTTTATTCCTTACACCGCGGCCATGCTGGGGCACCACCTCGAAGAATTTTTAGTAGAATGAGTGAAAAACAGTACTTATGTTGTTTTTCGCAAGGTACTTATTCTATCGGTCTCTTTTTGCCGAACCTCTAAGTTATGGCAAAAGGGACAGATAGTGCTAAGTAAACACACAACACCAGTTGTGAAGCAGTGGTGGGGGACAAATACACACACACACACACACACACACCACACACATACACACACACTTACAGAGATATACTCTTACTCTTTACTCTTTTACTTGTTTCAGTCATTTTGACTGCGGCCATGCTGGAGCAACGCCTTTAATCGAGCAACTCGACCCCGGGACTTATTCTTTTGTAAGCCCAATACTTATTCTATCGGTCTCTTTTGCCGAACCGTTAAGTAACGGGGACGTAAACACACCAGCATCGGTTGTCAAGCAATGCTAGAGGGACAAACACAGACACACAAACACACACATACACACACACACACACACACACACATATATATATATACTTTGATACTTTGATAGGTTTCGACCATTTTTGGCCCAGGCCATGTCTAACTTAATAGCACCACCTGGTGCTATATATATATATATATACATATATACGACGGGCTTCTTTCAGTTTCTGTCTATCAAATCCACTCACAAGGCTTTCGTTGGCCCGAGGCTATAGAAGAAGACACTTGCCAAGGTGCCACACAGTGGGACTGAACCCGGAACCATGTGGTTGGTAAACCAGCTACTTACCACACAGCTACTCCTGTGCCTATATATATATGTATGTACGTACGTACGTACATACATACATACATACATACATACATACATATATATATAAAAAAAGGAAATGAAGAAAATGCTGACAAAATAATTTAAGTAAGGGAGAGTGTATTTAATTAGGTGAAAGTTCTTTTTACCGGTTGCGCATTTGTTATGCTTATCAAAAGATATTTTTTAAGAGAGATAGAGTTCCTTTCTGATAGAACATTCCTGTATTAAAAAAGGACCATAGAATGAACCAAATCCTCCTAACACACGAAATCATAAAGAGCAAAAGGTAACCCAAATCATTGAAAACCCTCCTAACAAATGCCAAAGTACTGCCAACCACAACAACTAAACCCACAGTAAACAAATGCAATAGACCCAACTGTGGTATATGCATCAACCTAATAGAAGGTCCGGAATTCCTTTTTAAACAAGGACGTTTCACAGTAAAACACAACTTCACATGCGCATCAGAAAACCTAGTATATGTCTTAACTTGCTCGGGCTGTAATGAACACTACATAGGCCAAACTAAAAATAGCCTCCGCCAACGTATGACTGTCCACAGATCCCAAATTAAAATACAGGAATACAGAAAAATAGCACTTAGTGCACATATTGATACCTGTGCCGCACAACTTCATCCCAATTTTAGAATCTTTCCCCTCTACAAATTTAAAGACAATGCCACTCATACCCAGCGAATAACCATGGAATCCCACCTTATAATAAATACAGACCACTTCTAAACACATCCCCCTAACACGAACCCACAACAAACACACTTACACCTGCACACACACTACACACACTTTTACCCAGATATTAACACCATGACACACGCAAATATATGGTTCCACACATACACATAATTTGATACGGGTGCAAAACATCCAACACTATTTTTTGGAAATGACTGTAAATATTGACTTCACACAAACACGTTGCTTCCCGATACAGGCACAAGGCCAGCAGAACTATAAATATTGAAAATTGTACCCACACACGCACACATATATACACGCGCGCGCGCCCCAACATGCATATATAAACACACACACACACACACACACGCGCGCGCGCGCGCACACATACATACATATAGCTCTTCCTGTCCTAAATGAACTTACTTATCCAGCTCAAATTCAGTCAAGCAGAAAATACACTCCTTAACTACGTGCTAAAAAAATATCCACATGACGTCTACTGACCAGCCTGAACAATAAGAATTTTCAACAAAGCTATTTTCGAAAACTCCATACACCACCCACATCAACATACATTCTAAACATCAACGTGACCTCTTTATTATGACCAATAAGAAATTTTAGGCGCGACACTAGCCAAATTTTAACATCTCTGGAGCCTATTTTCTTACCCCAACACCAACTTCCATTCAAACATTCACATGACCCCTTTATAATGACCAATCAAAATTGTATTGACCATTGTCCACAAGAAATTTTAGGCGCGAAACCAAGCAAATCTTAAACAACTCTGGAGCCTCTTTTTTCACATATAAGAGACAGCAAACCCAACATAAAGTCAGATAAGAGAAAAAAATCTATCAGAAAGGAACTTTATCTCTCTTAAAAAAATATCTTTTGATAAGCATAACAAATGCGCAACCGGTAAAAAGAACTTTCACCTAATTAAATACACTCTCCCTTACTTAAATTATTTTGTCAGCATTTTCTTCATTTCCTTTTTTTATATATCACAACTTGTGTTCCACATCTCCTTTTTTAAATATATATATATACTCTTTTTTCTCTTTTTTCTCTTTACTCTTTTTACTTGTTTCAGTCATTTGACTGCGGCCATGCTGGAGCACCGCCTTTAGTCGAGCAAATCGACCCCAGGACTTATTCTTTGTAAGCCCAGTACTTATTCTATCGGTCTCTTTTGCCGAACCGCTAAGTGACGGGGACGTAAACACACCAGCATCGGTTGTCAAGCAATGCTAGGGGGACAAACACAGACACACAAATACACACATGCATATATATATATATATATATACATATATACGACGGGCTTCTTTCAGTTTCCGTCTACCAAATATGCTCACAAGGCTTTGGTTGGCCCGAGGCACTTGCCCAATGTGGTTGGTAAACAAGCTACTTACCACACAGCCACTCCTGCGCCTATATATATATATATATATTTGTTGTGCAAGATTTTTTATGTGAAGTCGTGTGTTGAAACAGATATTGTTATATTTCGGAATGGTCATTTTGCCAGTTTAGCCAATAAATATATATACATACGATGGACTTCTTTCAGTTTCTGTCTACCAAATCCACTCACAAGTCTTTGGTTGAGCTGAGGCTATAGTAGAAGGCACTTTCTCATTATTGGGACCCGAGATTACCTAACACTTTATATGACGTGCAGTGTCTAAGGGCAATAACTCATGGAAACAATATACAAAAATATTAGCACTCAGTATAACTTAATGTGGATATTCTGTAGAATATCATCATTATCATCATCACCATCACAACCACCACCATCATCACCCTTGCGATCATCACCATCACGGCCACCATCAACATCATCATTTTCATCATGGTATTTGTATGATATATAACAGGGGTGGGCAAACTTTTTTGATCGCGGGCCGCACAGTGCGTCTTTGGAATCTTGGCGGGCCTCATTTATAAAAATCAAGTGAAAATATTGTGAATTACCGTACAGTTACGAAGTATCTGCATAGAAGTTGGGATTCATAAAAGCTCTTGGCGGGCCGCATGAAAACCTATGGCGGGCCGCATGTGGCCCGCGGGCCGTAGTTTGCCCACCCCTGATATATAACATAATATGTGGAGGCGCAATGGCCCAGTGGTTAGGGCAGCGGACTCGCAGTCGTAGGATCGCGGTTTCGATTCCCAGACCGGACGTTGTGAGTGTTTATTGAGCGAAAACACCTAAAACTCCACGAGGCTCTGACAGGGGGTCGTGGCGATCCCTGCTGTACTCTTTCACCACAACTTTCTCTCACTCTTATTTCCTGTTTCTGTTGTACCTGTATTTCAAAGGACCGGCCTTGTCACTCTCTGTGTCACGCTGAATATCCCCGAGAACTACGTTAAGAGTACACGTGTCTGTGGAGTGCTCAGCCACTTACACGTTAATTTCACGAGCAGGCTGTTCCGCTGATCGGATCAACCGGAACCCTCATCATCGTAACCGATGGAGTGCTCCTGCAGGGGATTGTGGTGATCCCTGCTGTACTCTTTCACCACAACTTTCTCTCACTCTTTCTTCTGTTGGCCTGCTCGCTTAGCCAGCAGGATGGCGTCATTTGATGGCTAAAACAATGCGAAGCGCATTGTGACCAGCGATGTGTAGAAACATCTGATAGTCTTGTCGGTCACGGTGATCACGGTGATAACATAATATAATATATGATACAATGTGCCAGCCTCGCCTGGCCCCGTGCCGGTGACACGTAAAAGCACCATCCGTTCGTGTCCGTTGCCAGCCTCGCCTGGCCCTCGTGCCGGTGGCACATAAAAAGCACCATCCATTCGTGGCCGTTTGCCAGCTCTGTCTGGCACCTGTGCGGGTGGCACGTAAAAAGCACCCACTACACTCACGGAGTAGTTGGTGGTAGGAAGGGCATCCAGCCGTAGAAACACTGCCAGATCTGACTGGGCCTGATGAAGCCTTCCAGCTTCACAGACCCCAGTTGAACCGTCCAACCCATGCTAGCATGGAGAACGGACGCTAAATGATGATGATGATGATGATGAATGTAATGTAATAAAACAACATAACATAATTTAGTATAATATAATAATGTGTAAACATTTTTTTTCAAGATTCGAAAGGGTATACCAATAATCCATGCATATGGCCTTGAAGACCTATTTTATAAATATGGTGTTGATCTTGAAATCTGGGCCCATGAGCACTCGTATGAACGTCTGTTACCAATTTATGATCGACATGTGAGTAACATTTATTATTATAATCTACTGGGTGTTTGGGTTAAATTTGGGGATTTTTAATTCTTTTCTTTTCAGAAACAGCTTGATGCATTGGTGAACGGTCAGCAGCAGTGAAGAGCTAAAGATCAAAATTGTTGTTGAGCAATTAGCTACATGTTGATTATGAATATTACCACATGTTCTTTTATTATTAAACATTATGCTAGCATGGAAAGCGAACATTAAACGATGATGATGTGGTAATGTTTATAATCAACATGTAGCTAATATTTACTTATTAGTAACATGTAGGCGTATAATCAACATGTGATTTATATTTATCTATAACTATAATGTGGATAATGCTTGTTTGTAACTCACTTGAAGGTGATGTTATAATCAACGTGTAGATAATGTTTATTCATAATCAACATGTGGCTATTGTTTATTCATAACTAACATGTGGGTACAATAAACAAATGGTATATATTTATCTATATATACCAGGCGGCGAGCTGGCAGAAACGTTAGCACGCCGGGCGAAATGCTTAGCGGTATTTCGTCTGCGTTACGTTGTGAGTTCAAATTCCGCCGAGATCGACTTTGCCTTTCATCCTTTCGGGGTTGATAAATTAAGTACCAGTTGCGCACTGGGGTTGATGTAATCGACTTAATACCTATGTCTGTCCTTGTTTGTCCGCTCTGTGTTTAGCCCCTTGTGGGTAGTAAAGAAATAGGTATATATTTATCTATAACTGACATGGGGTTAATGTTTATTTATAATCAATATATCCCTGAGGAAGTTTCTGTCTAGGAATAATACAGGAGATAGCACTGTAGGGTGCACACTATCCAATTGCCCCATCGACAACTTCAAAATGTGCTTGAAGCCCTATGTGGTAAATGAGGTCTTCTGCAATAAAGTTGGGGGATCCTACAAAGGAAGTGGCACCAGGAAATTGCATGTTCAGGTAAAAGAACCTATGTACAGGGACACCTCATTCAAAAAACACCTAAAGAAGAGCCAGACCCTGGATTTTAAGGTATCCATTAGAGCCACTGAGGGCAACAGGAGCAAACTCAGAATCATGGAGGCCCTCCTCATCAACAGTGATCAGCCATAGATAACAGAAAAGAACTACATGAAGTAGACTGGTTACTATAGCAGCATGAGTCTGCTTGTGGAGGCACATGGCCTAGTGGTTAGAGCAGCGGACTCGTGGTCGAGGGATCGCGGGTTCGAATCTCAGACCGGGCGATGTGTGTGTTTATGAGCGAAAACACCTAGGTTCCACGTGGCTCTGGCAGAAGGTAATGGCGAACTTCTGCTGACTCTTTCGCCACAACTTTCTCTCACTCTTTCCTACTGCATCTTGCAGCTCACCTGCGATGGACCGGCGTCCCGTCCAGGTGGGGAACCTATACGCCAAGGAAACCGGGAAACCGGCCCTTATGAGCCAGGGATGGCTCGAGAAGGAAAAAACAACATGAGTTTGCTCATGTCACCTTCCTCCCCCAAACATCTGAACAACCTTTTCCTTTGCTTTTCCACATGTCCTGAAGAAGGGATCATAGACCCAAAATATAGAACTATAAGATAAAACTACAACTTTGCTTTTGTTTTTTTCTTTTCTGTTTGTTTTTTTGTAGTGTACTTTATATCTTCTTTCATTCTTCTGCCCTTACACAAGTCTCTTTAACCCTTTCGTTACCAACCCAGCTGAAACCGCCTCTGGCTCTGTTGTACAAATGTCTTGTTTTCAAAAATTTTGAATTAAAATCTTCCACCAAATCTTAGTCACAATTTATGTTCCTAAATGGTAACTAAGTTATTTTACTAAATTCTTTGTTATATTTTAAAATTAATTGAAAGAAACACAGAGCATCTCAACAGAAATATGGTAACAAAAGGGTTAACAAATGATTAATTTAACCCTTTTGATACCAACCTGGCTGAAACCGTCTCTGGCTTTGTAGTACAAATGTCTTGTTTTCATAAGTTCTGAATTAAAATCTTCCACCAAACCTTAGTCACAATTTATGTTCCTTACACTAGCTTAATGATAACTAAGTTATTTTACTAAATTCTTTGTTATATTTAAAATAGCTGAAAGAAACACAGAGCATCTGAAAAGAAATACAGTAACGAAAGGGTTAATGTAATATCACACAATGCTTCACCAAAACTAATACATATTTATATATGTATACATGAATGTATTATAATTCCATTTTTGTGTGATTATTTTCAGGTCTACAATACAAGTTCCATAAACCCATATTACAAGCCAGAAGCTCCAGTCCATATTACCACAGGATCTGCGGTAAGATAGCCATTGAGATTTTTGGTATAAGGTGGAAGAGAGCAAGAGAGGGTGGGGTATGTGTAAGGAAGTGAGATAGAGAGTGTATATATGTAAGGGCAAAGGACAAGGTCTATATCTTTTTCTGACCTCCTGCTATATATAGCCACTTGTGTAGAATAATAAATGAAATGAGAGATAAGGAAAGATTCTTACAATAGAGAAAGTTTTTTTTAAATCCTTTATATTTCAGACACAAATGCCCATATTCGGTAGAATACAGTTAAAGGAATTTGCCATATTCTGAACACCTTACTTCCCTGGGCATGGACACATTGAAACTCCGATGTCTGGCAGCTGACTTGGCAGACACCCATAAAATTATTAACCATCTTTCAAACAATAACTTTGAGCACCTTTTCAAACTCCACCCGTCTAACACCCATGGACATGTTTACAAAGTCAGAAAACAGCACAGCTCCCATGACTTCAGGAAACATTTTTTCATGCTAAGAATTGCTGAAGCATGGAACAAACTGCCGGCATCAGTTGTTAGTTGTCGGAGCACTGCATCCTTCAAAACTTCCATGCTTCCTGAGATTTGCCAACACAACACCAGATTTTCTCCCCTCCATACACACACAAGCATGTATCTGACACATACATTGTTCGCTTTCCAGACATTTGTACATTACTGCATATACTTTATACGCACTTTTGACAAGTTGTGGTGCACCTGAGCACTGTATACAGTAATTTCATTATTATTATTATTAAAATAATTAAATTTTCTTTCGGAAACATTTTTTCACGCTAAGAGTTGCTGAAGTATGGAACAAACTGCTGGCATCAGTTGTTAGTTGTCGGAGCACTGCATTCTTCAAAACTTCCATGCCTCCAAGTGAAATACTTAACGGTATTTTGTCTGCCGCTATGTTCTGAGTTCAAATTCCACCGAGGTCGACTTTGCCTTTCATCCTTTCGGGGTCAGTAAATTAAGTACCAATGAAACACTGGGGTCGATGTAATTGACTTAATCTGTTTGTCTGTCCTTGTTTGTCCCTTCTATGTTCAGCCCCTTGTGGGTAGTAAAGAAATAGGTATTTCGTCTGCCGTTACGTTCTGAGTTCAAATTCCGCCAAGGTCGACTTTGCCTTTCATCCTTTCGGGGTCGATAAATAAAGTACCAGTTACGCACTGGGGCCGATATAATCGACTTAATCCGTTTGTCTGTCCTTGTTTGTCCCCTCTATGTTCAGCCCCTTGTGGGCAATAAAGAAATATGTTCTAAGTTCAAATTCTGCTGAAGTCAACCTACATCTAAAGGCAGTGAGCTAGGAGAATCATTAGCACATCAGACAAAACACTTTGTGATATTTCTCCTGGCTTTAGGTTCTGAGTTCAAATTCTGCTGCAGTCAACTTTGCTTTTTAAGGCAGTGAGCTAGCAGAATCATGAACGCACTTGCCAGACTCCTTAGGAGCATTTCTCCCAGCTTTATGTTCTGAGTTCAAATACTCTTTTCTACTCTAGGCACAAGGCCTGAAATTTTCAGGGAAGGGGGGCCAGTTGATGACATCAGCCCCAGTATGCAACTGGTACTTATTTTATCGACCCTGAAACGATGGAAGGCAAAATCAACCTTGGTAGAATTTGAATTTTGAACATAAATCATCATCATCATCATCATCATCCTAATCATTTAGCGTCCGCTTTCCATGCTAGCATGGGTTGGACAGTTCAACTGGGGTCTGGGAAACCAGAAGGCTGCACCAGGCCCAGTCTGATTTGGCAATGTTTGTACGGCTGCATGCCCTTCCTAACGCTAACCACTCCGAGAGTGTAGTGGGTGCTTTTTACGTGCCAGACGGGGCTGGCAAACGGCCACGATCGGATGGTGCTTTTTACGTGCCACCGGCATGGGGGCCAGGCAAGGCTGGCAAACGGCCACGATCGGATGGTGCTTTTTACGTGCCACCGGCATGGGGGCCAGGCAAGGCTGGCAACGGCCATGATCGGATGGTGCTTTTTACGTGCCACCGGCATGGGGGCCAGGCAAGGCTGGCAACGGCCATGATCGGATGGTGCTTTTTACGTGCCACCAGCACGGGGGCCAGGCGAGGCTGGCAAATGGCCACGATCGGATGGTGCTTTTTACGTGCCACCAGCATGGGGGCCAGGCGAGGCTGGCAAATGGCCACGATCGGATGGTGCTTTTTACATGCCACCGGTATGGGGGCCATTATCTTTTGTCATTTGACATTGTATTCCCTATATTGCATTTCATTATTTCTTATTTGACTGCAGGGCTGTTCGGAGAAGCATGATCTATTCGCAAACAAAACGGCCCCTTGGTCTGCATTTCGCAGCGTAGATTATGGCTACACTAGAATGAAGATCCACAACTCCTCTCATCTCTATATGGAACAAGTATCGGACGATAAGGTAAGTTTTCATTTGTGTTATTTATGGAAGATGGGACTCCTTGTCACATAGCTTAAGAGATCCAAGATTTGCTGGAAGAGAATAGCATTAAAAAGCTTCCATGGCCAAGCTAGTCACCAGATATGAACCCTATTGAACACCTCTGGGACATTATTATTATTATTATTATTATTATTATTATTATAATTATTATTATTATTATTATTATTATTATTATTCAGTAGTTTTATTTTTATAGCGTGCTTTCACTTCACTACCGAGCGCAGCTCTGTGTGCCTTGGGTATGTGCTGTGATTTGTTGTGATGCTCTGATGGTTATTGTATGGAAAGTGTTCTGCATAGGATGTGTGCAGTGCCTAGTAGTGCAATTTTCTGTATGTTATATGTGTTTGTAAGTCCTGGTGTTTTTGTTATGTATTTGTCTGAATATTTTTTTTATCATGCCTAATGCACCTACTATGATAGGAATTGTTTCTGTTTTCAGATTCTGTTTTTTTTTTTGTTTTTTATTATTATTATTATTATTATTATTATTATTATTATTATTATTATTATTATTATTATTATTATTAATTATTATTATTATTATTATTATTAATTATTATTATTATTATTATTATTATTATTATTATTGAGTGAGAGAGCAGTGCATGCCATCAAACTGACACTGGGGTAAAATATACGAAGCCCAATATACCCATCATGACTACCCGTCTGATAAAGGTACACCAGGCACATGCATCACAACCATATGTGCGTGACATGGTGATCTCATATCAAGATAAACAGCACATGACCTTGCAGGTGGGGCCCAGTTAGAATTTTCTTCAGGTTGAGTAGCCCATCCCGCTCAAAAGGTCCCTGAATAAGGGTTGTTTAAGGATGTTGAAAAAACCACCCATGTTTCCAGAGGTGAATTATTCAAACCCCAAAGAATCCCTCTCAACACATGGCTATGATGCTCCCCCACTACTTCTGCTCGTGATCAGAGATGCACATATCGTCAGCCACTAAGGGACATGCTCAACTAGTTAAGGTCAAACAACTGACAAGCAAATCTGTGGTATTGAGCAGAATATTTGCTGTAGGCCATCTTTTATACCAAGACAAAACAATGTACATGATAACACTTCCGATCAGTTAAGATCAGAAGCCATGAGAGCCACATTTATTATTATTATTATTATTATATTATTATTATTATTATTATTATTATTGTTATTATTATTATTATTATTATTATCATTATTATTATTATTATTATTATTATTATTATTATTTTCCTTCTTTCTTCAAATTTTCTTCCGTTTCTCACCGAGTGTTTTCCATACACCTCCAGGGCAGAGAAGGGCACTGTATGCATTCCCAGATTACACGCGCAAATTCACAGATAAAATATGTATTTAAAAATTAATAACTAAATGAATTCATGGATGGATGTTATTTTCACAGCGATAGTGCTCTTCTCAGTACATGAGCTGTTCCAGTTAATACGATTTTTTGCACTTCCTGTAGGGATGGTAAGCCTGGAATCATTTTCAAATAGGTTTCAGTACCTTTTTTTATCATTCCTAGAGATCCTACAATCACTGGTACTGTAGTCGCCTTGAGATGTCACATTTTTTCAATTTCTATTAGCAGGTCTTTATATTTACTAATCTTGTCAAATTCTTTCGCCTTATTATTATTATTGTTATTATTATTATTATTATTCTATGTTTGACTTTTGCTTTATATTTGTACAAGTTGGCTCCAAGTCTCACCCAGAGACCTCAAGAGATAAGTTAGAAGTTCATGTTGGTGTTATGCCTAGGGTGCCATATATTTGGTTTTGTACTTAGTGTTGTACTAGTGAATATCTAAAAAGACCATATGAAAATTATGTTTGTTTTAAAACTTGAGATTACATAGAAAGTATTTTCCGTAGGATATGAGCAGTTCCCATGAGCACTATCTTTTGAATTTCTGCAATTTTGGAGTTTCCTGGTATCTGAGCTAGGTAGCAATCAGCCCCTTTTGCTATCATTCCCAGGGCACCTATGCCAACAGGTATTGTTTTAGTCTTCAGGTTCCACATTTTGCTGATTTCTATTTCCAGATCTTTATATTTGCTCAGTTTCTGGTAGGTCTTGACAGATACGTTTATATCGATTGGGACAGTCATATCAATGAGGAGGCACGATTTTTGTCTGAAGATTATTATTTATTATTTATTTTTTTCTTCTTCTTCTTTCAAATTTGCTTCCATTTCTTGCCGTGTGTCTTCCCGACTCCTAGGGCAAAGAAACTCATAGTATACATTGGTAGGCCATTAAACCAAACTCAGTAGTTCGTTCATTTTTTTTTTTTTTTTTTAAAGTTAAATTAAAATACATGAGCAGCAACAGTTCTCACATCGACAATGCTCTTCTCAATACGTGTGATGTACCAGTTAAGACAATCTTTTGCACTTCTTGCAGGGATGGTAAGCCAGGGATCATTCTCATATAATTTTCGGTTCCCTTCTTGATCATTCCTAGTGCTCCTACGATCACTGGTATTGTAACCGCCTTGAGATGCCACATTTTCTCAATTTCAATGAGTAGGTCTTTATATTTTCTGAGCTTGTCAAACTCTTTCGCTGAGATATTATGATCACAGGGGATGCTCATGTCGATCAATAAGCAAACTTTATTGTTTTGGTCTTTCACAACAATATCTGGTTTATTGGCCTTGATGGTTCGGTCTGTATGTACTGGAAAGTCCCACAGAATGGTTACATTTTCTCTTCAGTTACAGCCTCAGGGTGATGATTATACCACTTGTCGGCAGTTTTGATATTGTAATGCCGACTTATTAGCCAGTGGAGATATTGGCCAACTCTGTCATGTCTTAATTTATACTCCACTGGTGCTAAGACTTTACATCCAGAGATTAGGTGGTCCACTGTTTCAATCATGTCGTTGCAGAATCGGCATTTTGGGTCTGCTCCATTTTTCATCACATTGGCCTGGTAGTTCTGGGTTAATAGGCTTTGATCTTGAGCAGCCAGGATGAAACCTTCGCTCTCTGCTTTTAGCCCTGAGCTCCGTAGCCACTGATGGGTTGCTTCTGGTCAACATCAGCTTGTTTGCTGCGGGTCACATATTTGCCGTGCAGAGGTTCTCCTCCCACCTATCAGCCAATTGCTCATGCGCTTTTTTCATTGCCATCATTTTCACCTTCTTTGCAACAATAGTTGCCGTACTTCCCTCGGGTTGTTCAGTTTGGGTATCCTGCACGAGATCAATAGCAAATTTTTTGCTTTCCTTTATGATAGAATGAAGCTTCTTTCGTCTCTCGTGATTTTCCACGAGCTTTAGCATCCAGTCATTCGATATTTCGAGATATTTGGCCAGTCCAATTGTGGTTGTTTTGTAAGCTAGTTCAAATTGGATCAGGCCTCGACCTCCTTGGGCTCTGGGAAGGTAAAGGCGATCTACGTCTGCCTTTGGGTGGTGCATCCTATTACAACTCAGCAGCTTGCGTATTTTTCTATCTATATTCTTTACTTCACTCATATTCCAGTTCAACACATTGTAGCTATAAGTAACAACTGGAACTGCTAAGGAATTTATAGCTAACACCTTGTTACGTGCATTTAGTTCATTATTATTATTATTATTATTATTATTTATTTATTATTATTTATTTATTATTATTATTGTTATTATTATTATTATTATTATTATTATTATTTATTATTATTATTATTATTATTATTATTGTTATTATTATTATTATTATTATTATTATTTATTATTATTATTATTATTATTATTATTATTATTTATTATTATTATTATATTGTTATTATTATTATTATTATTATTATTTATTTATTATTATTATTATTATTATTATTATTATTATTATTATTATTATTATTATTATATTATTTATTTATTTATTTACCACTGCTATTTTATTTAATCTTTCAGCATGGTGAAGTGATTGACAAAATGTGGTTGATTAAAGACAAACACGGTCCTTACAAAGACAGAGCCTTAAAATACTATCCAAAGACTGAAGAATCTCTGAGGCATATGGAAGCAATCAACCAGAAAAGCATCTTCGCAAATCAGAAAAAGATGTCATTTCGAGTAATTAAAAAATAAATAAAATCAATTTGATAAACTGATATATAAAGTTTTATTTTATAAGTTATTATTCCTGTCTTTTATACTATAAATTATTTTATTATTTTTTTATGGTAATTACCAAAATTTTATTCTTCAGAACTATAAAATTACAAAAGAAAGAAAAATATAATAATGAAAAATAAACTAAGAGTTTGTCTTGTATTTCTGAACCTTTTCTGCTACTATAAATCTTTGAGTATAGTCTGCCCTTGAGTATAATACACAGGGAGTTTTAGGGGGCTGTACTTCTGAAAAACCTAAACCTTGTGTATAATACGCACCCCTTCTCTAACTTGAGTCAAGGAGGTCTATATAACGTCCTTGGTTTGTAAAAATGTATACGCTAACATCCTTTATTATTATTGTATATATAACATAATGCAAACGTGTATTTGCAGGGCATTTTTAGGGGGCTGTACCTCTGAAAAACCTAAACCTTGTGTATAATATGCACCCCTTCTCTAACTTGAGTCAAGGAGGTCTGTTTAATGTCCTTGGTTTGTAAAAATGTATACGCTAACATCCTTTATTATTATTGTATATATAACATAATGCAAACGTGTAGCTTTTTTATGAATTTTGTTAGCAGAAAATAAAGAAATAACAGTAATAACGTTTAATAAATGTTGCTTATTGCAAGTTATGGATGATTCTTTTATGACTTCATGCTTTCAGGCTTAGCTTAAGGTATTTTCACGCCTGACATCACAAAATGCGTCTGAATAAACATTGCCGGACAGCAAATAGAGACTCGGATATTGCTTAGAAAAAATTTTCATTTTTAACCTTGTATATAGTACACACTGTGGTGGCGCAATGGCCCAGTGGTTAGGGCAGCGGCCTCGCGGTCGTAGGATCGCGGTTTCGATTCCCAGACCGGGCGTTGTGAGTGTTTATTGAGCGAAAACACCTAAAAGCTCCACGAGGATCCGGCAGGGGGTGGTGATCCCTGCTGTACTCTTTCACCACTCATTCTTCTGTTGGCCTGCTCGCTTAGCCAGCGGGGTGGCGTCATTCGAAGGCTAAAAAACAATGCGAACGCATTGTGACCAGCGATGTGTAACTACATCTGATGGACTGGTCGGTCACGTGATCACGTGATATAGTACACACTAAGGATTTTGACCTTTAAATTTTGGGGTAAAAATGCGGATTATACTCGAGGATTTACAGTATTTTCTTTGAATATTACTTCTCCTCCCCCTCTGCCCCCTCTTCCTGCTCATCATCATCATTATCACTGTCATTCTAACTCTGCCTGCGAAGACCTGTTGAGGCAAGTGAAGTCGAAACCTTTGGAAATATGCTGTGCTTGAGAAGACCCAGCAAGCCAAGTGAGACCTATTTCTTTATTACCCACAAGGGGCTGAACATAGAGGGGACAAACATGGACAGACATAGGTATTAAGTCGATTATATCGACCCCAGTGCTTAACTGGTACTTAATTTATCGACCCCGAAAGGATGAAAGGCAAAGTCGACCTCGGCGGAATTTGAACTCACAACGTAACGGCAGACGAAATACCGCTAAGCATTTCGCCCGACGTGCTAACGATTCTGCTAGCTTGTGGCCTATACCAGGGGTGTAACCAGTTCACTTATGCGTGCTTTTCCTTCACTGGACACTAAACTCTGCTTGCGAAGACCTGTTGAGGCAAATGAAATCGAAATCGAAATCAAATTCGATGATTGGCATCCATTGCTAGTGGAGCGCTAAGAGTACCAGACACACTCCAATCTCAGTGGGATTTGAACATAGAACACAAAACAAGGCATTACTACAATTGTGGCCAAAAGTTTGGAACAATTTTTAGAAATTAAAATTGTTATGCCCAAGTACAATTCAATCCAGGCCTCACCGAGGTAATGACTAGTGACCGGGACCTTTAGTCTTTTACTTGTTTCAGTCATTTGACTGCAGTCATGCTGGAGCACCGCCTTTAGTCGAGCAAATCGACCCCGGGACTTATTCTTTTGTAAGCCCAGTACTTATTCTATCGGTCTCTTTTGCCGAACCGCTAAGTGACGGGGACATAAACACACCAGCATCGGTTGTAGAAGACACTTGCCCATCATGCCACGCAGTGGGACTGAACCCGGAACCAGGTGGTTGGTAAGCAAGCTACTTACCACACAGCCACTCATGCACCTATATATATATATATATACATATATACGACGGGCTTCTTTCAGTTTCCGTCTACCAAATCCACTCACAAGGCTTTGATCAGCCCGAGGCTATAGTAGATGACACTTGCCCAAGATGCCACACAGTGGGACTGAACCCGGAACCATGTGGTTGGTAAGCAAGCTATTTACCACACAGCCACTCCTGCGCCTTTGGAAATATGCTGTGCTTGAGAAGACCCAGCAAACGAAGTCGGACCATAACCTTGTGGCCTATGGCAGGGTGTAACCAGCCCACTTATGTGTACCTTTCCTTCATTGGAGACTAAACTCTGCTTGCGAAAACCTGTTGAGGCAAGTGAAATCGAAATCAAATTCGATGACTGGCATCCATGCTAGTGGAGCGCCAAGGGCACCATCCGAGTGTGATCGTTGCCAGAGCAACAAACTGGCTTCCGTGCTGGTGGCATGTAAGAAGCACCATTCGAGCGTGATCGTTACCTGTGTTGCCTTACTCACACCTGTGCTGGTGGCAGGTGAAAAAACATTCAAGCAAGGTCGTTGCCTATCTTACTCTATACTCACCTAACACTCTCTACATATACATATATGGAGCAAGTGGAGCAAGAATACACACGAAAACAAAAAAGTGTCTTCTGATATAGCCTTGGGCCAACCAAAGCCTTGTGAGTGGATTTGGTAGACGGAAACTGAAAGAAGCCCATCAGATATGTGTATGTCCCCTCCCTCTCTACCGCTTGACAACTGTCTAATGACTAAAACAAGTAAAAGATAAAAGATATATATATATATATATATTTCCTTATTGCCCATAAGGGGCTAAACACAGAGGAGACAAACAAGGACAGACAAACGGATTAAGTCGATTACATCGACCCCAGTGCGTAACTGGTACTTAATTTATCGACCCCGAAAAGATGAAAGGCAAAGTCAACCTCGGCGGAATTTGAACTCGGAACGTAACGGCAGACGAAATACCACTAAGCATTTCGGCCAGCGTGCTAATGATTCTGCCAGCTCGCCGCCTTCTTAATAGATATATATATATATGTGTGTGTGTGTGTTCCATAGCCAAGCCAGTCACCAGATATGAAACCCTATTGAACAACTCTGGGGCATAATGGACAGGACAATTTATAAAAAGAACAAGAAGTATCCTCAAAGCCAGATCTTTTGAGATGACTGCATGAAACTTGGCAAGAAATTCCACTAGAGAATTTTTGTCATCTGATCAGTAGCATGCCTAATAGGGTCCTTGCATTGAAAAATGTAAAGGGCTTGTCTACTAAATATTAGATATTTACATTATAATAATCAATAAATAATTTGAATGTACAATTTCAGATTTAAATAAATTTTAATGATTGTGCCGGCGACACATAAAAAGCACTATCCGAATGTGGTCGATGCCAGCGCCACCTTTACAGGCTTCTGTGCCGGTGGCACGTAAAAAGCACCAACCGATTGTGGACGTTGCCAGACTCCCCTGGCACCTGTGCCGGTGGCATGTAAAAAGCACCAACCGATCGTGGCCGCTGTCAGAGCCCCCTGGCAACTGTGCCAGTGGCACGTAAAAAGCACCAACCGATCGTGGTCGCTGCCAGACTCCGCTGGCACCTGGGCCGGTGGCACGTAAAAAGCACCAACCGATCGTGGCCGCTGCCAGACTCCCCTGGCACCTGTGCTGGTGGCACGTAAAAAGCACCCACTACACTCATGGAGTGGTTGGTGCTAGGAAGGGCATCCAGCTGTAGAAACACTGCCAGATCAGACTGGAGCCTGGTGCAGCCTTCTGGCTTCCCAGCCCCCGGTCGAACCGTCCAACCCATGCTAGCATGGAAAACGGACGCTAAATGATGATGATGATAATGATGATTATAAGGATGTCTATTTACTTCTGTCTCGTGTGTGTGTCTGTGTCTGCGTGTGTAAACAGGGTGGCCCAAAAGTAGGTTCACAGTTATTCAACTATCACTTTCACATTCATATATTAACAGTTTTGATCTTAATTATAAAAAAAAATGTGAAACCATTATTCTATGCTAATTTAGTTAATTGCAAGATAGAAATTTAAATGTAATAAAATGTCTTAAAAGAAATTTAAAGTGCTTATGTGATAATTGTGAACCTACTTTTGGCCACCCTATACACACACACAGACACACTAATGTATATATACATACATATGCACATAAATATTTCAATATTTGTATTATGGTATCTATACATACCTATATTCACAGGTGCATGCTCACACACACATACACACAAATGTATGTATACATACATCATCATCATCATCATCGTTTAACGTCCGTTTTCCATGCTAGCATGGGTTGGACGGTTTGACCGGGATCTGGGAGGCCAGAAGGCTGCACCAGGCTCCAGTCTGATCTGGCAGTGTTTCTACAGCTGGATGCCCTTCCTAACACCAACCACTCCGTGAGTGTAGTGGGTGCTTTTTACATGCCACCTGCACAGGTGCCAGGGGAGTCTGGCAGTGACCACGATCGGATTGGTGCTTTTTACGTGCCGCCAGCACAGAAGCCAGTCAAGGCGGCACTGGCATCGGCCACGTTCGGATGGTGCTTTTTACGTGCCACCGACACAGAAGCCAGTCAATGCGGCGCTGGCATCGGCCACGTTCGGATGGTGCTTTGTACGTGCCACCGGCACAGAAGCCAGTCAAGGCGGCACTGGCATCAGCCACGTTTGGATGGTGCTTTTTACATGCCACCGGCACAGAAGCCAGTCAAGGCGGCACTGGCATCGGCCACGTTCGGATGGTGCTTTTTACGTGCCACCGACACAGAAGCCAGTCAATGCGGCGCTGGCATCGGCCACGTCCGGATGGTGCTTTGTACGTGCCACCGGCACAGAAGCCAGTCAAGGCGGCACTGGCATCGGCCACGTTCGGATGGTGCTTTTTACGTGCCACCGACACAGAAGCCAGTCAAGGCGGCGCTGGCATCGGCCACGTTCGGATGGTGCTTTGTACGTGCCACCGGCACAGAAGCCAGTCAAGGCGGCACTGGCATCGGCCACGTTCGGATGGTGCTTTTTACGTGCCACCGACACAGAAGCCAGTCAAGGCGGCGCTGGCATCGGCCACGTTCGGATGGTGCTTTGTACGTGCCACCGGCACAGAAGCCAGTCAAGGCGGCACTGGCATTGGCCACGTTCGGATGGTGCTTTTTACGTGCCACCGACACAGAAGCCAGTCAAGGCGGCACTGGCATCGGCCACGTTCGGATGGTGCTTTGTACGTGCCACTGGCACAGAAGCCAGTCAAGGCGGCACTGGCATTGGCCACGTTCGGATGGTGCTTTTTACGTGCCACCGACACAGAAGCCAGTCAAGGCGGCGCTGGCATCGGCCACGTTCGGATGGTGCTTTGTACGTGCCACCGGCACAGAAGCCAGTCAAGGCGGCACTGGCATTGGCCACGTTCGGATGGTGCTTTGTACGTGCCACTGGCACAGAAGCCAGTCAAGGCGGCGCCGGCATTGGCCACGTTCGGATGGTGCTTTTTACGTGCCACCGACACAGAAGCCAGTCAAGGCGGCACTGGCATCGGCCACGTTCGGATGGTGCTTTGTACGTGCCACCGGCACAGAAGCCAGTCGAGGCGGCACTGGCATCGGCCACGTTCGGATGGTGCTTTTTACATGCCACCGGCACAGAAGCCAGTCGAGGCGGCACTGGCATCGGCCACGTTTGGATGGTGCTTTTTCATGCCCACCGGCACAGAAGCCAGTCGAGGCGGCACTGGCATCGGCCACGTTTGGATGGTGCTTTTTATGTGCCATCGACACAGGTATCACAACTACTATTTCCATTGATATTTATTTCGATGTTCATGTACTTGACTCAATAGGTCTCCTCAAGCACAGCGGGTTGTTCTGAAATCCAAGGTGGTTGTTCTAATTTGAATATTCGTATTATGGTACCTATACATACCTATATTCACAGGTGCATGCTCACATACACGTGCACACACACACACACAGTACCTTGTTCTCTCCCCCCCACCTTTAAGGCATTTATAAGTGCTTATCTGTAATAACAAATTAATTATGACCTACATTAAGTGGTGTTTAGGTTTCTCTAAGTGGAACAGAAATGAATTATCAAAAATCACAAAAGGATAACGAGGGCAAAACTTGATAATAATTAAAGACATTTGAGCAAAACAGGTGAAAAAAAAACCCAAAAAAACTGCTACTTGCAATCTGAAAATGGCCACCACTGAAGCAATTGAATCGGAGGTGAGTTGAACGTTTCTGATGGTTTATATGTGTTTATTTAAGATGGTTTGTCTGCTCTCGTTTACTTACTTTTACTTACTTTTACTTGTTTCAGTCATTTGACTGCGGCCATGCTGGAGCACCGCCTTTTAGTCGAGCAAATCGACCCCGGGACTTATTCTTTTGTAAGCCCAGTACTTATTCTATCAGTCTCTTTTGTTGAACCGCTAATTGACGGGAATGTAAACACACCAGCATCGGTTGTCAAGCAATGCTAGGGGGACAAACACAGACACACAAACATATACACGTATATATATATATACATATATACGACAGGCTTCTTTCAGTTTCCATCTACCAAATCCACTCACAAGGCTTTGGTCGGCCCGAGGCTATAGCAGAAGACACTTGCCCAAGGTGCCACACAGTGGGATTGAACCTGGAACCATGTGGCTGGTAAGCAAGCTACTTACCACACAGCCACTCTCTCGCTTGTTAGGTTTAAATCTTTTTATGGCCCCTTTCAAAAGGCAAAACCCGTTTATTTATATATTTATTTATTGTATATATAGATAAGGAGTAAACTTATCAGAACGAAGGCCAAATGTGTGTGTAGGGGTGGGGAGGAGCACAAGGCCTGAAGTTTGTGGGAAGGGGGTAAGTCGATTACACCGACCCCTGTGTTTCACTGGTTGTTAATTTATTGACCCTGAAAGGAAGAAAGGGAAAGTTGACCTTGCTGGAATTTGAACTCAGAATGTAGCAACAGATGAAATACTGTTAAGGTGTGAGAGGACTGTTGTAAAATGAGGGTGTGGAGTTAGGATGTGAACCATATGGCAGATGTGGAGAACACATACTCACGTACCTATATACCCAGACACCCACAAACAGACTGACAGACATGCACACTCACACACGCACACACGCACACACACACAGTGTAACACACACACAAACTGAAAAACACACATACAAACACACACACTCACACAGAAAAACAGACAAACTCACATACACACACATACATGCACGCGAACACACAAACACACACGTGCACATACACATACACACACAAAGAAAAACAAAAACACACATACACACATGCAAATGCACACACAATACACACACACAAACACACACACACACACACAAACACACACACACAAACACACACGTACAGAAATTTTTTTACATCACTAATAGTAGTAATAATAACAATAGTAATCCTTTCTACTATTTCTATTATGGGCACAAAACCTCAAATATAGAAGGAACAGGGTCAGTTGATTACATTCAACCCCAGCGCTCAGCCGGTACTCATTTTATTCACCCTAAAAGGATGAAAGGCAAAGTCAACCTTTCCTGGATTTGAACTCAGAACATAAAGCTGGAAAAATATCACCAAGCATTTACTCTGATGTGCTAAGGATTATGCCAGTCGAATGATAATAATAATCATAATAATAATAATAATAATAATAATGATCTTAACTGATTGGAAGTGTTATCATGTACATTGTTTTGTCTTGGTATAAAAGATGGGCTACAGTAAATATTCTGCTCAATACCACAGATTTGCTTGTCAGTTGTTTGACCCTTAACCAGTTGAGCATGTCCCTTAGTGGCTGACAATACGTGCATCTCTGATCATGAGCAGAAGTAGTGGGGGAGCATCATAGCCGTGTGTTGAGAGGGATTCTTTGGAGTTTGAATAATTCACCTCTGGAAACATGGGTGGGTCGTTCAACATCCTTAAACAACCCTTATTCAGGGACCTTTTGAGCGGGATGGGCTACTTGACCAGAAGAAAATTCTAACTGGGCCCCACTTGCCAGGTCATGTGCTGTTTATCTCAATATAAGATCACCATGTTGCGGACACATGGTTGTGATGCATGTGCTTAGTGTACCCTTATCAGACGGGTAGTCATGATGGGTATACTGAGCTTCGTATATTTTACCCCAGTGTCATTTTGATGGTATGCACTGTTCTCTCACTCAATAATAATAATAATAATAATAATGATAATCCTTTCTACTTTTGGTACAGAGCCTGAAATTTTAGGGGAGGAGTTAATCAATTACATTGACCCCAGTATTTCACTGGTACTTAATTTATTGACCCTAAAAGGATGAAAGGTTAACTTGACCTTAGCGGAATTTGAACTCAGAAAGTAAAGAAGGGCTGTGTGGTAAGTAGCTTGCTTACCAACCACATGGTTCCGGGTTCAGTCCCACTGCGTGGCATCTTGGGCAAGTGTCTTCTGCTATAGCCTCAGGCTGACCAAAGCCCTGTGAGTGGATTTGGTAGACGGAAACTGAAAGAAGCCCGTCATATAAATGTCTATATATATGTATGTGTGTGTATATATCGTCATCATCATCATCATCATCATTATTATTATTATGAAAAGATGTCAGGCAGCAAGCTAACAGAATTGTTAACTTGCTGACTCAAATGCTTAGTTGCACTTTCTCCTTACTCTTTTACTTGTTTCAGTCATTTGACTGTGGTCATGCTGGAGCATAGCCTTTAGTCGAGCAAATCAACCCTAGGACTTATTCTTTGTAAGCCTAATACTTATTCTATCGGTCTCTTTTGCCGAACCTCTAAATTACGGGGATGTAAACACAGACACACAAACACACACACACAAACATGCACACACATACACATATATACATATATACGACAGGCTTCTTTCGGTTTCCGTCTACCAAATCCACTCACAAGGCTCTGGTCGGCCCGAGGCTATAGTAGAAGTCACTTGCCCAAGGTGCCACGCAGTGGGAATGAACCCGGAACCATGTGGTTGGTAAACAAGCTACCTACCACACAGCCACTCCTACACCTATTGCACTTTTTTTTTGTTCGGGTCAAACACTTTAGTTCGACTTACTTGCGACACTCGCGGTTTGTGTGTGTGTGTGCACGTCTAAAATACGTAAGTAGTTACAGGGAAGTAACCTATACTGACAAATTCAGACTTTTCTATCGAGTTACTTCCCTTGCACCATGTTTCGTTTTCTCTTCTCACTTGATTTCAGTCTTTCGCCTTGAAGAATAAATCAACCTCAGTACACGCATACCTCACCCTACGTCGTTAATTGGTTCTAGGAGAAACGACTTAAGTCGAAATACTGTCGCTCGACTAGGCCCAATTTACTTGCCTCTTGGCTAAACTTATAATAACCATTCCCAGTTCTCTACTTTATTTATGAATGCATTTTCAATAATACAGGGTTAATAAAAACATATTTTAAACGTACAAATAATTTTTATTTTTTAAATAGTGGTATTTCGTCTACCGCTACGTTCTGAGTTCAAATTCCGCCGAGGTCGACTTTAATTTTCATCCTTTCGGGGTCGATAAATTAGGTACCAGTTACGCACTGGGTTCGATGTAATTGACTTAATCCGTTTGTCCTTGTTTGTCCCCTCTATGTTTAGCCCCTTGTGGGTAGTAAAGAAATAGGTATTTCGTCTGCCGCTACATTCTGATTTCAAATTCCGCCGAGGTCGACTTTGTCTTTCATCCTTTCGGGGTCGATTAAATAAGTACCAGCTACGCACTTGGGTCGATATAATCGACTTAATCCGTTTGTCCTCTCTGTGTTTAGCCCCTTGTGGCTAGTAAAGAAATAGATACAATGAGGAATGCATGTGCCAAGTTCTGGAGTTGTCATGAGGCTATGGTGGAAGCTCAGAGAGGCTACTTTGAGGAAACTGGTATCTCTCAGCCATAATCAAGTCGACATTTAATTATTTTCTAGAATCCTTTTATTTGGAGGGGATATTGTGTTTTCTTTTCTTTTTATGCAAACCGTCGACACCCTGTATAAATTATTCATGTCAGTTAACTGAATTTTAAACGTTACTGGATTATCAAGTGTTTCCACCATGTACCAGTTCTTGTTAAACTATACTATCAATGCCAGCATGGAAGACAGACGTGAAATGGTGGTGATGATGACGGCGACGAATATAACGATAACAACGATGGTGATGATGACATACCGTAAATCCTCGAGTATAGCTCGCATTTGAGTATAATACGCAGGGAATTTTTAGGGGGCTGTCATCATCATCATTTAACGTCCGCTTTCCATGCTAGCATGGGTTGGACGGTTCAACTGGTGTCTGGGAAGCCAGGAGGCTGCACCAGGCCCTGTCTTATCTGGCAATGTTTCTACGGCTGGATGCCCTTCCTATCGCCAACCACTCCGAGAGTGTAATGGGTGCCTTTTACGTGCCACCGGCACAGGTAGCAGACGAGGCTGGCAAACGGCCACGGTCGGATGGTGCTTTTTACGTGCCACCGGCTGTACCTCTGAAAAACCTAAACCTTGTGTATAATACGCACTTCTTCTCTAACTTGAGCCAAGGAGGTCTATATAACGTCCTTGGTTTGTAAAAATGTATACAGTAACGTCCTTTATTATTATTGTATATATAACATGATGCAAACGTGTAGCTTTTTTGTGCATTTTGTTTGCAGAAAATAAAGAAATAACAGTAATAACGTTTAATAAATGTTGCTTATTGCAAGTTATGGATGATTCTTTTATGACTTCATTGCTTTCAGGCTTAGCTTAAGGTATTTTCTCCCCCGACATCACAAAATGCGTCTGAATAAACATTGCCGGACAGCAAATAGAGACTCGGACATTGCTTAGAAAATAATTTTCATTTTTAACCTCGTATATAATACGCATTAAGGATTTTGACCTTTAAATTCTGGGGAAAAAATGCGGATTATACTCGAGGATTTACGGTATATATTGCACGCCTATAGAATAAATATATTAATTGCTAATGTCAAGCTATACTACAGAATGTATTATTTTTTATCTGTTACTTCACTCACTGGACTGCGGCCATGCTGGGGCGCCGCAGGCTTGGAAGAGCTTAGACAAATCAAACCCAGTACTTATTATTATTTTTTTTTTTTTCAAGTCTGGCACTTATTCTATCAGTCAGTTTTGCCAAACCACCAAGTTACAGGGACGTAAACAAACCAACATAGGTTGTTAAGCAGGGAGTGGGAGCAGATACAAAACACACATGCACATACATGTGTGTATGTATATGTGTGTGTGTGTGTGTGTGTACATACATGGGTACTACTTAAGAAGAGTGGTCCCGGTGCGCGCACTCGCGTATCCGTGCTAGCTAGTCGATCCTTTGTGTTTTTGTGTTTTATTTACTTTGTTATAAAAAAATTATTTATCTTGTGTTATTTATTTTGCTAGGTAGTCGTTGTAGGATCGACTAATCATGACTAGCTAGCGCGGATGCGCGCACCGGGACCACTCTTCTTAAGTAGTACCCATACATGTATATATATATATATGTATATATATATATATAATATATATATATATATATATATATATATATATATATACACACACATAAATATATATAACGAGCCTCTACACAATTTCCGTCTACCAAATCCGCTCATGAGGCTTTGGTGGGCTCGTAGCTAGAGCAGAAGACATTTTCCCACAAAATGACGAATTGCCAAGCGTATTGTACAACAGAAAAATATATCTTAAGATTTTACAATGCCATTCTGTAAATACATGATACATTTATACAGTTTTTTTCCCAGCAAACTCTGTATCTAACCAACCGCACGTAACAGGTTGTTATCCTTGTAAATAAATCTGTTTAGACACATAACGTGTTTACATTTTACGGTGGTTTCACGGGGTTAGAGGTAAATGAATTCCATTGAATTGATTGAATGTACTAAAAATCAAACAGGTTCATTGAATTATGGAGTCAACTCATTGAGAAAACCCCCTCGGTAACCTAATTTTTATGGCGTGACTAAAGACTTGGGGACGATGTGTGTCCAATACTCGCCATTACGTTCACACTCAACATGTCAAAGATGCTATTGTTTAAATACAGACAGTCGACCTATTGTGAAAAGCATTCCAGCTATGAATCATCTCATTTTCTTTTATTGGGTATTCTATTCTGTAGACTACATTATTCGATGTGTCATTCTTTCTTCTAAAAAGTAGATCAGTTTAAGGGGTAGCTGCTATTTTTAGCATGTCAAGCGACCTCCCGTTTAAAACTTTTTAGTTACCTAGAAATTATGTTACAAAGTGCCGTTCAAAAGGAAAAGATCCTTTACAAATTACAATTTTCTCAAGAAAGCCAAGAGAAAAAAATGTTTTATTTTGAAACATTCTACCAGTATACGAAGTTTTAAAGTGTTTAGTTAACTAGAAATTGTGTTGAAAACTGCCGTTCAAAAGGAAAAGATCCAATTTCCACGTAACTAAACACTTTTAAACTTCGTATACTGGTAGAATGTGTCAAAATAAAACATATTTTTGATCTTTTCCTTTTGAACGGCAGTTTTCAACACAATTTCTAGGTAACTAAAAAATTTTAAACTTCGTATACTGGTAGAATGTGTTTATAAAACATCTTTTTCTCTTGGCTTTATTGAGAAAATTCTATACGTATGTTGGTTTGTTTACGTCCCCGTAACTTGGCGGTTTGGTAAAACAGATTGATAGAATAAGTGCCAGACTTGAAAAAAAAATAATAATACTAATAAGTACTGGGTTTTATTTGTCTAAGCCAGTGGTTCCCAAACATTTTAGAGTCGCGACCCACTATTTATCACACCAGTTTATGACGACCCACTTAACTCTACTGAACTATCTTGACAGGCAGCAGTGAATCAAAGCTAATGCGTAATTTTATAACTTTTTGCGACCCACTAAGATTCCGTTCGCGACCCATCTGTGGGTCGCGGCTCATAGTTTGGGAACCTCTGGTCTAAGCTCTTCCAGGCCTGCGGTGTCCCAGTATGACCGTAAAAAAAGATGTTTTATAAACACATTCTACCAGTATACGAAGTTTAAAAGTGTTTAGTTAGGTGGAAATTATTTTAAAAAACTGCCGTTCAAACCGAAAGGATCCCATTTATTTCTTATTTTTATTTTCCTAAAATTTTCCTTGCGTCTTGCAACCTTTTCAAAGGTCTTGACTCTGTCCGTTATTTGCACTGCGTTCCGTTTTGCTTGCTTGTGCGCATGTGTGTGGGACAGTGTGTGTGTGTGTGTGTGTGTGTGTCTATGCATGTACGTATGTGTGTGTGTATGCATAGGCGCGCACACACACACATACACACACACTGTCCCACACACATGCGCACAAACAAACAAAAAGGGATCGCAGTGTAAATAACGGACAGTCAGAACTATTGAAAAGGTTGCAAGATGCAATGAAAATAAGAAATAAGTGGAAATTTTACCGGTGAGTGTGTTAAATTATAAGGCACTAAAAGAGAATGACTCTCCCCAGACACAACAGTATATATTTTTATACATATAAATATATATATGTATATATATATATATATATGTATATATATATGTATATATATGTGTGTATATGTGTGTATATGTTTGTCCCTCCACCATCGCTTGACAACCGATGCTGGTGTGTTTATGTCCCCGTAACTTAGTGGTTCGGCAAAACAGACCAATAGAATAAGTACTAGGCTTACAAAGAATAAGTCCTATGCAAATGGGCAAAATGTCGCAAAGCATTTCACCAAGTGTGCTTGCAATTGTCAGCTCTCTGTCGTCGTCATCATAATTACCACCATTACCCCCACCATTAATTTTTAATCTATCTATTTATATATACTGTCTTTACTTGTTTCAGTCATTTGACTGCGGCCATGCTGGAGCACCACCTTTAGTCGAGCAAATCGACCCCAGGACTTATTCTTTGGAAGCCTAGTATTTATTCTATTGGCATCTTTTGCTGAACCGTTAAGTTACGGGGACGTAAACACACCAGCATCGGTTGTCAAGCAATGTTAGGGGGAAAAACACAGACACACAATCATATACACACACATACAGATATATATATATACGCCGGGCTTCTTTCAGTTTCCGTCTACCAAATCTACTCACAAGGCATTGGTCGACCCGAGGCCATAGTAGAAGACACTTGCCCAAGGTGCCACGCAGTGGGACTGAACCCGGAACCTTGTGGTTGGTAAGCGAGCTACTTCCCACACAGCCACTCATTTTTATTAATTATAATAATGAAGGATAAATTTTAAAAAAATGTTTTTTTCAAACTTCTATGAGAATATGTTTCCTTCCCAACTGCATGGTTGTAGGATCAGTCCCACTGCGTGGAACCTTGGGCAAGTGTCTTCCACTAGAGCCTGAGGTCAATCAAAGCCTTATGAGTGGATTTGGTAGCAGGAAACTGAGAGAAACTCGTCATATATATAGATAAAGATAAATATGGCTGGTCTAGGAGTTATCTGGGATCTTTTCGGTTTGAACGGCGGTTTTTAAAAATAATTTCTAGGTAACTAAACAATTTTAAACTTTGTATACTGGTAGAATGTGTTTATAAAACAATTTTTTTCTCTTGGCTTTATTGAGAAAATTGTATAGTTTGTAAGATATTTGTTGGGTTTTTTTCTTCAATTTCTGCAATTTCAACCAATCAGTGACGTTCATTGAGGTAAAAAAACATTCTGTGCCGTATGAATATGTCCCTCGTTTAAGAAACAGATTGGGTTTATTTACATTTCTGAAGAAAAAAGATACCCTTACCCCCACCCCTAACCCTAAAACAGATTGAAATGCAATAGATCGATACTAGGGTCATAATTATGGGTGATAATTTTATATGACACCACTAGGAAAAACTGCCGTTCAAACCGAAAAGATCCCTTATCTGGGTTTCACGTCCATAAAGCGCTTAACTTTACAGCATTTATTCAGGCCCTAAATCTGTTGGATTGGGGTTTCTCTAGCAAGTGGCTTCTCTAGAAAATGGAGGAGGAAAAGACTTCATTACCCTGACAACACAAGGGATTGTCTCCCTTTGACTGCTATTCATAATTGACCCTGTTAGCGTGTGGATCCCAGGATCATCATCATCATCGTCGTTTAACGTCCGCTTTCCATGCTAGCATGGGTTGGACGATTTTGACTGAGGGCTGGCAAACCAGATGGCTGCACCAAGCTCCAATCTTGATCTGGCAGAGTTTCTACAGCTGGATGCCCTTCCTAACGCCAAACACTCCGAGAGTGTAGTGGGTACTTTTTACGTGCCACCAGCACAGACACCAGTCAGGCGGTACTGGCAACGACCTCGCTCAAATCTTTTTACATGTGCCTCCGGCAGGGGTGCCAGTGAAGCGACGTTGGTAACGATCACGCTCGAATAGTGCCCTTTTACGTCAGGAATTTCCTGAAGTGCAAGCAGAGTTCAAAGACCTTTGTCCTAGAGTTAAGGATGTTCCCCGGGCCAAGGGAGTCGTTTGATTTCCTTTTCCATTCGGCTATGCACAGTTTACAATGCTTGACTATCTACATGTTTTTATATATACCGTATTTTAACGTATATAAGGAAAAATATGGGAGTTTCTTATACATGAATAGTATCATAATCGGATCTTTCGGTTTGAACGGCAGTTTTTTCTAGCAGTGTCATATGAAATTGTCACCCATAATTATGACCCTAGTATTGATCTATTGCATTTCAATCTGTTTTACGGTTAGGGTGGGGGGGGGGTATCTTTTTTTCTTCAGAAATGTAAATAAACCTAATCTGTTTCTTAAACGAGGGACATATTCATATGGCACAGAATGTTTTTTGCCTCAATGGACGTCAGTGATTGGTTGAAATTGCAGAAATTGAAGAAAAAAACAACAACAAATATCTTACAAACTATAGAATTTTCTCAATAAAGCCAAGAGAAAAAGATGTTTTATAAACACATTCTACCAGTATACGAAGTTTAAAAGTGTTTAGTTACGTGGAAATTATGTTAAAAACTGCTGTTCAGACCGAAAAAATTCTGCCACTGGTACCTAATTTATTGATCCCGAAAGGATGAAAGGCAAAATTGACCTTAGCGGAATTTGAACTCAGAATGTAAAGAGGGACGAAATGCCGCTAAGCATTTTGTCCGGCGTGCTAACGTTTCGGCCAGCTCACCTCCTACAGGCTCCAAATACTGCACACATACATGCACAAATACCTTGTTGGTGTTGGAATCTAGGTTAGAAACTGGTTCTTTCTCTATTGGCAAAAGGTCTCAAATAAAAATGAATAATGACATACATACGCAAGCATGCATGCATACATACATACATACATACATACATACATACATACATACATACACACACACACACACACACAGGCATGCATGCATACATACATACACACACATGCATACATACATACATGCATACATACATACATACATACATACATACATACATACATACATACATACATACATACACACATACATACATACATACACACATACACACACACATACATACATACATACATACACACATACACACACACATACATACATACATAGATACATACATACATACATACATACATACATACATACACAAACACACATACATACATACATACACACACACAGACACACACAGGCATGCATACATACATTCATGCATGCATACATACATACACACACACATACATACACACATACATACATACACACACATACATACATACACACATACATACATACATACATACACACATACATACACACACACATACATACATACATACATACATACACACACATACATACATACACACATACATACATACATACATACATACACACATACATACATACATACATACATACACACCATACATACATACACACACACACACATACATACATACATACATACATACATACACACACAAATACATACATACGTATGATGGGCTTCTTTCAGTTTCCATCTAATAAGTTACCAAATTCACTCACAAGGCTTTTATCAGCCTGATGGTATAGTAGAAAACTAAAACACACAATGGAGGGTTAAATTTGAAACCAAACCCTGTAATTGCGAAATAAATTCTTCTTAACCATGCCACTACACCCACAGCTTAAACAAATAAAAGTTGGCAGATAATTATTAACAGAAGAAATTCCTGTGAAATGGTAAAAGCTTCTCGGCATAGAGATAAAAACAAAATATAAATAGTAAAAAAAAAAAAAATAGGTGAATTATATAATTTGCTCCTAGTGGCTGTAGTGGTGACAATATGTCCTACTAAGCAAAATGTACCCCCACTTGTAAAAACAGACAAAAAATTGAGGCTATTTCTTTATGTAATACGACACCCGACACTAAAGAGGTATCACTCAATCTTGTTTCATTGTGTATGTACTTTTAGAATTGGAAACAGTAACCAGCCTGGGTTTTTCTTTTTGTCTTTTTTCCATCCTGCTAATGCTGACAGAAGTGAAATTATTATGTGAAGGAAATATGCCACTTCTTGGTAGATCGGGGTGTGGTTGGAATTGTGGGGATGGATACGTAGTGCTCATTAGGTACACCTACAAACCCAGAATTAAATGTATACCACGTCCTCTGAGATATATATATATATATATGTTATGCAAGATACAGATATATACTCTTATACACGCTTCAGTCATTTGACTGTGGCCATGCTGGAGCACTGCCTTTAGTTGAAGAAATCGACCCCAGGATGTATTCTTTGTTTGTTTTACTTGTTTCAGTCATTTGACTGCGGCCATGCTGGAGCACCGCCTTCAGTCGAGCAAATCGACCCCGGGACTTATTCTTTGTAAGCCCAGTACTTATTCTATCGGTCTCTTTTTGCCGAACCGCTAAGTGACGGGGACATAAACACACCAGCATCGGTTGTCAAGCAATGCTAGGGGGACAAACACAGACACACAAACACACACATATATATATATATATTCTTATTACATTAGTCTCGTTTGCCAAACTGCTAAGTTACAGGGATGTAAACGAACCAACATCAGTGTTATGTATGTTATGCAAGATACAGATATATATTCTTATACACACTTCAGTCATTTGACTGTGGCCCTGCTGGAGCACTGCCTTTAGTTGAAGAAATCGAACCCGGGACTTATTCTTTGTAAGTCTAGTACTTATTCCATTGGTCTCTTTTGCCGAACTGCTAAGTTACAGGGATGTAAACACACCAACATTGGTGTTAGATATGTTATGCAAGATATAGATATATATTCTTATACACGCTTCAGTCATTTGACTGTGGCCATTCTGGAGCACTGCCTTTAGTTGAAGAAATCGACCCCAGGACTTATTCTTTGTAAGCCTAGTACTTATTCCATTGGTTGCTTTTGCTGAACTGCTAAGTTACAGGGATGTAAACAGAATGTTTTTTACCTCAATAGACGTCACTGATTGGTTGAAATTGCAGTGTTTTGCATGTTATGCAAGGAATAGATATATATTCTTATACACACTTCAGTCATTTGACTGTGGCCTTGCTGGAGCACTGCCTTTAGTTGAAGAAATCAACCCCAAGACATTCTTTGTAAGCCTAGTACTTATTCCATTGGTCTCTTTTGCCGAACTGCTAAGTTACAGGGATGTAAACAGACCAATTTCATATGGCACAGAATGTTTTTTACCTTAATAGACGTCACTGATTGGTTGAGATTGCAGTGTTTTGCATGTTATGCAAGGTATAGATATATATTCTTATACACTCCAACATTGGTGTTATATATGTTATACAAGATACAGATATATATTCTTATACTCGCTTCAGTCATTTGACTGTGGCCATGCTGGAGCACTGCCTTTAGTTGAAGAAATCGACCCCAGGAGTTATTCTTTGTAAGCCTGGTACTTATTCCGTTGGTCTCTTTTGCCGAACTGCTAAGTTACAGGGACGTAAACAGACCAACATCAGTTGTCAAGCGATGCAGGATGGGAACACAGATGCACAAATACATACATATATCTATAATAGTAAATGCCAAAACAAATTTCTGTGTGTCAGTGTGTCACGTCCCCCCCCCTCACTAATCAGTGACACTTCTACTCTTGCTGGGGTGAGAGTAATAGCAGGCATAGAGATGGTGTGGGCGGTAGTAGATTGACAGTTGAGATGGTACTGGGGTGATAGTTATAGTATGTGCTGTAGTTGTGATAGAGGTGGCGGTGATGGTGGTGGTGGTGGTGGTGGTAGCTGAGGCAGTCAAGCATGATGGTGAGATTAAGATATATGCATATATATATACATATGTATGTATGTACATATATGTATGTATATATGCATATATATAAATATATGAATAGCTTTGCGTAAACCATGGTTTGTTTTGTTCTCTTACTTTATTATCATCTCATAATAATGACTTTTATGACTCGTATTACTACCTCAGTCAATCTAAATGTGTATATATTTGTCGTTACCTGTCATAAATCGCCTTTTTCTATTTGCAATATGCATTTTCGTTGATTTTTCATATTTTACCCTTACATTTCCACGTGTATCTTATATTTTCTTTTCGTAACATATTTCTACTATATATATAAATTTATGAGTATTAATTAATAATTTAAATAATTTTAAAAATTTTAACTTTAAATTTAAATTTTGAATTTTATATTTTATATATTTTGTATATTATATTAATTAATTTTATTTCTATGTATTGGTTTATGTGTTTCACTGTTTGATTTGCCTAATAGTGGTTTCTTAGCCCCTTCTTGTTCATCATAGTCCTCCAGGCAATAACAGAGGAATTTAAGACCGGCTGCCCCTGGGAGTAAGTATGCTCCTCATAGAAAATCCAGCACCAAAAAAAGCCTCATGATAGCAAAGGAGAATGGGCACCAACCAGCCCAAAGGTTAGGGTGGGCTGCACCTGCCTACCGCAGTTGCTATGGCACTGAGGTAGATCTGGCAACAGGGACAAAACCCAGATTTAAAACACTGGATGATGATGGTGATGACGATGTATATATATAATATACGACAAGCTTTTTTCAGTTTCTGTCTATCACATCCACTCTTAAGGCTAAGGTTTGCCAAGGGCTATCGTAGGAGATACTTGCCCAAGTTATTGTGCAATGTGACTGAATCCTAGAACACATGGTTTTGGGGAAGTAAGCTTCTAAGCAAACACCCAAACCAAAAGATTACAAATGCTCTTTGTAACAATTCTGTTTTACCAGTATTGTTAAAATCTAATCTGGTTGTATTTTGCTTTTTAGATCTAAAATGTACAGAACTTTGAAACTAAAGATTAAGTCACGTTCAAATTGTGTCATATTATGTTTGCGTGTATGCACATATGTGTATGTGTTTGTAAGTTTGTCTATATGTACTTACATGTTTATAAATCATACAAAATGCACACACACACATACGTACACACATCCATATATATATATATATCATCATCATCATCATCGTTTAACGTCCGCTTTCCATGCTAGCATGGGTTGGACGGTTCAACTGGGGTCTGGCAAGCCCGAAGGCTGCACCAGGCCAGTCAGATCTGGCAGTGTTTCTACAGCTGGATGCCCTTCCTAACGCCAACCACTCCGAGAGTGTAGTGGGTGATTTTATGTGCCACCGACACAGGTGTCAGACGAGGCTGGCAGACGGCCACGCTCGGATGGTGTTTTTTATGTGCCACCGATACAGGTGCCAGACGTATGTAAATTACATACATAAGCATCTATGTGTTTATATATATATTAAATTAAACAGTGTTTAAAGAGTGTAGCCTGTGTGTGAGTCAGAGAAAGCTTTATAACTAATGTCTCCTTGTTTTGACATCTTGTGATAATCTGCTATAAACGAGTGAGATTGTCATACAAACAGAGTCCCTTGAAAATATTACCTTGTTTGGAAAC
>NC_043024.1:8241249-8248749 GCF_006345805.1 Octopus sinensis
TATATACATATACATATATTGATCGATAGATAGATAGATATACACCCATATGTGTGTGTGTGTGTGTACCTCATCATCACTTGACAACTAGTGTTGGTGTGTTTGTGTCCCCATAACTTAGTGGTTTGGGAAACAGAGACCAATAGAATAAGTACCAGACTCTAAAAAAAGAGTACTGGGGTAAGTACTTTCATCTAAAATTCTTCAAAGTGGTACCCCAGCATGGCCGCAGTCTAGTGACTGAAATAAGTAAAAGATAAAAGATCAAAGACAATTCCCTTTATCTTTATTGGAGAATTCTTCATTTAGATAACAGAAATATTTCTTTACGGTGGCGAGCTGGCAGAAACGTTAGCACGCCGGGCGAAATGCTTAGCATTATTTCGTCTGCTGTTATGTTCTGAGTTCAAATTCCGCCGAGGTCGACTTTGCCTTTCATCCTTTCGGGGTCGATAAATTAAGTACCAGTTACGCACTGGGGTCGATGTAATCGACTTAATTCCTTTGTCTGTCCTTGTTTGTCCCCTCTATGTTTAACCCCTTCTGGGTAGTAAAGAAATAGGTATTTCGTCTGTCTTTACGTTCTGAGTTCAAATTCTGCCGAGGTCGACTTTGCTTTTCATCCTTTCGGGGTCGATTAAATAAGTACCAGTTACGCACTGGGGGTCGATATAATCGACTTAATCTCTTTGTCTGTCCTTGTTTGTCCCCTCTATGTTTAGCCCCTTGTGGGCAATAAAGAAATAAGAAATATTTCTTACGGGGGGGCAACAGTCATTGAATAATGTAAGACACGTATCAGGTGTGGACCAATTTATAAACTGTGAGCATGGTGAGATAATGAGATAATGCGATCTCCCCACGTAACTACCGATAAACTGTAAACAATTTTCCATGAGGTTTTACTAATGAGCTGTGATAACTTGGCTCATTATCAATATTTTATTAATAGTAACAATTATCATACCAATTATTGTACCGAGTGAACTTATGCTTGTCCAGCTCCCTAAACTGCAGTACTCGGTCTCCTATCTATGATATGATCTCATTAGAAGAGAGGCAGATTTTTTGGTAAAATTCAAAAGAAGAAAGCCTTTTTTTTTTTTCGCACTGGCAACTATGGTACATCATGGAACAGCTATTTTAAAGAGTATTTCTAAGGGTGTTAAGTTCCCTTTTTCATATACTGTTTGCATCATAAGAATTTTAGAAATGTTGAGAGAATGTGAACTAATTTGTTAACTGTGGAACTTGAAGCAGATAACGGTTTTTGTGTGTTTCTTAAATGGCTTATAAACACCTTCCATGCTGCAATTGTTATATACATATATATATACATACACACAACACACACACACACACATATATATATATATATATACATACATATATATATACATACATACATACATATATATATACATACATACATATATACATACATACATATATACATACATACATATATACATACATACATATATACATACATACATATATACATACATATATATTACATACATATATATATACATACATATATATATACATACATATATATACATATATATACATACATATATGTACATACATATATGTACATACATATATATACATACATACTATATGTACATACATATATATATATACATACATATATGTACATACAATATATATACTACATATATATACATACATATATATACATACATATATACATACATATATATACATACATATATACATACATATATATATACTACCATATATCCATACATATATACATACATATATATACATACATATATATACATATATATATACATATATATATACATACATATATACATACATATATACATACATATATACATACATATATACATACATATATACATATATATATACATACATATATACATACATATATATATACATACATATATACATACATATATACATACATACATATATACATACATACATATATACATACATATATACATACATATATATATACATACATATATATATATATATATATACACACACACACATACACACATATATATACATATATACGACGGGCTTCTTTCAGTTTCTGTCTACCAAACCCACTCACAAGGCTTTGGTCGGCCCGAAGCTATAATAGAAGACACTTGCCCAAGGTGCCACGCAATGGGAATGAACCTAGAACCATGTGGTTGGTAAGCAAGCTACTTACCACACAGCCACCCCTGCACTCCAGTGATATATATATATTTTTTTATATATACACCTAGATAAGATCTACATCAAAGTCAACTAACAGCTCAAAATGTTTGTCAATGGATCTCGGTACTCCAGAAAAGTAAACTTTTTCTTTGACTTTGCCATTATACTGCTGGAGATTTTCAACAAACAGTTTCTCTTCTTCTGCGATCCACTCTCGAGTTGCATCCTCCAGCTGATAGGGGGTAACATGAACTGAAATTTTCAGAGACGACTGAGCAAGATATTCTAAAATTTTAGAGTTTGTCACCCAAGTTTTTTTACAACTTCCTGAATGTCCCCCATCCAACCAATAGAGCGTCTCGACGCTACTGATAAAGTTCCTTGCTTCGGATTCCATTTCTGGCTCCAGGTCGTGAACAAGCTGGTTTAAAACAATGCAACCTTTGCTGAACCCGACAATACACACAGGTACAGGGACATCACAATCTGCATTCATTCCTTTGTTACCGTCCTGAAGAGATAAAATTTCTCGAATAGTATTATGGTAAAGTCTCTCCACCTCATGCCACGAACCCTGTCCGACAGAATGGTCCGGGACACCGACATCATTAGAAATAACAAAATTAGAAAATACACTGAAAATTCCGTAGTTCAATTTGGATGGCTTCACAACGAACACAAAGCTGTCTGGAAATTTCTTCTGAAGAAGTATGGCTGTGTTTTCCAAGTTCCATTGGTTATATTTTTTGGTTTGGGCGTGGAAAAGCATTTTCTCAGAATAATCCTGAAATTAAAGAAAAGAAAATTTAATTATTTTAATAATTTAATAATTATTAATATTTTAATAATAGGCGCAGGAGTGGCTCTGTGGAAGTAGCTTGTTACCAACCACATGGTTCCGGTTCAGTCCCACTGCATGGCACCTTGGGCAATGTCTTCTGCTATAGCCCCAGGCCGACCAATGCCTTGTGAGTGGATTTTGGTAGACGGAAACTGAAAGAAGCCTGTCCATATATATGTATATATATATATATATATATATATATATATATATATATATATATATTATATATATATATATATATGTGTGTGTGTGTTTGTGTGTCAGTGATTGTCCCCCTACCATTGCTTGACAACCAATGCTGGTGTGTTTATGTCCCCGTCACTTAGCAGTTCAGCAAAAGAGACCGATAGAATAAGTACTGGGCTTACAAAAGAATAAGTCCCGGGGTCGATTTGCTCGACTAAAGGCGGTGCTCCAGCATGGCCGCAGTCAAATGACTTGAAACACGTAAAAGGGTAAAAGAGTAAAGAGTATTAAAGTGATGACAATCCTATAAACCGCTTCTCCCCCCACATATAGGAGTGACTAAACAAATAAAATAAAGTAGTACTCAACTTAGTATGTATGGTGCATTACCCATAACTTTTTTTGGCAAGATTTCGGCCCTCACCCAAACTACCCTTTTCTAAATTTTTTTTTTTCAACACAAACCCCCACTTTTTGGCTACGGGGAATACGAATCTGCAAAAAAATTGGCAAAAATCAACATTTCTAAATAACCACCCTCACCCCCATTTCCTTCATTTTTAACTTTTTTTCAGAATTTTTTTTTTCCTCAAAAATATGAGATTATGATTCTGAAAAAAAATTTCCAAAAATCTTTGTAAAATATTTTTTTAAGAACTTTCTTTTCTAGATATGCGAAAAAATACGGACATCAGGATTCGAACAAAAATTTCAAAACATTTCTGTACTTAGAGTTAGGGTTTCATGGTTTTAGGGTTAGGGTTTTAGGGTGTTAGGGTTAGGCTTTCAGGGTTAGTGTTGCGGAAAAAAGTCAAAATTGAAGAAATTGGGGGAGGGGGGAATTTTTCCCAATGCTGATTTTTGGCGATTTTCCAGAACCTCCGTATCCGAAAACGGGGAATTTTGGCAAAAAATTTTTTTAAATAAACATGTGTTTGTAAGTTTGTCTATGTGTACTTGCATGTTTATAAATCATACAAAATACACACACATACATACACACATATATACACATCCATATATATATATAGGTATATATAATGATATGTAGAAAAATACAACTGTGACAAGAAAGCATAACACTTAGAAGACGATACAACAACACAGACAGGACATTCGAGGCCCTCAGTCTTCAGTCAAGAACCGCTCATCGTAGTGAATTTCGGCTGATTAATCTTGAGATTACTAGATCCGGCCAGCCCTCCAGGAAAACTAGCAACGAGCATTAGAAAAACTAAGCTAGGAGCGTAGATTTCCTGAAGAAGGATCGAATGCATACGAACACAGGGACAGCAAAACGGAGGGACGGGCCACAACACATATATAAACAACCAAAAACAAAATGAAATACAAAAACATGAAATACAAAAACAATAATGGTAAAAACAGCAGGTGTCTTACGACTAATAACAGTGCAAACAAATTTGGCTGGCGTATTTTGGAAAAATTGCCTTAACGGCATATATATATATATTATGTAACATACATAAGCATATATCATCATCGCCGTCATCGTTTAACGTCCATTTTCCGTGCTAGCACGAGTTGGACGGTTCGACCGGGGTCTGGGAAGCCAGGGGCTGCACCAGGCTCCAGTCTGATCTGGCAGTGTTTCTACAGCTGGATGCCCTTCCTAACGCCAACCACTCCGTGAGTGTAGTGGGTGCTTTTTACGTGCCACCGGCACAGGTGCCAGGGGAGTCTGGCATCGGCCACGATCGGTTGGCGCTTTTAACGTGCCACCGGCACGGAAGCCAGTCAAGGCGGCGCTGGCATCGGCCACGTTCGGATGGTGCTTTTTGTTAATATATATATATATATATATATATATATATAAATATCACATACACACATGCATATATATTGCATAACATGGTGGAGGGGGGGTGGAGGCTTTCCCTTTTTTTTATCACATTAAATTCCAATATAATCGTAGACTACGCCATCCTAAGTTATTTATAGAAAATTTCTTTAAAAATTGTCAATTTTTCTGAAAGTTATGAGGAAACAGCAAATTCGGTGGAACACACATGTAGAACACTCACACACAAAGGGTTAGGTTTTCAGGGTTTTATGGTTAGGGTTTTAGGTTTTAAGGTTAGTGTTACGGAAAAAAGTCAAAATTGAAGAAATTGGGGGAGGGGAGGGATTTTTCACAATGCCGATTTTTTGACAATTTTCCGGAACCTCCATATCCAAAACCGAGGGTTTTTGACAAAAAAATTTTTTGAATAAACAAATTTGGGAGGGGGGGGGTGCAGGGGCGGGTGGAAGGCTCCCCCCCCTTTTTTTTATCACATTAAATTCTAATATAATCGTAGTCTAGAACATCCTAAGTTTCATTAGAAATTGTCAATTTTTCTGAAAGTTATGAGGAAACAAAAAAATAATAATAAATCACAAATTTTATTATAATCGGAATCTACGCAATCTGAAGCGTATTTGCAGAAAATTTCATGTAAAAATATTCATTTTTCTGGATTTTATGAGGAAATAGCAAATTCGGTGGAACACACACACACACACACACACACGCAAATGGTCCCCGAAGTCTCTTCGGATAATGACACCGAAACGAATTAATGATTCTTCCTTTGATTTCACAAACTCCGTGAACCAGAAACTCCAAACTTCTATACGCAACAATCGTTCTGGTTCGCAGATTGTGGATTCGTGATTAACTAGCAGATAATTAAATACAAACGGAGAGAGAAAAACGACATTGTAAAACAATTACATGCATGAGAAAAGCGAGATTTTTTCGGCGATGAATGAAGGAGTAAATTTATATGGAAACAAAAGAATGTAAGAAGAATGAAAGGCAAGGAGGAAGCAAGGAAGAAAGGAAGGGGAAAGCTAAACGGCAGATATATAAATGATATTTATATATGTGTATATATATATATATCTATAGAGAGAGAAAGGTGGTGAGCTGGCAGAACCGTTAGCACGCCGGGCGAAATGCGTAGCGGTATTTCGTCTGCCGTTACGTTCTGAGGTCGGTAAATTAAGTACCAGTTACGCACTGGGGTCGATCGATATAATCGACTTAATACCCTTTGTCTGTCCTTGTTTGTCCCCTCTATGTTTAGCCCCTTGTGGGTAATAAAGAAACAGATAAATTAAGTACCAGTAACGCACTGGTGTCGATATAATCGACTTAATCCCTTTGTCTGTCCTTGTTTGTCCACTCTGTGTTTAGCCCCTTGTGGGTAGTAAAGAAATATATGTATATATATAGAGAGAAACAGTGAGATAGATAGATAGACAAGCATGTAGATAGACATGAAGATTGATATATATATATATATATATATAGATAGATAGACAGATACATACATATATATATATATATATATATATATTATATATAGATAGATAGATAGATAGATAGATACATACATACATACATATATATATATACGTGGGTGTGTATGTGTATATATATATTGTGTAAATATATATAGATATATCTATATATATATATATATAGATAGATAGATAGATAGATCGAAGATAGATAGATAGATACATACATACATATATATATATATATATACGTGTGTGTGTATGTATGTAGGTTATATATGTGTGTAAATATATATATATATATGTTGATTCGCTAGCCTCTGCACGCATTTTTTTTCTCTCCTTGTTTCTTTCTGTGTTTCTTTTCTGTGTATCTTTCCGTCGAAGAGCATAGGCTCGAAACGTAAAAGACTTGTTTTATTTATATTCCTGAGCGCCATACTAATACAATTGTTTGTTTGTATTCCACCTGCCTTCGTCTTTTCTCTGTTTTCATAAAGCTTCCCGTTATATATATATAAATTAGTTTTAATCGGCAGAAGTTACGAAGTTACACAAATACCAAAACTTCAGCGCAGGGCATTTATGTGTGTTATACATAAATACACATGTCTGCATGTATGCAATATATAATATATAAAAGTGGGTGTATTTTAAGTACAGACACACGCACATATACGTATATGCATGTATGTACGTGAGTATATGTGTGCATATTCTTTACCTTCGCCATATATATATATGGAGTGGCTGTGTGGTAAGTAGCTTGCTAACCAACCATATGGTTGCGGGTTCAGTCCCACTGCGTGGCATCTTGGGCAAGTGTCTTCTGCTATAGCCCCGGGCCGACCAATGCCTTGTGAGTGGATTTGGTAGACGGAAACTGAAAGAAGCCTGTCGTATATATGTATATATATATATATGTGTATGTGTGTCTGTGTTTGTCC
>NC_043024.1:8256249-8258749 GCF_006345805.1 Octopus sinensis
TGGCATGCCCTTCCTAACGCCAACCACTCCTAGAATGTAGTGGGTGCTTTTACGTGCCACCAGCACAGGGGCCAGTCAGATGGTACTGGCAACGACCTCGTTCGAATCTTTTACACATGCCACCAGCGCAGATGCCAGTAAGGCGATGCTGGTAACGATCACTCTTGAATGGTGTCTTTTACGTGCTGCTGGCATGAAGGCCAGATAGCCGCTCTTCTCCTCTCTCTCTCTCCTCTCTCTCTCTCTCTCTATCTCATCTATATATAATATAAATATATATATATATATATATAATATATCTATATATTAAACTGTAGTTGGTGTGAGTGTCTGTCCCCTTCGATTTAGATTCCTAACTACTCCCACATTTTGCAGTGCAGTTTAACCAAATTCGGGTATCTTATAGTCGTGATTCATATTGAGCCCGTCTGAGTATTAGAGCGCGTCTACGATGAGTCTACGATTTTAAAAATAATTTAACATCATTTTTTATTCCATTTTAATGCATAATTTTTCGTGTGTCGATGGCGGCGGAGTTGGCATCCACGGTCACACCTGCACCTGTTTGCTTCTCCCCCTTCTTCCCTCCCTCGTGAAGCTGTGGGGAAGGGAGTGTAAGGAAATCAACGTCGTAATGCGTTGTCAAGGAGACCAGCGTTCTTTTAGAACAACGACTTCATGGCTTGAAGACACCAAAACAGAAATGGCTAAGAAAGCCCTAATTGGCATTTATAAGGGAAGTAACTCTCTAAAAATGCTTATATAGTTATTTCCCTTACAAACCCGAGCAACGCCGGGCGATACTGCTAGTATATATATATATAGAAAAAAAAGTCAAGATAGAAAATGCTAAAATAATTTTATAAAAAACATTTCAGTACTGGTTTCAATCATTGAGACTTTTTCAACTAACAATTAAATAATTAAATTTAGAAAAATTAAAAGAAAAGTTTTTTAAAAAACTTCATTTAATTGTTACAGTTGAATAAGTCTCAATGTCTGAAGCTGGTACTGAAATGTTTTTTATATAATTATTTTAGCATTTCCTAACTTGACTTTATTTTCCAAATATATCAATCTCGTGTGTTCCTTTTCATCCTTATACATTCATACATAATATATATATATATATATATATATATATATATGTTATTTAGAGATAGAAGTCCCCATGCAATTCATCAAATCCTAAAATACATCACACTATACAATAGAATTTTATTCTAATGCTTACTAATCATTTCTAAATTTCTCGATATCCTACGTTCTACTTGTCTAGAACCTGTCATCGCTTCTCCGAACACCCCTCCCCACTGGTGCTCCCCTATATTCCTGCACCCGCCCCCCCCCCCCCACATAAAAAGCACCATCCGAACGTGGCCGATGCCAGCACCGCCCCGACTAGCTTCTGTGCAGGTGGCACATAAAAGGCACCAACCGACCGTGGCCGATGCCAGACCCCTCTGGCACCTGTGCAGGTGGCACATAAAAAGCACCCACTACACTCGCGGAGTGGTTGGCGTTAGGAAGGGCATCCAGCTGTAGAAACACTGCCAGACCAGACTGGAGCCTGGGGCAGCCCCTGGCTCCCCAGACCCCGGTCGAACCGTCCAACCCGTGCTAGCGCGGAAAACGGACGTTAAACGATGATGATGATGATGATGACATATGCATATTTGTCTGTTAATTACATTCGTAACTGTTGAAATATTAAAATATAGAAATTGTTATTGAATTATTGTGCAGGTGGCAAGTAAAGAAACACCGTTTCGACCCTGTGCTTGAGGAGACCTATTGAGTCAAGTACATCAACATCAAAAATCAATGGAAATTGTAGTTGTGATCCCTGTGGCTTCTGTGCTGGTGGCACGTAAAAAGCACCATCCGAACGTGGTTGATGCCAGCGCCGGCTTGACTGGCTTCCGTGCCGGTGGCACGTAAAGAGCACCAACTGATCGTGACCGTTGCCAGCTTCCTCTGGCCCCTGTGCCGGTGGCATGTAAAAAGCACCCACTACACTCACGGAGTGGTTGGCGTTAGGAAGGGCATCCAGCTGTAGAAACACAGCCAGATCAGATTGGAGCCTGGTGCAGCCTCCTGGCTTCCCAGATCCCGGTCGAACCGTCCAACCCATGCTAGCATGGAAAACAGACGTTAAATGATGATGATGATGATGATGATGATGATGATGATGAGATGATTATCAAGAGTCCTGACAATTGGGGTTGCAGTTAAAAAAGTGATCCTGTAAAAGACTGCGTGTATAAGGAACGTTAAACGCACCTCATAAAACACGTGTAGCTGAGAAATTTGGAAATGATTATACTAAGTATTAGAATAAAATTCTATGATATGGTGTGATGTATTTTAGGATTTGAAGAAATTGCATGGGGGCTTCTATCTCTAAATAACATATCTATATATATAAAACTGTAGTTGTGTGAGTGTCTGTCCCCTTCGATTTAGATTCCTAACTACTCCCACATTTTGCGGTGCAGTT
>NC_043024.1:8263749-8278749 GCF_006345805.1 Octopus sinensis
GTGTGAAATCGATGTTAATTAAATTAATATCTAATTTCTCACCCTTATTTTAAATTTAAAATTATATATACTCTCTTTTTTACTCTTTTACTTGTTTCAGTCATTTGACTGCGGCCATGCTGGAGCACCGCCTTTTAGTCGAGCAAATCGACCCCGGGACTTATTCTTTTGTAAGCCCAGTACTTATTCTTCTATCGGTCCCTTTTGCCGAACCGCTAAGTGACGGGGACGTAAACACACCAGCATCGGTTGTCAAGCAAGTGTGAACACAACACAGACACACAATCACACACACACTCATATATATGTATATTAACACGACAGGCTTCTTTCAGTTTCCGTCTACCAAATCCACTCACAAGGCATTGGTCGGCCCGGGGCTATAGACAGAAGACACTTGCCCAAGATGCCACGCAGTGGGACTGAACCTGGAACCATGTGGTTGGTTAGCAAGCTACTTACCATACAGCCACTCCTGCGCCTATATATATATATCAATGTCATCATCATCATCATCATCGTTGTTGTTTAATGTTCGTTTTCCAAGCTGGCATGGATTGGATGGTTTGACTGAGGACCGGTGAGCCAGAAAGCTGCACCAGGCTCAATCTGATCTGACAAAGTTCCTACAGCTGGATGCCCTTCCTAACACCAAGGATGCCCTTCCTATATATATATATTAAATGGCGGTGCCCCAGCATGGCCACAGCTCATTAGCTGAAACTGGAAAAATCAAAATCAAAATCAAAATCATATATATATATATATAACGGGATGCTTTATGAAAATAAACAAAAGACGAAGGCAGGTGGAATACAAACAAACAATTGTATTAGTATGGCACTCAGGAATATAAATAAAACAAGTCTTTTACGTTTCGAGCCTATGCTCTTCGACGGAAAGATACACAGAAAAGAAACACAGAAAGAAACAAGGAGAGAAAAAAAATGCGTGCAGAGGTTAGCGAATCAACATGGCAAGATATATATATATATATATAAGAGTAGTTGAATGAATTATCTTATTATGGATAATTCGGTTAACCGATACCTGGGTAGCAAATTCACGTCAGAAAAACACAGTTGAAGCTACATGCCAAGGGCAGAGATCACGTGCTTTCGTGTGGAAATTTGTGTTTTTTTAAATACAAATAAATGAAAGAGTGGAGTTGAACGACGAATTAACAAAATTCCTTTATTCTCGACATATGTTTCGATGGCTGCATATTCCTAATTTCGATGGAATAAGGGGTGCATTATGCCGCCTTCTCATCAGGAAAAACAAGGAACTTATGTCAGCATCAAGATGCACAAAACTTTTAGATGACTGCCCACACGGAGCCCATAAAAAAAAAAATATATATATATATATTAATAAATAAAATAGAACATATGCATATATATAAACATATATGTACGTACCTACCTCTACATGTACATATACACGCATATATGTGTACAGGACACCAAAAAGACGTCGAACACAATGAGAAACGAAAACATAGACACAAACCAAAGGAACTGGACAAAAATATAGAGTACAGGACAATTAACACAAAGAAAAAACCCCTTCTTCAGTCGCTATGGTTTCATCTACTCTACATTTCGAAGGTGAAAGCGAGATGTATCTTCGACAAGAAACTTTCCTTCCTGCGAAAAGCAAATCAATTAAAATTCTGAGATCTTTTCGCAGAGGGGTAAAAAATGGTAACAAAAACAGGACAGTAACGACAGTACAAATTATCTGTGTGTGTGTGTATATATATATATATATATATATATATATATATATATGTAGATAGATATTTATATTAAGGGCATTACTACACATTATGGTAGTTTTGACTTTAAGAGTCCCTCATGGCGTGAGGCATTTATGTATAGTAATGCCCTTAATATAAATAAATATATATTTTTTTCCCTTATGAGGTTTTTCACACTGACTACTTGATAAATTCTTACAAAGATTTTATCCTATTTTTAATTTATGTAGATAGATAGATAGGTAAACAAATAGTTAGCTAGATATAGATATAGATACAGATGTGCCGAGTAAAAAGCATCCAGTTCACACTGTAAAGAAGCTGGAGTTTGGAAGGGCATCCAGCTGTAAAAGTATTATGTGAGAGTACGATACCCCCTGGCGAGAATGGACTGGACCACTATATATGAATAGTAGCAGTCTGAATAAGTAAAGAAGTTTGTGTTAGTTCCACAGTTCGTGTGTTGATACTCTTTTACTTGTTTCAGTCATTTGACTGCGGCCATGCTGGAGCACTGCCTTTAGTCGAGCAACTCGACTTATTCTTTTTTTGTAAGCCCAGTACTTATTCTATCGGTCTCTTTTTGCCGAACCGCTAAGTGATGGGGACGTAAACACACCAGCATCGGTTGTCAAGCAATGCTAGGGGGACAAACACAGACACACAAACAAACACACATACATATATATATATATATACGACAAGCTTCTTTCAGTTTCCGTCTACCAAATCCACTCACAAGGCCTTGGTCGACCCGGGGCTATAGCAGAAGACACTTGCCCAAGATGCCACACAGTGGGACTGAACCCGAACCATGTGGTTGGTTAGCAAGCTAGCTTTACCACACAGCCACTCCTGATAGTTCAAAGTCGGAGTTCAAAGTTCACAGTTTGAGTTGTGTGTTTGGATTGTTGGTTCTTAAGAGATTGTTGTTACGTTTGTTTGGTTACTTCTGTTTGTTTCGATTATATTTTTATTACAATATAATATGGATATTATATGGAGGCCAGTCAAGGTGGCGCTGGCAACGGCCACGTTCAGATGGTTCTCTTATGTGCCACCGGCACTGGTATCACAGCTACAATTTCCATTGATGTTGATCAAAATCGAAATCGATCGACATCAATGGAAATTGTAGCTGTGATACCAGTGCTGGTGGCACATAAGAGAACCATCCAAACGTGGCCGTTGCCAGCGCCACCCCGACTGGTCTCTGTAAAAAGCACCATCCGATCGTGACCGATTGCCAGTCTTGTCTGGCCTCCGTGCCGGTGGCACGTAAAAAGCACCGACTACACTCACGGAGTGGTTGGCGTTAGGAAGGGCATCCAGCCGTAGAAACATTGCCAGATCAGACTGGGCCTGGTGCAGCCTTCTGGCTTCCCAGACCCCAGTTGAACAGTCCAACCCATGCTAGCATGGAGAGCGGACGCTAAACGATGATGATGTGATGATGATGATGATGAATAAGGATATCTCTCTCTATATAAACGGCAGTTTGTCTGTGCTGGTTTCTTGTGTGGTCTGTTTGCTTGTACCCTCACCCTGACCACGGCTTTCACCGATTCTGATGAAACTTGACACACACATAGCCCAATGTCATAATTCAAAACTACGCAGCGAAAATTTTGAAAAGTTCCCCCAGTTCTGAAAAAAATCGATAAATTCGACATGGGGTCGAGAATCAGGAATACGGACCACAAACTGTCTAGGGGACGCAACTCTACCTTTTTAAATCTCAAAAAAAATTTACCATCATTTTTTTTTCCATTTTTTTTGCTATTTTTTTTTGGCTATACTCTCTAAAAATGCTTTATAGTATTTCCCTTACAAACCTGAGCAACGCCGGGCGATACTGCTAGTATATAATAAGGATATAACAAAAAGCCATACCAAAGCAGACCTTGCTGCTGCTAGTGCTGCGTAAAAAGTAACCCGGTATTCTCTGTAAAGCGGTTGGCATTAGGAAGGGCATCCAGCCATAGAAACCATGCCAAAACAGACATCACTGGTGCTGGTGCATGTAATAACATCACTCACTCTACTCTGTGAGGTGGTTGGCATTAGGAAGGGCATCCAGCCATAGAAACCATGCCAAAACAGACATCACTGGTGCTGGTGCCATGTATAACATCACTCACTCTACTCTGTGAGGTGGTTGGCATTAGGAAGGGCATCCAGCCATAGAAACCATGCCAAAACAGACATCACTGGTGCTGGTGCCATGTATACATCACTCACTCTACTCTGTGAGGTGGTTGGCATTAGGAAGGGCATCCAGCCATAGAAACCATGCCAAAACAGACATCACTGGTGCTGGTGCCATGTATAACATCACTCACTCTACTCTGTGAGGTGGTTGGCATTAGGAAGGGCATCCAGCCATAGAAACCATGCCAAAACAGACATCACTGGTGCTGGTGCCATGTATAACATCACTCACTCTACTCTGTGAGGTGGTTGGCATTAGGAAGGGCATCCAGCCATAGAAACCATGCCAAAACAGACATCACTGGTGCTGGTGCCATGTATAACATCACTCACTCTACTCTGTGAGGTGGTTGGCATTAGGAAGGGCATCCAGCCATAGAAACCATGCCAAAACAGACATCACTGGTGCTGGTGCCATGTATAACATCACTCACTCTACTCTGTGAGGTGGTTGGCATTAGGAAGGGCATCCAGCCATAGAAACCATGCCAAAACAGACATCACTGGTGCTGGTGCCATGTATAACATCACTCACTCTACTCTGTGAGGTGGTTGGCATTAGGAAGGGCATCCAGCCATAAAAAACCATGCGGACACAGACAGTGAAGCCTGGTAGTCTTCTGCCTAATCAGCTCTTGTTAAACCATCCAACCTATACCAGCAGGGAAAACATATGTTAAATGGTGATGATCATAGGCTTCCACACAGTTTCCATCTATCACAGCGTGGGCTGCGGGGTGGTCTATGACGATTTCATCTCAATCGAAGGAGAGGGGCTTTCTCCGTCCGGGTTGCGGGTCCGTGGAATAAGCTGCCGGACGAGATAGTGAAGATGTCGACGACCGCTCGGTTCAAAGTCTCCCTTGACCAGAAATGGCCTGAACTCTTTGTATGAACACCCTCCCTGTACATAACTCCCTGTCCCCCTACATGGCCTTGCTTTTTGCTTTTTGAACCATGACTGCTCGGTTCAAAGTCTCTCTTGACCAGAAATGGCCTGAACTCTTTGTATGAACACCCTCCCTGTACATAACTCCCTGTCCCCCTACATGGGATTGCTTTTTGCTTTTTGAACCATGACTGCTCGGTTCAAAGTCTCTCTTGACCAGAAATGGCCTGAACTCTTTGTATGAACCCTCCCTGTACATAACTCCCTGTCCCCCTACATGGCCTTGCTTTTTGCTTTTTGAGCCAATAAAATTGAATTGAAAAAAAAAAAATATTCACTCACAAGCTATTGGTCTGCCTGGAAGACATTTGCACGAGGTGCAATGAATTGGGTTTGAATCCATGTGTGCGTGTGTGTGTTGTGGAGGCACCTGGCCTAGTGGTTAGAGCAGCAGACTCGCAGTCGAGGGATGACGGGTTCGAATCTCAGACCGGGCGATGTGTGTGTTTACGAGCGAAACACCTAAGCTCCACGGGGCTCCGGCAGAAGGTAATGGCAAAACTTCTGCTGACTCTTTCGCCACAACTTTCTCTCGCTCTTTCCTCCTGTATCTTGCAGCTCACCTGCGATGGACCGGCGTCCTGTCCAGGTGGGGAACCTATACGCCAAGGAAACCAGGAAACAGGCCCTTATGAGCCAAAATACGAAACCGTTATCATTATTATTGGTGGAGACACATGGCCTAGTGGTTAGAGCAGTGAACTCACAGTTGAGGGATTGCAGGTTCAAATCTCAGACTGGGTGATGTGTGTATTTATGAGCGAAAACACCTAAGCTCCACGCGGCTCCGGCAGAAGGTAATGGCGAACTTCTGCTGACTCTTTCGCCACAACTTTCTCTCACTCTTTCCTCCTGTATCTTGCAGCTCACCTGCGACGGACCGGCGTCCTGTCCAGGTGGGGAACCTATACGCCAAAGAAACCGGGAAACTGGCCCCTTATGGGCCAGGCATGGCTAGAGAAAGAACAAATAACAAATGGCTCAGTGGTTAGAGCAGTGGACTCGCAATCAAGGGATCGCGGGTTCGAATCTCAGACCGGGCGATGTGTGTGTTTACGAGCGAAACACCTAAGCTCCACGCGGCTCCGGCAGAAGGTAATGGCAAAACTTCTGCTGACTCTTTTGCCACAACTTTCTCTCACTCTTTCCTCCTGCATCTTGCAGCTCACCTGCGACGGACCGGCGTCCTGTCCAGGTGGGGAACCTATACGCCAAAGAAACCGGGAAACTGGCCCCTTATGGGCCAGGCATGGCTAGAGAAGGAACAAATAACAAATGGCTCAGTGGTTAGAGTAGTGGACTCGCGGTCGAGGGATCGCGGGTTCGAATCTCAGACCGGGCGATGTGTGTGTTTATGAGCGAAAACACCTAAGCTCCACGCGGCTCCGGCAGAAGGTAATGGCAAAACTTCTGCTGACTCTTTTGCCACAACTTTCTCTCACTCTTTCCTCCTGCATCTTGCAGCTCACCTGCGATGGACCGGCGTCCTGTCCAGGTGGGGAACCTATACGCCAAGGAAACCGGGAAACTGGCCCTTATGAGCCAGGCATGACTTGAGAAGGAACAAACAACATGTGTGTGTGTGTGTGTGCATACACTACATGTATGTCTTTCAAGAGAGAGCAATAAGAGCAAACAAAATCAAAAATGAATAGAAATAACAAAAATGAAATTGATACCTCCTGAATGTCAATGTCTCCTTGGTCATTGACTCTGCAATGAATTCAATGCCTTATCCTCAATTTCAGAAATGCAGTGAACCATAACCAGTCAACCTTCCTGTAACCAATATTGTTATGGTTCACAGATGTGGGGTGCGGCTGTGTGGTGAAAAATTTACTTCCTAACCACATGGTCCCTGTTTCACTCCCAATTCGTGTCACCTTGGGCAAGTGTCTTCTACTATAGCCTCGGGCCGACCAAAACCTTGTGAGTGGATTTGGTAGACGGAAAACTGAAAGAAGCCCGTCGTATACATGTATATATATATATATATATATATATATATATATAACGGGATGCTTTATGAAAATAAACAAAAGACGAAGGCAGGAGGAATACAAACAAACAATTGTATTAGTATGGCGCTCAGGAATATAAATAAAACAAGTCTTTTACGTTTCGAGCCTACGCTCTTCAACAGAAAGATACACAGAAAAGAAACACAGAAAGAAACAAGGAGAGAAAAAAAATGCGTGCAGAAGCTAGCGAATCAACATGGTGAGATATATATATATATAAGAGTAGTTGAATGAATTATCTTATTATTGATAATTCGGTTAACCGATACCTGGGTAGCAAATTCACGTCAGAAAAACACAGTTGAAGCTACATGCCAAGGGCAGAGATCACGTGCTTTCGTGTGGAAATTTGTGTGTTTTTTTAAATACAAATAAATGAAAGAGTGGAGTTGAACGACGAATTAACAAAATTCCTTTATTCTCGACATATGTTTCGATGGCTGCATATTCCTAATTTCGAAGGAATAAGGGGTGCATTATGCCGCCTTCTCATCAGGAAAAACAAGGAACTTATGTCAGCATCAAGATGCACAAAACTTTTAGATGACTGCCCACACGGAGCCCATAAAAAAAAAAATATATATATATTATTAATAAATAAAATAGAACATATGCATATATATAAACATATATGTACGTACCTACCTCTACATGTACGTATACACGCATATATGAGTACAGGACACCAAAAAGACGTCGAACACAATGAGAAACGAAAACATAGACACAAACCAAAGGAACTGGACAAAAAAATAGAGTACAGGACAATTACACAAAAAAAAAAACCCCTTCTTCAGTCGCTATGGTTTCATCTACTCTACATTTCGAAGGTGAAAGCGAGATGTATCTTCGACAAGAAACTTTCCTTCCTGCGAAAAGCAAATCAATTAAAATTCTGAGATCTTTTCGCAGAGGGGTAAAAAATGGTAACAAAAACAGGACAGTACGACAGTACAAATTATCTGTGTGTGTGTGTATATATATATATATATATATATATATATATATATATGTAGATAGATATTTATATTAAGGGCATTACTACACATTATGGTAGTTTTGACTTTAAGAGTCCCTCATGGCGTGAGGCATTTATGTATAGTAATGCCCTTAATATAAATAAATATATATTTTTTTCCCTTATGAGGTTTTTCACACTGACTACTTGATAAATTCTTACAAAGATTTTATCCTATTTTTTAATTTATGTAGATAGATAGATAGGTAAACAAATAGTTAGCTAGATATAGATATAGATACAGATGTGCCGAGTAAAAAGCATCCAGTTCACACTGTAAAGAAGCTGGAGTTTGGAAGGGCATCCAGCTGTAAAAGTATTATGTGAGAGTACGATACCCCCTGGCGAGAATGGACTGGACCACTATATATGAATAGTAGCAGTCTGAATAAGTAAAGAAGTTGTGTTAGTTCCACAGTTCGTGTGTTGATACTCTTTTACTTGTTTCAGTCATTTGACTGCGGCCATGCTGGAGCACTGCCTTTAGTCGAGCAACTCGACTTATTCTTTTTTGTAAGCCAGTACTTATTCTATCGGTCTCTTTTGCCGAACCGCTAAGTGATGGGGACGTAAACACACCAGCATCGGTTGTCAAGCAATGCTAGGGGGACAAACACAGACACACAAACAAACACACATACATATATATATATATATATACGACAAGCTTCTTTCAGTTTCCGTCTACCAAATCCACTCACAAGGCCTTGGTCGACCCGGGGCTATAGCAGAAGACACTTGCCCAAGATGCCACACAGTGGGACTGAACCCGGAACCATGTGGTTGGTTAGCAAGCTACTTACCACACAGCCACTCCTGATAGTTCAAAGTCGGAGTTCAAAGTTCACAGTTTGAGTTTGTGTGTTGGATTGTTGGTTCTTAAGAGATTGTTGTTACGTTCTGTTTGGTTACTTCTGTTTGTTTCGATTATATTGTTATTACAATATAATATGGATATTATATGGAGGCCAGTCAAGGTGGCGCTGGCAACGGCCACGTTCAGATGGTTCTCTTATGTGCCACCGGCACTGGTATCACAGCTACAATTTCCATTGATGTTGATCAAAATCGAAATCGATCGACATCAATGGAAATTGTAGCTGTGATACCAGTGCTAGTGGCACATAAGAGAACCATCCGAACGTGGCCGTTGCCAGCGCCACCCCGACTGGTCTCTGTAAAAAGCACCATCCGATCGTGACCGATTGCCAGTCTTGTCTGGCCTCCGTGCCGGTGGCACGTAAAAAGCACCGACTACACTCACGGAGTGGTTGGCGTTAGGAAGGGCATCCAGCCGTAGAAACATTGCCAGATCAGACTGGGCCTGGTGCAGCCTTCTGGCTTCCCAGACCCCAGTTGAACAGTCCAACCCATGCTAGCATGGAGAGCGGACGCTAAACGATGATGATGATGATGATGATGATGATGAATAAGGATATCTCTCTCTATATAAACGGCAGTTTGTCTGTGCGTGTTTCTGTGTATCTGTTTGCTTGTACCCTCACCCTGACCACGGCTTTCAACCGATTCTGATGAAACTTGACACACACATAGCCCAATGTCATAATTCAAAACTAACGCAGCGAAAATTTTGAAAAGTTCCCCCAGTTCTGAAAAAAATCGATAAATTCGACATGGGGTCGAGAATCAGGAATACGGACCACAAACTGTCTAGGGGACGCAACTCTACCTTTTTTAAATCTCAAAAAAAATTTACCATCATTTTTTTCCATTTTTTTGCTATTTTTTGGCTATAACTCTCTTAAAATGCTTTATAGTTATTTCCCTTACAAACCTGAGCAACGCCGGGCGATACTGCTAGTATATAATAAGGATATAACAAAAAGCCATACCAAAGCAGACCTTGCTGCTGCTAGTGCTGCGTAAAAAGTACCCGGTATTCTCTGTAAAGCAGTTGGCATTAGGAAGGGCATCCAGCCATAGAAACCATGCCAAAACAGACATCACTGGTGCTGGTGCCATGTATAACATCACTCACTCTACTCTGTGAGGTGGTTGGCATTAGGAAGGGCATCCAGCCATAGAAACCATGCCAAAACAGACATCACTGGTGCTGGTGCCATGTATAACATCACTCACTCTACTCTGTGAGGTGGTTGGCATTAGGAAGGGCATCCAGCCATAGAAACCATGCCAAAACAGACATCACTGGTGCTGGTGCCATGTATAACATCACTCACTCTACTCTGTGAGGTGGTTGGCATTAGGAAGGGCATCCAGCCATAGAAACCATGCCCAAACAGACATCACTGGTGCTGGTGCCATGTATAACATCCTCACTCTACTCTGTGAGGTGGTTGGATTAGGAAGGGCATCCAGCCATAGAAACCATGCCAAAACAGACATCACTGGTGCTGGTGCCATGTATAACATCACTCACTCTACTGTGAGGTGGTTGGCATTAGGAAAGGCATCCAAGCCATAGAAACCAATGCCAAAACAGACATCACTGTGCTGGTGCCATGTATAACATCACTCACTCTACTCTGTGAGGTGGTTGGCATTAGGAAGGGCATCCAGCCATAGAAACCATGCCAAAACAGACATCACTGGTGCTGGTGCCATGTATAACATCACTCACTCTACTCTGTGAGGTGGTTGGCATTAGGAAGGGCATCCAGCCATAAAAAACCATGCGGACACAGACAGTGAAGCCTGGTCGTCTTCTGCCTAATCAGCTCTTGTTAAACCATCCAACCTATACCAGCAGGGAAAACATATGTTAAATGGTGATGATCATAGGCTTCCACACAGTTTCCATCTATCACAGCGTGGGCTGCGGGGTGGTCTATGACGATTTCATCTCAATCGAAGGAGAGGGGCTTTCTCCGTCCGGGTTGCGAGTCCGTGGAATAAGCTGCCGGACGAGATAGTGAAGATGTCGATGACCGCTCGGTTCAAAGTCTCCCTTGACCAGAAATGGCCTGAACTCTTTGTATGAACACCCTCCCTGTACATAACTCCCTGTCCCCCTACATGGCCTTGCTTTTTGCTTTTTGAACCATGACTGCTCGGTTCAAAGTCTCTCTTGACCAGAAATGGCCTGAACTCTTTGTATGAACACCCTCCCTGTACATAACTCCCTGTCCCCCTACATGGGATTGCTTTTTGCTTTTTGAACCATGACTGCTCGGTTCAAAGTCTCTCTTGACCAGAAATGGCCTGAACTCTTTGTATGAACACCCTCCCTGTACAGAACTCCCTGTCCCCCTACATGGCCTTGCTTTTTGCTTTTTGAACCATGACTGCTCGGTTCAAAGTCTCTCTTGACCAGAAATGGCCTGAACTCTTTGTATGAACACCCTCCCTGTACATAACTCCCTGTCCCCCTACATGGCCTTGCTTTTGCTTTTTGAGCCAATAAAAATTGAATTGAAACAAAAAAATATTCACTCACAAGCTATTGGTCTGCCTGGAAGACATTTGCACGAGGTGCAACGAATTGGGTTTGAATCCATGTGTGCGTGTGTGTGTTGTGGAGGCACCTGGCCTAGTGGTTAGAGCAGCAGACTCGCAGTCGAGGGATCACGGGTTCGAATCTCAGACCGGGCGATGTGTGTGTTTACGAGCGAAACACCTAAGCTCCACGGGGCTCCGGCAGATGGTAATGGCAAAACTTCTGCTGACTCTTTCGCCACAACTTTCTCTCACTCTTTCCTCCTGCATCTTGCAGCTCACCTGCGATGGACCGGCGTCCTGTCCAGGTGGGGAACTATACGCCAAGGAAACCAGGGAAACCGGCCTTATGAGCCAAAATACGAAACCGTTATCATTATTATTGGTGGAGACACATGGCCTAGTGGTTAGAGCAGTGAACTCACAGTTGAGGGATTGCAGTTCAAATCTCAGACTGGGTGATTGTGTTATTTATGAGCGAAACACCTAAGCTCCACGCGGCTCCGGCAGAAGGTAATGGCGAACTTCTGCTGACTCTTTTGCCACAACTTTCTCTCACTCTTTCCTCCTGTATCTTGCAGCTCACCTGCGACGGACCGGCGTCCTGTCCAGGTGGGGAACCTATACGCCAAAGAAACCGGGAAACTGGCCCCTTATGGGCCAGGCATGGCTAGAGAAGGAACAAATAACAAATGGCTCAGTGGTTAGAGCAGCGGACTCGCAATCAAGGGATCACGGGTTCGAATCTCAGACCGGGCGATGTGTGTGTTTACGAGCGAAACACCTAAGCTCCACGCGGCTCCGGCAGAAGGTAATGGCAAAACTTCTGCTGACTCTTTTGTCACAACTTTCTCTCACTCTTTCCTCCTGCATCTTGCAGCTTACCTGCGACGGACCGGCGTCCTGTCCAGGTGGGGAACCTATACGCCAAGGAAACCGGGAAACTGGCCCTTATGAGCCAGGCATGACTTGAGAAGGAACAAACAACATGTGTGTGTGTGTGTGTGCATACACTACATGTATGTCTTTCAAGAGAGAGCAATAAGAGCAAACAAAATCAAAAATGAATAGAAATAACAAAAATGAAATTGATACCTCCTGAATGTCAATGTCTCCTTGGTCATTGACTCTGCAATGAATTCAATGCCTTATCCTCAATTTCAGAAATGCAGTGAACCATAACCAGTCAACCTTCCTGTAACCAATATTGTTATGGTTCACAGATGTGGGGTGCGGCTGTGTGGTGAAAAATTTACTTCCTAACCACATGGTCCCTGTTTCACTCCCAATTCGTGTCACCTTGGGCAAGTGTCTCTACTATAGCCTCGGGCCGACCAAAGCCTTGTGAGTGGATTTGGTAGACGGAAAACTGAAAGAAGCCCGTCGTATACATGTATATATATATATATATATATATATATATATATAGGTGCAGGAGTGGCTGTGTGATAAGTAGTTTGCTTGCCAACCACATGCTTCTGGGTTCAGTCCCACTGCGTGGCACCTTGGGCAAGTGCCTTCTACTATAGCCTCGGGCCGACCAAAGCCTCGTGAGTGGATTTGGTAGACGGAAAACTGAAAGAAGACACATACTCTGTGTGTGTGTTTGTGTTCGTCCCCTAACATTGCTTGATAACTGGTGTTGATGTGTTCACATTCCCACAACCTAGCAGTTTGGCCAAAGTGACCAATAAAATAAGTACCAGGCGCAAAACGAAAATAAGTGCCCGGGTCGATTAGTTCAACTAAAATTCCTCAAACCATTTTTGCAGTATGACTAAAGTCTAATGATAGAAGCGGGTTAAAAAAAATTGGAGATAAGGAGAGAAAGGAGAATGAGAGAGAGAGAGAGTATTTCTTCTCCAGCCTTAGAGAGAGAGGAAATGTTAAATGCATGGTTGTAAACAACTGGGTGTGTGTATTTGTGTATATATGTGTGTGTATTTGTGTATATATGTGTGTATTTGTGTATATATGTGTGTATGTTTGTGTTTGTGTTTGTGCCCACTCCCACTTGACAACTGTAGTTAGTTTGTTTATATCCCAGTAACATAATGGTTCAGCAATAGAGATTAATACAGGAGGTACCAGACTGACAAAAATGAAGAAAGAAAAAAAAAGTGTTGAGGCTAATTTGTTCAACTAAAACCTCTAAACCTCTAAAGGAGTGTAATATATAGAGATCTATCTGTCTATCTATCTATCTGTCTATCTATCTGTCTATCTATCTATCTATCTATCTATCTATCTATCTATCATCTATCTATCTATCTATCTATCTATATGTGTGTATATCTATGTATCTATCTATCTCGCTATATATATACATACATACATACATACATACATACATACATACATACATATATATATATGTATGTATCATCATCATCGTTTAATGTCCGCTTTCCATGCTATCATGGGTTGGACGGTTCGACTGGGGTCTGGGAAACCAGAAGGCTGCACCAGGCCAGTCAGATCTGGCAGTGTTTTTACAGCTGGATGCCCTTCCTAATGCCAACCACTCCGTGAGTGTAGTGGGTGCTTTTTACGTGCCAGGCGAGTCTGGCAATGGCCACGATCGGTTGGTGCTTTTTACATATCATCATCATCATCGTTTAGCGTCTGTTTTCCATGCTAGCATAGGTTGGATATATATATATATATATATATATATATATATATGGAGATGTACTTGCATAGCAAGTAATTTGATCTGAGATTGTGTGCTGAAACGAAAACAATTGCAGCATGGAAGGTGTTTATAAGCCATTTAAGGAACACACAAAAGCCGTTCGATTCACTTCAACATTTAAGTTTAATTTGTCAAAATATTTTCGGCGCTAAAATCCGCGACCTGTTCACTGACAAAAATCTGTGCTGCTTCAGTGAACAGGTCGCGGATTTTAGCGACGAAAATATTTTCACAAATTAAACTTAAATGTTGAAGTGAATCGAACGGCTTTTGTGTGTTTCTTAAATGGCTTATAAACACCTTCCATGCTGCAATTATATATATATATACATCAAATGAAATCAAAAACAGAACACAAAGGATGTTGCGACAGCTGCCTTTGTGTTCTGTTTTTGATTTCATATGATGCATATACCCTCTCACCTATGCTACTAGCTGGCGTATACAGGTGCTTACACTTATCAAGTATTCACCCTGAATTTATTATATATACATATATATATATAATGTATATATGCATATGCTTTATTTATTATTTTGTTATATATATATATATATATCGAATTGAACCAGCCAGGATCCCTGGTCTGGTGGTACATAAAAAGCACTATCCGACTCGTGGCCGATGCCAGCGCTGCCTCGACTGGCTTCCATGCCGGTGGCACGTAAAATACACCAATCCGACCGTGGCTGTTGCCAGCCTCGCCTGGCACCTGTGCAGGTGGCACGTAAAAAGCACCCACTACACTCACGGAGTGCTTGGCGTTAGGAAGGGCATCCAGCTGTAGAAACATTGCCAGATAAGACTGGAGCCTGGTGCAACCTTCTGGCTTCCCAGACCCCCCCCCCCCCGGTCGAACCGTCCAACCCATGCTAGCATGGAGAACGGATGTTAAACGATGATGATGATGATGATGATGTCTATCT